>NC_082654.1:82289722-82617078 GCF_028023285.1 Balaenoptera ricei
TGTCCCTAAGTAAGCCCTGACGCTGTCCCTAAGGGAGGCCCTAAGGCTGTCCCTAACAGAGGCCCTGATAATGTCTTTAACCAAGCCCCTGAGGCTGATCCTACCAAGGCCCTTATGCTGCTCCTAAGTCATGCCCTGATACTATCCCTAGCTAAGGCTCTGACACTAGGCCTCACTCAAGCCCTGTCGCTCTCCCTAAGTCAGGCTCTGACGCTATCCCTACCTGAAGCCCTGACACTGGGCCTAAATTAGGCCCTGATGCCCTAAGTAACTAAGGTCTTGACACTATCCCTAGGTCATGCCCTGACACAATCCCTAGACCTTAGCCTAACCTTGTCTTTAACTAATGTTGAGCTTCTTATGCTAAATAAATCCCTGATGCTCTTCCTAACTAAGGCCCTAAAATTAGTCCCGAGGCCGTGACCCTGGCCCTAACTGAGGCCTGGAGGCTCGTCCTAACTCAGGCCCTGACACTGTCCCTAACTAAGGCCCTGACACTACACCTAACTCAGTCCCTGACACTGTACCTAACAAAGGCTCTGATGCTAGTCCTAAGTCAGGCTGAGACACTGTCTCTAAGGCCCTGCTGCAGTCAATATCTAAAGTCCTGACATTATCCCGAGCTAATATCCTGACCCATGTCTTACCAAGGTCCTGAAACTGTCCCAAAGTAAGCCCTGACGCTGTCCCTAAGTGAGGCCCTGAGGCGGTCCCTAACAGAGGCCCTGAGAATGTCTTTAACGAAGACCCTAATGCTGATCCTACAGAGGCCCTTATACGGCTCCTAAGTCATGCCCTGACACTGCCCCTAACTCAGGCCCTAAAGATAGGCCTCACTTAGGCCCCGTTGCCGTACCTTAGTTAGGCTCTGACGCTGTCCGTACGTGAAGCCCTGACACTGGTCCTGATGAAGGCCCTGACGCTGGTCCTAACTAAGGCCCGGATGCTCTCAATAACTAAGGTCTTCACCCTATCCCTAGCTCACATCCTGACACTACCACTGGCCTGGAACCTGACTCTGTCCCGAGCTAACGTGCTGCCCCTTATCCTCACCGAAGCCGTAATGCTCTCCCTAACTAAGGCCCAGACTAGTCCTAATTAAGGCCCTGACACTGTCCCTAACTAAGGCCCGGAATCTATCTCTAATATAGGCCCTGCTGCCGGCAATAACTAAAATCCGGACGCTATCCTGAGCTAATATCCTGACCCATTTCTAACCAAGGTCCTGACACCGTCCCTAAGGAAGCCCTGTCGCTGTTCCTAAGTGAAGACCTGAGGCTGTCCGTAACTCAGTCCCTGAAGCTATGCCTAACTGAGGCCTTGACGCTGTGACTAACTCAGGCCCTGATCATGTCTGTAACTAAGACACTAATGCTGATGCAACAAAGGCCCTGATGCTGCTCCTACATCATGCCCTGACAGTGTCCCCAGCTATGGGCCTGACGCTAGGCCTCACTCAGGCCCTGTTGCTCTCCCAGAGTCAGGCACTGACGCTGTCCCTACCTGAAGCCCTGACACGGGTCCTAAATAAGGCCCTGATACTGTAACTAAGCTCTTGACACTATCCCTAGGTCATTTCCTGACACGATCCTAAACTTTACCCTAACCCTGTCCCTAGCAAATGTCCTGCCTCTTATGCTAACTAAAGCCCTTAGGCTGTGACTACCTCAGGCCCTGAATTTAGCCCCAAGGCCGTGATACTGTCCCTAACTAAGGCCCTAACACTATTCCTAACTCAGGCCCTGACACTGTACCTAACAGAGGCCCAGATGCCAGTACTAACTAAGGCCTTGACACTGTCCCTAACTAAGGCCCTGCTGCCGTCAATATCTAATGTCCTGACACTATCCTGAGGTAATTTCCGGACCCATCTCTTCCCAAGCTCCTGAAACTGTCCCTAAGTAAGCCCTGACGCTGTCCCTAAGGGAGGCCCTAAGGCTGTCCCTAACAGAGGCCCTGATAATGTCTTTAACCAAGCCCCTGAGGCTGATCCTACCAAGGCCCTTATGCTGCTCCTAAGTCATGCCCTGATACTATCCCTAGCTAAGGCTCTGACACTAGGCCTCACTCAAGCCCTGTCGCTCTCCCTAAGTCAGGCTCTGACGCTATCCCTACCTGAAGCCCTGACACTGGGCCTAAATTAGGCCCTGATGCCCTAAGTAACTAAGGTCTTGACACTATCCCTAGGTCATGCCCTGACACAATCCCTAGACCTTAGCCTAACCTTGTCTTTAACGAATGTTGAGCTTCTTATGCTAAATAAATCCCTGATGCTCTTCCTAACTAAGGCCCTAAAATTAGTCCCGAGGCCGTGACCCTGGCCCTAACTGAGGCCTGGAGGCTCGTCCTAACTCAGGCCCTGACACTGTCCCTAACTAAGGCCCTGACACTACACCTAACTCAGTCCCTGACACTGTACCTAACAAAGGCTCTGATGCTAGTCCTAAGTCAGGCTGAGACACTGTCTCTAAGGCCCTGCTGCAGTCAATATCTAAAGTCCTGACATTATCCCGAGCTAATATCCTGACCCATGTCTTACCAAGGTCCTGAAACTGTCCCAAAGTAAGCCCTGACGCTGTCCCTAAGTGAGGCCCTGAGGCGGTCCCTAACAGAGGCCCTGAGAATGTCTTTAACGAAGACCCTAATGCTGATCCTACAGAGGCCCTTATACGGCTCCTAAGTCATGCCCTGACACTGCCCCTAACTCAGGCCCTAAAGATAGGCCTCACTTAGGCCCCGTTGCCGTACCTTAGTTAGGCTCTGACGCTGTCCGTACGTGAAGCCCTGACACTGGTCCTGATGAAGGCCCTGACGCTGGTCCTAACTAAGGCCCGGATGCTCTCAATAACTAAGGTCTTCACCCTATCCCTAGCTCACATCCTGACACTACCACTGGCCTGGAACCTGACTCTGTCCCGAGCTAACGTGCTGCCCCTTATCCTCACCGAAGCCGTAATGCTCTCCCTAACTAAGGCCCAGACTAGTCCTAATTAAGGCCCTGACACTGTCCCTAACTAAGGCCCGGAATCTATCTCTAATATAGGCCCTGCTGCCGGCAATAACTAAAATCCGGACGCTATCCTGAGCTAATATCCTGACCCATTTCTAACCAAGGTCCTGACACCGTCCCTAAGGAAGCCCTGTCGCTGTTCCTAAGTGAAGACCTGAGGCTGTCCGTAACTCAGTCCCTGAAGCTATGCCTAACTGAGGCCTTGACGCTGTGACTAACTCAGGCCCTGATCATGTCTGTAACTAAGACACTAATGCTGATGCAACAAAGGCCCTGATGCTGCTCCTACATCATGCCCTGACAGTGTCCCCAGCTATGGGCCTGACGCTAGGCCTCACTCAGGCCCTGTTGCTCTCCCAGAGTCAGGCACTGACGCTGTCCCTACCTGAAGCCCTGACACGGGTCCTAAATAAGGCCCTGATACTGTAACTAAGCTCTTGACACTATCCCTAGGTCATTTCCTGACACGATCCCTAAACTTTACCCTAACCCTGTCCCTAGCAAATGTCCTGCCTCTTATGCTAACTAAAGCCCTTAGGCTGTGACTACCTCAGGCCCTGAATTTAGCCCCAAGGCCGTGATACTGTCCCTAACTAAGGCCCTAACACTATTCCTAACTCAGGCCCTGACACTGTACCTAACAGAGGCCCAGATGCCAGTACTAACTAAGGCCTTGACACTGTCCCTAACTAAGGCCCTGCTGCCGTCAATATCTAATGTCCTGACACTATCCTGAGGTAATTTCCGGACCCATCTCTTCCCAAGCTCCTGAAACTGTCCCTAAGTAAGCCCTGACGCTGTCCCTAAGGGAGGCCCTAAGGCTGTCCCTAACAGAGGCCCTGATAATGTCTTTAACCAAGCCCCTGAGGCTGATCCTACCAAGGCCCTTATGCTGCTCCTAAGTCATGCCCTGATACTATCCCTAGCTAAGGCTCTGACACTAGGCCTCACTCAAGCCCTGTCGCTCTCCCTAAGTCAGGCTCTGACGCTATCCCTACCTGAAGCCCTGACACTGGGCCTAAATTAGGCCCTGATGCCCTAAGTAACTAAGGTCTTGACACTATCCCTAGGTCATGCCCTGACACAATCCCTAGACCTTAGCCTAACCTTGTCTTTAACGAATGTTGAGCTTCTTATGCTAAATAAATCCCTGATGCTCTTCCTAACTAAGGCCCTAAAATTAGTCCCGAGGCCGTGACCCTGGCCCTAACTGAGGCCTGGAGGCTCGTCCTAACTCAGGCCCTGACACTGTCCCTAACTAAGGCCCTGACACTACACCTAACTCAGTCCCTGACACTGTACCTAACAAAGGCTCTGATGCTAGTCCTAAGTCAGGCTGAGACACTGTCTCTAAGGCCCTGCTGCAGTCAATATCTAAAGTCCTGACATTATCCCGAGCTAATATCCTGACCCATGTCTTACCAAGGTCCTGAAACTGTCCCAAAGTAAGCCCTGACGCTGTCCCTAAGTGAGGCCCTGAGGCGGTCCCTAACAGAGGCCCTGAGAATGTCTTTAACGAAGACCCTAATGCTGATCCTACAGAGGCCCTTATACGGCTCCTAAGTCATGCCCTGACACTGCCCCTAACTCAGGCCCTAAAGATAGGCCTCACTTAGGCCCCGTTGCCGTACCTTAGTTAGGCTCTGACGCTGTCCGTACGTGAAGCCCTGACACTGGTCCTGATGAAGGCCCTGACGCTGGTCCTAACTAAGGCCCGGATGCTCTCAATAACTAAGGTCTTCACCCTATCCCTAGCTCACATCCTGACACTACCACTGGCCTGGAACCTGACTCTGTCCCGAGCTAACGTCCTGCCCCTTATCCTCACCGAAGCCGTAATGCTCTCCCTAACTAAGGCCCAGACTAGTCCTAATTAAGGCCCTGACACTGTCCCTAACTAAGGCCCGGAATCTATCTCTAATATAGGCCCTGCTGCCGGCAATAACTAAAATCCGGACGCTATCCTGAGCTAATATCCTGACCCATTTCTAACCAAGGTCCTGACACCGTCCCTAAGGAAGCCCTGTCGCTGTTCCTAAGTGAAGACCTGAGGCTGTCCGTAACTCAGTCCCTGAAGCTATGCCTAACTGAGGCCTTGACGCTGTGACTAACTCAGGCCCTGATCATGTCTGTAACTAAGACACTAATGCTGATGCAACAAAGGCCCTGATGCTGCTCCTACATCATGCCCTGACAGTGTCCCCAGCTATGGGCCTGACGCTAGGCCTCACTCAGGCCCTGTTGCTCTCCCAGAGTCAGGCACTGACGCTGTCCCTACCTGAAGCCCTGACACGGGTCCTAAATAAGGCCCTGATACTGTAACTAAGCTCTTGACACTATCCCTAGGTCATTTCCTGACACGATCCCTAAACTTTACCCTAACCCTGTCCCTAGCAAATGTCCTGCCTCTTATGCTAACTAAAGCCCTTAGGCTGTGACTACCTCAGGCCCTGAATTTAGCCCCAAGGCCGTGATACTGTCCCTAACTAAGGCCCTAACACTATTCCTAACTCAGGCCCTGACACTGTACCTAACAGAGGCCCAGATGCCAGTACTAACTAAGGCCTTGACACTGTCCCTAACTAAGGCCCTGCTGCCGTCAATATCTAATGTCCTGACACTATCCTGAGGTAATTTCCGGACCCATCTCTTCCCAAGCTCCTGAAACTGTCCCTAAGTAAGCCCTGACGCTGTCCCTAAGGGAGGCCCTAAGGCTGTCCCTAACAGAGGCCCTGATAATGTCTTTAACCAAGCCCCTGAGGCTGATCCTACCAAGGCCCTTATGCTGCTCCTAAGTCATGCCCTGATACTATCCCTAGCTAAGGCTCTGACACTAGGCCTCACTCAAGCCCTGTCGCTCTCCCTAAGTCAGGCTCTGACGCTATCCCTACCTGAAGCCCTGACACTGGGCCTAAATTAGGCCCTGATGCCCTAAGTAACTAAGGTCTTGACACTATCCCTAGGTCATGCCCTGACACAATCCCTAGACCTTAGCCTAACCTTGTCTTTAACTAATGTTGAGCTTCTTATGCTAAATAAATCCCTGATGCTCTTCCTAACTAAGGCCCTAAAATTAGTCCCGAGGCCGTGACCCTGGCCCTAACTGAGGCCTGGAGGCTCGTCCTAACTCAGGCCCTGACACTGTCCCTAACTAAGGCCCTGACACTACACCTAACTCAGTCCCTGACACTGTACCTAACAAAGGCTCTGATGCTAGTCCTAAGTCAGGCTGAGACACTGTCTCTAAGGCCCTGCTGCAGTCAATATCTAAAGTCCTGACATTATCCCGAGCTAATATCCTGACCCATGTCTTACCAAGGTCCTGAAACTGTCCCAAAGTAAGCCCTGACGCTGTCCCTAAGTGAGGCCCTGAGGCGGTCCCTAACAGAGGCCCTGAGAATGTCTTTAACGAAGACCCTAATGCTGATCCTACAGAGGCCCTTATACGGCTCCTAAGTCATGCCCTGACACTGCCCCTAACTCAGGCCCTAAAGATAGGCCTCACTTAGGCCCCGTTGCCGTACCTTAGTTAGGCTCTGACGCTGTCCGTACGTGAAGCCCTGACACTGGTCCTGATGAAGGCCCTGACGCTGGTCCTAACTAAGGCCCGGATGCTCTCAATAACTAAGGTCTTCACCCTATCCCTAGCTCACATCCTGACACTACCACTGGCCTGGAACCTGACTCTGTCCCGAGCTAACGTCCTGCCCCTTATCCTCACCGAAGCCGTAATGCTCTCCCTAACTAAGGCCCAGACTAGTCCTAATTAAGGCCCTGACACTGTCCCTAACTAAGGCCCGGAATCTATCTCTAATATAGGCCCTGCTGCCGGCAATAACTAAAATCCGGACGCTATCCTGAGCTAATATCCTGACCCATTTCTAACCAAGGTCCTGACACCGTCCCTAAGGAAGCCCTGTCGCTGTTCCTAAGTGAAGACCTGAGGCTGTCCGTAACTCAGTCCCTGAAGCTATGCCTAACTGAGGCCTTGACGCTGTGACTAACTCAGGCCCTGATCATGTCTGTAACTAAGACACTAATGCTGATGCAACAAAGGCCCTGATGCTGCTCCTACATCATGCCCTGACAGTGTCCCCAGCTATGGGCCTGACGCTAGGCCTCACTCAGGCCCTGTTGCTCTCCCAGAGTCAGGCACTGACGCTGTCCCTACCTGAAGCCCTGACACGGGTCCTAAATAAGGCCCTGATACTGTAACTAAGCTCTTGACACTATCCCTAGGTCATTTCCTGACACGATCCCTAAACTTTACCCTAACCCTGTCCCTAGCAAATGTCCTGCCTCTTATGCTAACTAAAGCCCTTAGGCTGTGACTACCTCAGGCCCTGAATTTAGCCCCAAGGCCGTGATACTGTCCCTAACTAAGGCCCTAACACTATTCCTAACTCAGGCCCTGACACTGTACCTAACAGAGGCCCAGATGCCAGTACTAACTAAGGCCTTGACACTGTCCCTAACTAAGGCCCTGCTGCCGTCAATATCTAATGTCCTGACACTATCCTGAGGTAATTTCCGGACCCATCTCTTCCCAAGCTCCTGAAACTGTCCCTAAGTAAGCCCTGACGCTGTCCCTAAGGGAGGCCCTAAGGCTGTCCCTAACAGAGGCCCTGATAATGTCTTTAACCAAGCCCCTGAGGCTGATCCTACCAAGGCCCTTATGCTGCTCCTAAGTCATGCCCTGATACTATCCCTAGCTAAGGCTCTGACACTAGGCCTCACTCAAGCCCTGTCGCTCTCCCTAAGTCAGGCTCTGACGCTATCCCTACCTGAAGCCCTGACACTGGGCCTAAATTAGGCCCTGATGCCCTAAGTAACTAAGGTCTTGACACTATCCCTAGGTCATGCCCTGACACAATCCCTAGACCTTAGCCTAACCTTGTCTTTAACGAATGTTGAGCTTCTTATGCTAAATAAATCCCTGATGCTCTTCCTAACTAAGGCCCTAAAATTAGTCCCCGAGGCCGTGACCCTGGCCCTAACTGAGGCCTGGAGGCTCGTCCTAACTCAGGCCCTGACACTGTCCCTAACTAAGGCCCTGACACTACACCTAACTCAGTCCCTGACACTGTACCTAACAAAGGCTCTGATGCTAGTCCTAAGTCAGGCTGAGACACTGTCTCTAAGGCCCTGCTGCAGTCAATATCTAAAGTCCTGACATTATCCCGAGCTAATATCCTGACCCATGTCTTACCAAGGTCCTGAAACTGTCCCAAAGTAAGCCCTGACGCTGTCCCTAAGTGAGGCCCTGAGGCGGTCCCTAACAGAGGCCCTGAGAATGTCTTTAACGAAGACCCTAATGCTGATCCTACAGAGGCCCTTATACGGCTCCTAAGTCATGCCCTGACACTGCCCCTAACTCAGGCCCTAAAGATAGGCCTCACTTAGGCCCCGTTGCCGTACCTTAGTTAGGCTCTGACGCTGTCCGTACGTGAAGCCCTGACACTGGTCCTGATGAAGGCCCTGACGCTGGTCCTAACTAAGGCCCGGATGCTCTCAATAACTAAGGTCTTCACCCTATCCTAGCTCACATCCTGACACTACCACTGGCCTGGAACCTGACTCTGTCCCGAGCTAACGTCCTGCCCCTTATCCTCACCGAAGCCGTAATGCTCTCCCTAACTAAGGCCCAGACTAGTCCTAATTAAGGCCCTGACACTGTCCCTAACTAAGACCCGGAATCTATCTCTAATTATAGGCCCTGCTGCCGGCAATAACTAAAATCCGGACGCTATCCTGAGCTAATATCCTGACCCATTTCTAACCAAGGTCCTGACACCGTCCCTAAGGAAGCCCTGTCGCTGTTCCTAAGTGAAGACCTGAGGCTGTCCGTAACTCAGTCCCTGAAGCTATGCCTAACTGAGGCCTTGACGCTGTGACTAACTCAGGCCCTGATCATGTCTGTAACTAAGACACTAATGCTGATGCAACAAAGGCCCTGATGCTGCTCCTACATCATGCCCTGACAGTGTCCCCAGCTATGGGCCTGACGCTAGGCCTCACTCAGGCCCTGTTGCTCTCCCAGAGTCAGGCACTGACGCTGTCCCTACCTGAAGCCCTGACACGGGTCCTAAATAAGGCCCTGATACTGTAACTAAGCTCTTGACACTATCCCTAGGTCATTTCCTGACACGATCCCTAAACTTTACCCTAACCCTGTCCCTAGCAAATGTCCTGCCTCTTATGCTAACTAAAGCCCTTAGGCTGTGACTACCTCAGGCCCTGAATTTAGCCCCAAGGCCGTGATACTGTCCCTAACTAAGGCCCTAACACTATTCCTAACTCAGGCCCTGACACTGTACCTAACAGAGGCCCAGATGCCAGTACTAACTAAGGCCTTGACACTGTCCCTAACTAAGGCCCTGCTGCCGTCAATATCTAATGTCCTGACACTATCCTGAGGTAATTTCCGGACCCATCTCTTCCCAAGCTCCTGAAACTGTCCCTAAGTAAGCCCTGACGCTGTCCCTAAGGGAGGCCCTAAGGCTGTCCCTAACAGAGGCCCTGATAATGTCTTTAACCAAGCCCCTGAGGCTGATCCTACCAAGGCCCTTATGCTGCTCCTAAGTCATGCCCTGATACTATCCCTAGCTAAGGCTCTGACACTAGGCCTCACTCAAGCCCTGTCGCTCTCCCTAAGTCAGGCTCTGACGCTATCCCTACCTGAAGCCCTGACACTGGGCCTAAATTAGGCCCTGATGCCCTAAGTAACTAAGGTCTTGACACTATCCCTAGGTCATGCCCTGACACAATCCCTAGACCTTAGCCTAACCTTGTCTTTAACGAATGTTGAGCTTCTTATGCTAAATAAATCCCTGATGCTCTTCCTAACTAAGGCCCTAAAATTAGTCCCGAGGCCGTGACCCTGGCCCTAACTGAGGCCTGGAGGCTCGTCCTAACTCAGGCCCTGACACTGTCCCTAACTAAGGCCCTGACACTACACCTAACTCAGTCCCTGACACTGTACCTAACAAAGGCTCTGATGCTAGTCCTAAGTCAGGCTGAGACACTGTCTCTAAGGCCCTGCTGCAGTCAATATCTAAAGTCCTGACATTATCCCGAGCTAATATCCTGACCCATGTCTTACCAAGGTCCTGAAACTGTCCCAAAGTAAGCCCTGACGCTGTCCCTAAGTGAGGCCCTGAGGCGGTCCCTAACAGAGGCCCTGAGAATGTCTTTAACGAAGACCCTAATGCTGATCCTACAGAGGCCCTTATACGGCTCCTAAGTCATGCCCTGACACTGCCCCTAACTCAGGCCCTAAAGATAGGCCTCACTTAGGCCCCGTTGCCGTACCTTAGTTAGGCTCTGACGCTGTCCGTACGTGAAGCCCTGACACTGGTCCTGATGAAGGCCCTGACGCTGGTCCTAACTAAGGCCCGGATGCTCTCAATAACTAAGGTCTTCACCCTATCCCTAGCTCACATCCTGACACTACCACTGGCCTGGAACCTGACTCTGTCCCGAGCTAACGTCCTGCCCCTTATCCTCACCGAAGCCGTAATGCTCTCCCTAACTAAGGCCCAGACTAGTCCTAATTAAGGCCCTGACACTGTCCCTAACTAAGGCCCGGAATCTATCTCTAATTATAGGCCCTGCTGCCGGCAATAACTAAAATCCGGACGCTATCCTGAGCTAATATCCTGACCCATTTCTAACCAAGGTCCTGACACCGTCCCTAAGGAAGCCCTGTCGCTGTTCCTAAGTGAAGACCTGAGGCTGTCCGTAACTCAGTCCCTGAAGCTATGCCTAACTGAGGCCTTGACGCTGTGACTAACTCAGGCCCTGATCATGTCTGTAACTAAGACACTAATGCTGATGCAACAAAGGCCCTGATGCTGCTCCTACATCATGCCCTGACAGTGTCCCCAGCTATGGGCCTGACGCTAGGCCTCACTCAGGCCCTGTTGCTCTCCCAGAGTCAGGCACTGACGCTGTCCCTACCTGAAGCCCTGACACGGGTCCTAAATAAGGCCCTGATACTGTAACTAAGCTCTTGACACTATCCCTAGGTCATTTCCTGACACGATCCCTAAACTTTACCCTAACCCTGTCCCTAGCAAATGTCCTGCCTCTTATGCTAACTAAAGCCCTTAGGCTGTGACTACCTCAGGCCCTGAATTTAGCCCCAAGGCCGTGATACTGTCCCTAACTAAGGCCCTAACACTATTCCTAACTCAGGCCCTGACACTGTACCTAACAGAGGCCCAGATGCCAGTACTAACTAAGGCCTTGACACTGTCCCTAACTAAGGCCCTGCTGCCGTCAATATCTAATGTCCTGACACTATCCTGAGGTAATTTCCGGACCCATCTCTTCCCAAGCTCCTGAAACTGTCCCTAAGTAAGCCCTGACGCTGTCCCTAAGGGAGGCCCTAAGGCTGTCCCTAACAGAGGCCCTGATAATGTCTTTAACCAAGCCCCTGAGGCTGATCCTACCAAGGCCCTTATGCTGCTCCTAAGTCATGCCCTGATACTATCCCTAGCTAAGGCTCTGACACTAGGCCTCACTCAAGCCCTGTCGCTCTCCCTAAGTCAGGCTCTGACGCTATCCCTACCTGAAGCCCTGACACTGGGCCTAAATTAGGCCCTGATGCCCTAAGTAACTAAGGTCTTGACACTATCCCTAGGTCATGCCCTGACACAATCCCTAGACCTTAGCCTAACCTTGTCTTTAACGAATGTTGAGCTTCTTATGCTAAATAAATCCCTGATGCTCTTCCTAACTAAGGCCCTAAAATTAGTCCCGAGGCCGTGACCCTGGCCCTAACTGAGGCCTGGAGGCTCGTCCTAACTCAGGCCCTGACACTGTCCCTAACTAAGGCCCTGACACTACACCTAACTCAGTCCCTGACACTGTACCTAACAAAGGCTCTGATGCTAGTCCTAAGTCAGGCTGAGACACTGTCTCTAAGGCCCTGCTGCAGTCAATATCTAAAGTCCTGACATTATCCCGAGCTAATATCCTGACCCATGTCTTACCAAGGTCCTGAAACTGTCCCAAAGTAAGCCCTGACGCTGTCCCTAAGTGAGGCCCTGAGGCGGTCCCTAACAGAGGCCCTGAGAATGTCTTTAACGAAGACCCTAATGCTGATCCTACAGAGGCCCTTATACGGTTCCTAAGTCATGCCCTGACACTGCCCCTAACTCAGGCCCTAAAGATAGGCCTCACTTAGGCCCCGTTGCCGTACCTTAGTTAGGCTCTGACGCTGTCCGTACGTGAAGCCCTGACACTGGTCCTGATGAAGGCCCTGACGCTGGTCCTAACTAAGGCCCGGATGCTCTCAATAACTAAGGTCTTCACCCTATCCCTAGCTCACATCCTGACACTACCACTGGCCTGGAACCTGACTCTGTCCCGAGCTAACGTCCTGCCCCTTATCCTCACCGAAGCCGTAATGCTCTCCCTAACTAAGGCCCAGACTAGTCCTAATTAAGGCCCTGACACTGTCCCTAACTAAGACCCGGAATCTATCTCTAATTATAGGCCCTGCTGCCGGCAATAACTAAAATCCGGACGCTATCCTGAGCTAATATCCTGACCCATTTCTAACCAAGGTCCTGACACCGTCCCTAAGGAAGCCCTGTCGCTGTTCCTAAGTGAAGACCTGAGGCTGTCCGTAACTCAGTCCCTGAAGCTATGCCTAACTGAGGCCTTGACGCTGTGACTAACTCAGGCCCTGATCATGTCTGTAACTAAGACACTAATGCTGATGCAACAAAGGCCCTGATGCTGCTCCTACATCATGCCCTGACAGTGTCCCCAGCTATGGGCCTGACGCTAGGCCTCACTCAGGCCCTGTTGCTCTCCCAGAGTCAGGCACTGACGCTGTCCCTACCTGAAGCCCTGACACGGGTCCTAAATAAGGCCCTGATACTGTAACTAAGCTCTTGACACTATCCCTAGGTCATTTCCTGACACGATCCCTAAACTTTACCCTAACCCTGTCCCTAGCAAATGTCCTGCCTCTTATGCTAACTAAAGCCCTTAGGCTGTGACTACCTCAGGCCCTGAATTTAGCCCCAAGGCCGTGATACTGTCCCTAACTAAGGCCCTAACACTATTCCTAACTCAGGCCCTGACACTGTACCTAACAGAGGCCCAGATGCCAGTACTAACTAAGGCCTTGACACTGTCCCTAACTAAGGCCCTGCTGCCGTCAATATCTAATGTCCTGACACTATCCTGAGGTAATTTCCGGACCCATCTCTTCCCAAGCTCCTGAAACTGTCCCTAAGTAAGCCCTGACGCTGTCCCTAAGGGAGGCCCTAAGGCTGTCCCTAACAGAGGCCCTGATAATGTCTTTAACCAAGCCCCTGAGGCTGATCCTACCAAGGCCCTTATGCTGCTCCTAAGTCATGCCCTGATACTATCCCTAGCTAAGGCTCTGACACTAGGCCTCACTCAAGCCCTGTCGCTCTCCCTAAGTCAGGCTCTGACGCTATCCCTACCTGAAGCCCTGACACTGGGCCTAAATTAGGCCCTGATGCCCTAAGTAACTAAGGTCTTGACACTATCCCTAGGTCATGCCCTGACACAATCCCTAGACCTTAGCCTAACCTTGTCTTTAACTAATGTTGAGCTTCTTATGCTAAATAAATCCCTGATGCTCTTCCTAACTAAGGCCCTAAAATTAGTCCCGAGGCCGTGACCCTGGCCCTAACTGAGGCCTGGAGGCTCGTCCTAACTCAGGCCCTGACACTGTCCCTAACTAAGGCCCTGACACTACACCTAACTCAGTCCCTGACACTGTACCTAACAAAGGCTCTGATGCTAGTCCTAAGTCAGGCTGAGACACTGTCTCTAAGGCCCTGCTGCAGTCAATATCTAAAGTCCTGACATTATCCCGAGCTAATATCCTGACCCATGTCTTACCAAGGTCCTGAAACTGTCCCAAAGTAAGCCCTGACGCTGTCCCTAAGTGAGGCCCTGAGGCGGTCCCTAACAGAGGCCCTGAGAATGTCTTTAACGAAGACCCTAATGCTGATCCTACAGAGGCCCTTATACGGCTCCTAAGTCATGCCCTGACACTGCCCCTAACTCAGGCCCTAAAGATAGGCCTCACTTAGGCCCCGTTGCCGTACCTTAGTTAGGCTCTGACGCTGTCCGTACGTGAAGCCCTGACACTGGTCCTGATGAAGGCCCTGACGCTGGTCCTAACTAAGGCCCGGATGCTCTCAATAACTAAGGTCTTCACCCTATCCCTAGCTCACATCCTGACACTACCACTGGCCTGGAACCTGACTCTGTCCCGAGCTAACGTCCTGCCCCTTATCCTCACCGAAGCCGTAATGCTCTCCCTAACTAAGGCCCAGACTAGTCCTAATTAAGGCCCTGACACTGTCCCTAACTAAGGCCCGGAATCTATCTCTAATATAGGCCCTGCTGCCGGCAATAACTAAAATCCGGACGCTATCCTGAGCTAATATCCTGACCCATTTCTAACCAAGGTCCTGACACCGTCCCTAAGGAAGCCCTGTCGCTGTTCCTAAGTGAAGACCTGAGGCTGTCCGTAACTCAGTCCCTGAAGCTATGCCTAACTGAGGCCTTGACGCTGTGACTAACTCAGGCCCTGATCATGTCTGTAACTAAGACACTAATGCTGATGCAACAAAGGCCCTGATGCTGCTCCTACATCATGCCCTGACAGTGTCCCCAGCTATGGGCCTGACGCTAGGCCTCACTCAGGCCCTGTTGCTCTCCCAGAGTCAGGCACTGACGCTGTCCCTACCTGAAGCCCTGACACGGGTCCTAAATAAGGCCCTGATACTGTAACTAAGCTCTTGACACTATCCCTAGGTCATTTCCTGACACGATCCCTAAACTTTACCCTAACCCTGTCCCTAGCAAATGTCCTGCCTCTTATGCTAACTAAAGCCCTTAGGCTGTGACTACCTCAGGCCCTGAATTTAGCCCCAAGGCCGTGATACTGTCCCTAACTAAGGCCCTAACACTATTCCTAACTCAGGCCCTGACACTGTACCTAACAGAGGCCCAGATGCCAGTACTAACTAAGGCCTTGACACTGTCCCTAACTAAGGCCCTGCTGCCGTCAATATCTAATGTCCTGACACTATCCTGAGGTAATTTCCGGACCCATCTCTTCCCAAGCTCCTGAAACTGTCCCTAAGTAAGCCCTGACGCTGTCCCTAAGGGAGGCCCTAAGGCTGTCCCTAACAGAGGCCCTGATAATGTCTTTAACCAAGCCCCTGAGGCTGATCCTACCAAGGCCCTTATGCTGCTCCTAAGTCATGCCCTGATACTATCCCTAGCTAAGGCTCTGACACTAGGCCTCACTCAAGCCCTGTCGCTCTCCCTAAGTCAGGCTCTGACGCTATCCCTACCTGAAGCCCTGACACTGGGCCTAAATTAGGCCCTGATGCCCTAAGTAACTAAGGTCTTGACACTATCCCTAGGTCATGCCCTGACACAATCCCTAGACCTTAGCCTAACCTTGTCTTTAACGAATGTTGAGCTTCTTATGCTAAATAAATCCCTGATGCTCTTCCTAACTAAGGCCCTAAAATTAGTCCCGAGGCCGTGACCCTGGCCCTAACTGAGGCCTGGAGGCTCGTCCTAACTCAGGCCCTGACACTGTCCCTAACTAAGGCCCTGACACTACACCTAACTCAGTCCCTGACACTGTACCTAACAAAGGCTCTGATGCTAGTCCTAAGTCAGGCTGAGACACTGTCTCTAAGGCCCTGCTGCAGTCAATATCTAAAGTCCTGACATTATCCCGAGCTAATATCCTGACCCATGTCTTACCAAGGTCCTGAAACTGTCCCAAAGTAAGCCCTGACGCTGTCCCTAAGTGAGGCCCTGAGGCGGTCCCTAACAGAGGCCCTGAGAATGTCTTTAACGAAGACCCTAATGCTGATCCTACAGAGGCCCTTATACGGCTCCTAAGTCATGCCCTGACACTGCCCCTAACTCAGGCCCTAAAGATAGGCCTCACTTAGGCCCCGTTGCCGTACCTTAGTTAGGCTCTGACGCTGTCCGTACGTGAAGCCCTGACACTGGTCCTGATGAAGGCCCTGACGCTGGTCCTAACTAAGGCCCGGATGCTCTCAATAACTAAGGTCTTCACCCTATCCCTAGCTCACATCCTGACACTACCACTGGCCTGGAACCTGACTCTGTCCCGAGCTAACGTCCTGCCCCTTATCCTCACCGAAGCCGTAATGCTCTCCCTAACTAAGGCCCAGACTAGTCCTAATTAAGGCCCTGACACTGTCCCTAACTAAGACCCGGAATCTATCTCTAATTATAGGCCCTGCTGCCGGCAATAACTAAAATCCGGACGCTATCCTGAGCTAATATCCTGACCCATTTCTAACCAAGGTCCTGACACCGTCCCTAAGGAAGCCCTGTCGCTGTTCCTAAGTGAAGACCTGAGGCTGTCCGTAACTCAGTCCCTGAAGCTATGCCTAACTGAGGCCTTGACGCTGTGACTAACTCAGGCCCTGATCATGTCTGTAACTAAGACACTAATGCTGATGCAACAAAGGCCCTGATGCTGCTCCTACATCATGCCCTGACAGTGTCCCCAGCTATGGGCCTGACGCTAGGCCTCACTCAGGCCCTGTTGCTCTCCCAGAGTCAGGCACTGACGCTGTCCCTACCTGAAGCCCTGACACGGGTCCTAAATAAGGCCCTGATACTGTAACTAAGCTCTTGACACTATCCCTAGGTCATTTCCTGACACGATCCCTAAACTTTACCCTAACCCTGTCCCTAGCAAATGTCCTGCCTCTTATGCTAACTAAAGCCCTTAGGCTGTGACTACCTCAGGCCCTGAATTTAGCCCCAAGGCCGTGATACTGTCCCTAACTAAGGCCCTAACACTATTCCTAACTCAGGCCCTGACACTGTACCTAACAGAGGCCCAGATGCCAGTACTAACTAAGGCCTTGACACTGTCCCTAACTAAGGCCCTGCTGCCGTCAATATCTAATGTCCTGACACTATCCTGAGGTAATTTCCGGACCCATCTCTTCCCAAGCTCCTGAAACTGTCCCTAAGTAAGCCCTGACGCTGTCCCTAAGGGAGGCCCTAAGGCTGTCCCTAACAGAGGCCCTGATAATGTCTTTAACCAAGCCCCTGAGGCTGATCCTACCAAGGCCCTTATGCTGCTCCTAAGTCATGCCCTGATACTATCCCTAGCTAAGGCTCTGACACTAGGCCTCACTCAAGCCCTGTCGCTCTCCCTAAGTCAGGCTCTGACGCTATCCCTACCTGAAGCCCTGACACTGGGCCTAAATTAGGCCCTGATGCCCTAAGTAACTAAGGTCTTGACACTATCCCTAGGTCATGCCCTGACACAATCCCTAGACCTTAGCCTAACCTTGTCTTTAACGAATGTTGAGCTTCTTATGCTAAATAAATCCCTGATGCTCTTCCTAACTAAGGCCCTAAAATTAGTCCCGAGGCCGTGACCCTGGCCCTAACTGAGGCCTGGAGGCTCGTCCTAACTCAGGCCCTGACACTGTCCCTAACTAAGGCCCTGACACTACACCTAACTCAGTCCCTGACACTGTACCTAACAAAGGCTCTGATGCTAGTCCTAAGTCAGGCTGAGACACTGTCTCTAAGGCCCTGCTGCAGTCAATATCTAAAGTCCTGACATTATCCCGAGCTAATATCCTGACCCATGTCTTACCAAGGTCCTGAAACTGTCCCAAAGTAAGCCCTGACGCTGTCCCTAAGTGAGGCCCTGAGGCGGTCCCTAACAGAGGCCCTGAGAATGTCTTTAACGAAGACCCTAATGCTGATCCTACAGAGGCCCTTATACGGCTCCTAAGTCATGCCCTGACACTGCCCCTAACTCAGGCCCTAAAGATAGGCCTCACTTAGGCCCCGTTGCCGTACCTTAGTTAGGCTCTGACGCTGTCCGTACGTGAAGCCCTGACACTGGTCCTGATGAAGGCCCTGACGCTGGTCCTAACTAAGGCCCGGATGCTCTCAATAACTAAGGTCTTCACCCTATCCCTAGCTCACATCCTGACACTACCACTGGCCTGGAACCTGACTCTGTCCCGAGCTAACGTCCTGCCCCTTATCCTCACCGAAGCCGTAATGCTCTCCCTAACTAAGGCCCAGACTAGTCCTAATTAAGGCCCTGACACTGTCCCTAACTAAGGCCCGGAATCTATCTCTAATTATAGGCCCTGCTGCCGGCAATAACTAAAATCCGGACGCTATCCTGAGCTAATATCCTGACCCATTTCTAACCAAGGTCCTGACACCGTCCCTAAGGAAGCCCTGTCGCTGTTCCTAAGTGAAGACCTGAGGCTGTCCGTAACTCAGTCCCTGAAGCTATGCCTAACTGAGGCCTTGACGCTGTGACTAACTCAGGCCCTGATCATGTCTGTAACTAAGACACTAATGCTGATGCAACAAAGGCCCTGATGCTGCTCCTACATCATGCCCTGACAGTGTCCCCAGCTATGGGCCTGACGCTAGGCCTCACTCAGGCCCTGTTGCTCTCCCAGAGTCAGGCACTGACGCTGTCCCTACCTGAAGCCCTGACACGGGTCCTAAATAAGGCCCTGATACTGTAACTAAGCTCTTGACACTATCCCTAGGTCATTTCCTGACACGATCCCTAAACTTTACCCTAACCCTGTCCCTAGCAAATGTCCTGCCTCTTATGCTAACTAAAGCCCTTAGGCTGTGACTACCTCAGGCCCTGAATTTAGCCCCAAGGCCGTGATACTGTCCCTAACTAAGGCCCTAACACTATTCCTAACTCAGGCCCTGACACTGTACCTAACAGAGGCCCAGATGCCAGTACTAACTAAGGCCTTGACACTGTCCCTAACTAAGGCCCTGCTGCCGTCAATATCTAATGTCCTGACACTATCCTGAGGTAATTTCCGGACCCATCTCTTCCCAAGCTCCTGAAACTGTCCCTAAGTAAGCCCTGACGCTGTCCCTAAGGGAGGCCCTAAGGCTGTCCCTAACAGAGGCCCTGATAATGTCTTTAACCAAGCCCCTGAGGCTCATCCTACCAAGGCCCTTATGCTGCTCCTAAGTCATGCCCTGATACTATCCCTAGCTAAGGCTCTGACACTAGGCCTCACTCAAGCCCTGTCGCTCTCCCTAAGTCAGGCTCTGACGCTATCCCTACCTGAAGCCCTGACACTGGGCCTAAATTAGGCCCTGATGCCCTAAGTAACTAAGGTCTTGACACTATCCCTAGGTCATGCCCTGACACAATCCCTAGACCTTAGCCTAACCTTGTCTTTAACGAATGTTGAGCTTCTTATGCTAAATAAATCCCTGATGCTCTTCCTAACTAAGGCCCTAAAATTAGTCCCGAGGCCGTGACCCTGGCCCTAACTGAGGCCTGGAGGCTCGTCCTAACTCAGGCCCTGACACTGTCCCTAACTAAGGCCCTGACACTACACCTAACTCAGTCCCTGACACTGTACCTAACAAAGGCTCTGATGCTAGTCCTAAGTCAGGCTGAGACACTGTCTCTAAGGCCCTGCTGCAGTCAATATCTAAAGTCCTGACATTATCCCGAGCTAATATCCTGACCCATGTCTTACCAAGGTCCTGAAACTGTCCCAAAGTAAGCCCTGACGCTGTCCCTAAGTGAGGCCCTGAGGCGGTCCCTAACAGAGGCCCTGAGAATGTCTTTAACGAAGACCCTAATGCTGATCCTACAGAGGCCCTTATACGGTTCCTAAGTCATGCCCTGACACTGCCCCTAACTCAGGCCCTAAAGATAGGCCTCACTTAGGCCCCGTTGCCGTACCTTAGTTAGGCTCTGACGCTGTCCGTACGTGAAGCCCTGACACTGGTCCTGATGAAGGCCCTGACGCTGGTCCTAACTAAGGCCCGGATGCTCTCAATAACTAAGGTCTTCACCCTATCCCTAGCTCACATCCTGACACTACCACTGGCCTGGAACCTGACTCTGTCCCGAGCTAACGTCCTGCCCCTTATCCTCACCGAAGCCGTAATGCTCTCCCTAACTAAGGCCCAGACTAGTCCTAATTAAGGCCCTGACACTGTCCCTAACTAAGACCCGGAATCTATCTCTAATTATAGGCCCTGCTGCCGGCAATAACTAAAATCCGGACGCTATCCTGAGCTAATATCCTGACCCATTTCTAACCAAGGTCCTGACACCGTCCCTAAGGAAGCCCTGTCGCTGTTCCTAAGTGAAGACCTGAGGCTGTCCGTAACTCAGTCCCTGAAGCTATGCCTAACTGAGGCCTTGACGCTGTGACTAACTCAGGCCCTGATCATGTCTGTAACTAAGACACTAATGCTGATGCAACAAAGGCCCTGATGCTGCTCCTACATCATGCCCTGACAGTGTCCCCAGCTATGGGCCTGACGCTAGGCCTCACTCAGGCCCTGTTGCTCTCCCAGAGTCAGGCACTGACGCTGTCCCTACCTGAAGCCCTGACACGGGTCCTAAATAAGGCCCTGATACTGTAACTAAGCTCTTGACACTATCCCTAGGTCATTTCCTGACACGATCCCTAAACTTTACCCTAACCCTGTCCCTAGCAAATGTCCTGCCTCTTATGCTAACTAAAGCCCTTAGGCTGTGACTACCTCAGGCCCTGAATTTAGCCCCAAGGCCGTGATACTGTCCCTAACTAAGGCCCTAACACTATTCCTAACTCAGGCCCTGACACTGTACCTAACAGAGGCCCAGATGCCAGTACTAACTAAGGCCTTGACACTGTCCCTAACTAAGGCCCTGCTGCCGTCAATATCTAATGTCCTGACACTATCCTGAGGTAATTTCCGGACCCATCTCTTCCCAAGCTCCTGAAACTGTCCCTAAGTAAGCCCTGACGCTGTCCCTAAGGGAGGCCCTAAGGCTGTCCCTAACAGAGGCCCTGATAATGTCTTTAACCAAGCCCCTGAGGCTGATCCTACCAAGGCCCTTATGCTGCTCCTAAGTCATGCCCTGATACTATCCCTAGCTAAGGCTCTGACACTAGGCCTCACTCAAGCCCTGTCGCTCTCCCTAAGTCAGGCTCTGACGCTATCCCTACCTGAAGCCCTGACACTGGGCCTAAATTAGGCCCTGATGCCCTAAGTAACTAAGGTCTTGACACTATCCCTAGGTCATGCCCTGACACAATCCCTAGACCTTAGCCTAACCTTGTCTTTAACGAATGTTGAGCTTCTTATGCTAAATAAATCCCTGATGCTCTTCCTAACTAAGGCCCTAAAATTAGTCCCGAGGCCGTGACCCTGGCCCTAACTGAGGCCTGGAGGCTCGTCCTAACTCAGGCCCTGACACTGTCCCTAACTAAGGCCCTGACACTACACCTAACTCAGTCCCTGACACTGTACCTAACAAAGGCTCTGATGCTAGTCCTAAGTCAGGCTGAGACACTGTCTCTAAGGCCCTGCTGCAGTCAATATCTAAAGTCCTGACATTATCCCGAGCTAATATCCTGACCCATGTCTTACCAAGGTCCTGAAACTGTCCCAAAGTAAGCCCTGACGCTGTCCCTAAGTGAGGCCCTGAGGCGGTCCCTAACAGAGGCCCTGAGAATGTCTTTAACGAAGACCCTAATGCTGATCCTACAGAGGCCCTTATACGGCTCCTAAGTCATGCCCTGACACTGCCCCTAACTCAGGCCCTAAAGATAGGCCTCACTTAGGCCCCGTTGCCGTACCTTAGTTAGGCTCTGACGCTGTCCGTACGTGAAGCCCTGACACTGGTCCTGATGAAGGCCCTGACGCTGGTCCTAACTAAGGCCCGGATGCTCTCAATAACTAAGGTCTTCACCCTATCCCTAGCTCACATCCTGACACTACCACTGGCCTGGAACCTGACTCTGTCCCGAGCTAACGTCCTGCCCCTTATCCTCACCGAAGCCGTAATGCTCTCCCTAACTAAGGCCCAGACTAGTCCTAATTAAGGCCCTGACACTGTCCCTAACTAAGGCCCGGAATCTATCTCTAATATAGGCCCTGCTGCCGGCAATAACTAAAATCCGGACGCTATCCTGAGCTAATATCCTGACCCATTTCTAACCAAGGTCCTGACACCGTCCCTAAGGAAGCCCTGTCGCTGTTCCTAAGTGAAGACCTGAGGCTGTCCGTAACTCAGTCCCTGAAGCTATGCCTAACTGAGGCCTTGACGCTGTGACTAACTCAGGCCCTGATCATGTCTGTAACTAAGACACTAATGCTGATGCAACAAAGGCCCTGATGCTGCTCCTACATCATGCCCTGACAGTGTCCCCAGCTATGGGCCTGACGCTAGGCCTCACTCAGGCCCTGTTGCTCTCCCAGAGTCAGGCACTGACGCTGTCCCTACCTGAAGCCCTGACACGGGTCCTAAATAAGGCCCTGATACTGTAACTAAGCTCTTGACACTATCCCTAGGTCATTTCCTGACACGATCCCTAAACTTTACCCTAACCCTGTCCCTAGCAAATGTCCTGCCTCTTATGCTAACTAAAGCCCTTAGGCTGTGACTACCTCAGGCCCTGAATTTAGCCCCAAGGCCGTGATACTGTCCCTAACTAAGGCCCTAACACTATTCCTAACTCAGGCCCTGACACTGTACCTAACAGAGGCCCAGATGCCAGTACTAACTAAGGCCTTGACACTGTCCCTAACTAAGGCCCTGCTGCCGTCAATATCTAATGTCCTGACACTATCCTGAGGTAATTTCCGGACCCATCTCTTACCAAGCTCCTGAAACTGTCCCTAAGTAAGCCCTGACGCTGTCCCTAAGGGAGGCCCTAAGGCTGTCCCTAACAGAGGCCCTGATAATGTCTTTAACCAAGCCCCTGAGGCTCATCCTACCAAGGCCCTTATGCTGCTCCTAAGTCATGCCCTGATACTATCCCTAGCTAAGGCTCTGACACTAGGCCTCACTCAAGCCCTGTCGCTCTCCCTAAGTCAGGCTCTGACGCTATCCCTACCTGAAGCCCTGACACTGGGCCTAAATTAGGCCCTGATGCCCTAAGTAACTAAGGTCTTGACACTATCCCTAGGTCATGCCCTGACACAATCCCTAGACCTTAGCCTAACCTTGTCTTTAACGAATGTTGAGCTTCTTATGCTAAATAAATCCCTGATGCTCTTCCTAACTAAGGCCCTAAAATTAGTCCCGAGGCCGTGACCCTGGCCCTAACTGAGGCCTGGAGGCTCGTCCTAACTCAGGCCCTGACACTGTCCCTAACTAAGGCCCTGACACTACACCTAACTCAGTCCCTGACACTGTACCTAACAAAGGCTCTGATGCTAGTCCTAAGTCAGGCTGAGACACTGTCTCTAAGGCCCTGCTGCAGTCAATATCTAAAGTCCTGACATTATCCCGAGCTAATATCCTGACCCATGTCTTACCAAGGTCCTGAAACTGTCCCAAAGTAAGCCCTGACGCTGTCCCTAAGTGAGGCCCTGAGGCGGTCCCTAACAGAGGCCCTGAGAATGTCTTTAACGAAGACCCTAATGCTGATCCTACAGAGGCCCTTATACGGCTCCTAAGTCATGCCCTGACACTGCCCCTAACTCAGGCCCTAAAGATAGGCCTCACTTAGGCCCCGTTGCCGTACCTTAGTTAGGCTCTGACGCTGTCCGTACGTGAAGCCCTGACACTGGTCCTGATGAAGGCCCTGACGCTGGTCCTAACTAAGGCCCTGATGCTCTCAATAACTAAGGTCTTCACCCTATCCCTAGCTCACATCCTGACACTACCACTGGCCTGGAACCTGACTCTGTCCCGAGCTAACGTCCTGCCCCTTATCCTCACCGAAGCCGTAATGCTCTCCCTAACTAAGGCCCAGACTAGTCCTAATTAAGGCCCTGACACTGTCCCTAACTAAGACCCGGAATCTATCTCTAATTATAGGCCCTGCTGCCGGCAATAACTAAAATCCGGACACTATCCTGAGCTAATATCCTGACCCATTTCTAACCAAGGTCCTGACACCGTCCCTAAGGAAGCCCTGTCGCTGTTCCTAAGTGAAGACCTGAGGCTGTCCGTAACTCAGTCCCTGAAGCTATGCCTAACTGAGGCCTTGACGCTGTGACTAACTCAGGCCCTGATCATGTCTGTAACTAAGACACTAATGCTGATGCAACAAAGGCCCTGATGCTGCTCCTACATCATGCCCTGACAGTGTCCCCAGCTATGGGCCTGACGCTAGGCCTCACTCAGGCCCTGTTGCTCTCCCAGAGTCAGGCACTGACGCTGTCCCTACCTGAAGCCCTGACACGGGTCCTAAATAAGGCCCTGATACTGTAACTAAGCTCTTGACACTATCCCTAGGTCATTTCCTGACACGATCCCTAAACTTTACCCTAACCCTGTCCCTAGCAAATGTCCTGCCTCTTATGCTAACTAAAGCCCTTAGGCTGTGACTACCTCAGGCCCTGAATTTAGTCCCAAGGCCGTGATACTGTCCCTAACTAAGGCCCTAATACTATTCCTAACTCAGGCCCTGACACTGTACCTAACAGAGGCCCAGATGCTAGTACTAACTAAGGCCTTGACACTGTCCCTAACTAAGGCCCTGCTGCCGTCAATATCTAATGTCCTGACACTATCCTGAGGTAATTTCCGGACCCATTTCTTACCAAGCTCCTGAAACTGTCCCTAAGTAAGCCCTGACGCTGTCCCTAAGGGAGGCCCTAAGGCTGTCCCTAACAGAGGCCCTGATAATGTCTTTAACCAAGCCCCTGAGGCTCATCCTACCAAGGCCCTTATGCTGCTCCTAAGTCATGCCCTGATACTATCCCTAGCTAAGGCTCTGATACTAGGCCTCACTCAAGCCCTGTCGCTCTCCCTAAGTCAGGCTCTGACGCTATCCCTACCTGAAGCCCTGACACTGGGCCTAAATTAGGCCCTGATGCCCTAAGTAACTAAGGTCTTGACACTATCCCTAGGTCATGCCCTGACACAATCCCTAGACCTTAACCTAACCTTGTCTTTAACTAATGTTGAGCTTCTCATGCTAAATAAATCCCTGATGCTCTTCCTAACTAAGGCCCTAAAATTAGTCCCGAGGCCGTGACCCTGGCCCTAACTGAGGCCTGGAGGCTCGTCCTAACTCAGGCCCTGACACTGTCCCTAACTAAGGCCCTGACACTACACCTAACTCAGTCCCTGACACTGTACCTAACAAAGGCTCTGATGCTAGTCCTAAGTCAGGCTGAGACACTGTCTCTAAGGCCCTGCTGCAGTCAATATCTAAAGTCCTGACATTATCCCGAGCTAATATCCTGACCCATGTCTTACCAAGGTCCTGAAACTGTCCCAAAGTAAGCCCTGACGCTGTCCCTAAGTGAGGCCCTGAGGCGGTCCCTAACAGAGGCCCTGAGAATGTCTTTAACGAAGACCCTAATGCTGATCCTACAGAGGCCCTTATACGGCTCCTAAGTCATGCCCTGACACTGCCCCTAACTCAGGCCCTAAAGATAGGCCTCACTTAGGCCCCGTTGCCGTACCTTAGTTAGGCTCTGACGCTGTCCGTACGTGAAGCCCTGACACTGGTCCTGATGAAGGCCCTGACGCTGGTCCTAACTAAGGCCCTGATGCTCTCAATAACTAAGGTCTTCACCCTATCCCTAGCTCACATCCTGACACTACCACTGGCCTGGAACCTGACTCTGTCCCGAGCTAACGTCCTGCCCCTTATCCTCACCGAAGCCGTAATGCTCTCCCTAACTAAGGCCCAGACTAGTCCTAATTAAGGCCCTGACACTGTCCCTAACTAAGACCCGGAATCTATCTCTAATTATAGGCCCTGCTGCCGGCAATAACTAAAATCCCGGACGCTATCCTGAGCTAATATCCTGACCCATTTCTAACCAAGGTCCTGACACCGTCCCTAAGGAAGCCCTGTCGCTGTTCCTAAGTGAAGACCTGAGGCTGTCCGTAACTCAGTCCCTGAAGCTATGCCTAACTGAGGCCTTGACGCTGTGACTAACTCAGGCCCTGATCATGTCTGTAACTAAGACACTAATGCTGATGCAACAAAGGCCCTGATGCTGCTCCTACATCATGCCCTGACAGTGTCCCCAGCTATGGGCCTGACGCTAGGCCTCACTCAGGCCCTGTTGCTCTCCCAGAGTCAGGCACTGACGCTGTCCCTACCTGAAGCCCTGACACGGGTCCTAAATAAGGCCCTGATACTGTAACTAAGCTCTTGACACTATCCCTAGGTCATTTCCTGACACGATCCCTAAACTTTACCCTAACCCTGTCCCTAGCAAATGTCCTGCCTCTTATGCTAACTAAAGCCCTTAGGCTGTGACTACCTCAGGCCCTGAATTTAGTCCCAAGGCCGTGATACTGTCCCTAACTAAGGCCCTAATACTATTCCTAACTCAGGCCCTGACACTGTACCTAACAGAGGCCCAGATGCTAGTACTAACTAAGGCCTTGACACTGTCCCTAACTAAGGCCCTGCTGCCGTCAATATCTAATGTCCTGACACTATCCTGAGGTAATTTCCGGACCCATCTCTTACCAAGCTCCTGAAACTGTCCCTAAGTAAGCCCTGACGCTGTCCCTAAGGGAGGCCCTAAGGCTGTCCCTAACAGAGGCCCTGATAATGTCTTTAACCAAGCCCCTGAGGCTCATCCTACCAAGGCCCTTATGCTGCTCCTAAGTCATGCCCTGATACTATCCCTAGCTAAGGCTCTGACACTAGGCCTCACTCAAGCCCTGTCGCTCTCCCTAAGTCAGGCTCTGACGCTATCCCTACCTGAAGCCCTGACACTGGGCCTAAATTAGGCCCTGATGCCCTAAGTAACTAAGGTCTTGACACTATCCCTAGGTCATGCCCTGACACAATCCCTAGACCTTAACCTAACCTTGTCTTTAACTAATGTTGAGCTTCTCATGCTAAATAAATCCCTGATGCTCTTCCTAACTAAGGCCCTAAAATTAGTCCCGAGGCCGTGACCCTGGCCCTAACTGAGGCCTGGAGGCTCGTCCTAACTCAGGCCCTGACACTGTCCCTAACTAAGGCCCTGACACTACACCTAACTCAGTCCCTGACACTGTACCTAACAAAGGCTCTGATGCTAGTCCTAAGTCAGGCTGAGACACTGTCTCTAAGGCCCTGCTGCAGTCAATATCTAAAGTCCTGACATTATCCCGAGCTAATATCCTGACCCATGTCTTACCAAGGTCCTGAAACTGTCCCAAAGTAAGCCCTGACGCTGTCCCTAAGTGAGGCCCTGAGGCGGTCCCTAACAGAGGCCCTGAGAATGTCTTTAACGAAGACCCTAATGCTGATCCTACAGAGGCCCTTATACGGCTCCTAAGTCATGCCCTGACACTGCCCCTAACTCAGGCCCTAAAGATAGGCCTCACTTAGGCCCCGTTGCCGTACCTTAGTTAGGCTCTGACGCTGTCCGTACGTGAAGCCCTGACACTGGTCCTGATGAAGGCCCTGACGCTGGTCCTAACTAAGGCCCTGATGCTCTCAATAACTAAGGTCTTCACCCTATCCCTAGCTCACATCCTGACACTACCACTGGCCTGGAACCTGACTCTGTCCCGAGCTAACGTCCTGCCCCTTATCCTCACCGAAGCCGTAATGCTCTCCCTAACTAAGGCCC
Organism: Balaenoptera ricei; assembly: GCF_028023285.1. Taxonomy (NCBI): domain Eukaryota; kingdom Metazoa; phylum Chordata; class Mammalia; order Artiodactyla; family Balaenopteridae; genus Balaenoptera; species Balaenoptera ricei. Next base: position 82,317,318 of record NC_082654.1, read on the forward strand.
AGACTAGTCCTAATTAAGGCCCTGACACTGTCCCTAACTAAGACCCGGAATCTATCTCTAATTATAGGCCCTGCTGCCGGCAATAACTAAAATCCGGACGCTATCCTGAGCTAATATCCTGACCCATTTCTAACCAAGGTCCTGACACCGTCCCTAAGGAAGCCCTGTCGCTGTTCCTAAGTGAAGACCTGAGGCTGTCCGTAACTCAGTCCCTGAAGCTATGCCTAACTGAGGCCTTGACGCTGTGACTAACTCAGGCCCTGATCATGTCTGTAACTAAGACACTAATGCTGATGCAACAAAGGCCCTGATGCTGCTCCTACATCATGCCCTGACAGTGTCCCCAGCTATGGGCCTGACGCTAGGCCTCACTCAGGCCCTGTTGCTCTCCCAGAGTCAGGCACTGACGCTGTCCCTACCTGAAGCCCTGACACGGGTCCTAAATAAGGCCCTGATACTGTAACTAAGCTCTTGACACTATCCCTAGGTCATTTCCTGACACGATCCCTAAACTTTACCCTAACCCTGTCCCTAGCAAATGTCCTGCCTCTTATGCTAACTAAAGCCCTTAGGCTGTGACTACCTCAGGCCCTGAATTTAGTCCCAAGGCCGTGATACTGTCCCTAACTAAGGCCCTAATACTATTCCTAACTCAGGCCCTGACACTGTACCTAACAGAGGCCCAGATGCTAGTACTAACTAAGGCCTTGACACTGTCCCTAACTAAGGCCCTGCTGCCGTCAATATCTAATGTCCTGACACTATCCTGAGGTAATTTCCGGACCCATCTCTTACCAAGCTCCTGAAACTGTCCCTAAGTAAGCCCTGACGCTGTCCCTAAGGGAGGCCCTAAGGCTGTCCCTAACAGAGGCCCTGATAATGTCTTTAACCAAGCCCCTGAGGCTGATCCTACCAAGGCCCTTATGCTGCTCCTAAGTCATGCCCTGATACTATCCCTAGCTAAGGCTCTGACACTAGGCCTCACTCAAGCCCTGTCGCTCTCCCTAAGTCAGGCTCTGACGCTATCCCTACCTGAAGCCCTGACACTGGGCCTAAATTAGGCCCTGATGCCCTAAGTAACTAAGGTCTTGACACTATCCCTAGGTCATGCCCTGACACAATCCCTAGACCTTAACCTAACCTTGTCTTTAACTAATGTTGAGCTTCTCATGCTAAATAAATCCCTGATGCTCTTCCTAACTAAGGCCCTAAAATTAGTCCCGAGGCCGTGACCCTGGCCCTAACTGAGGCCTGGAGGCTCGTCCTAACTCAGGCCCTGACACTGTCCCTAACTAAGGCCCTGACACTACACCTAACTCAGTCCCTGACACTGTACCTAACAAAGGCTCTGATGCTAGTCCTAAGTCAGGCTGAGACACTGTCTCTAAGGCCCTGCTGCAGTCAATATCTAAAGTCCTGACATTATCCCGAGCTAATATCCTGACCCATGTCTTACCAAGGTCCTGAAACTGTCCCAAAGTAAGCCCTGACGCTGTCCCTAAGTGAGGCCCTGAGGCGGTCCCTAACAGAGGCCCTGAGAATGTCTTTAACGAAGACCCTAATGCTGATCCTACAGAGGCCCTTATACGGCTCCTAAGTCATGCCCTGACACTGCCCCTAACTCAGGCCCTAAAGATAGGCCTCACTTAGGCCCCGTTGCCGTACCTTAGTTAGGCTCTGACGCTGTCCGTACGTGAAGCCCTGACACTGGTCCTGATGAAGGCCCTGACGCTGGTCCTAACTAAGGCCCGGATGCTCTCAATAACTAAGGTCTTCACCCTATCCCTAGCTCACATCCTGACACTACCACTGGCCTGGAACCTGACTCTGTCCCGAGCTAACGTCCTGCCCCTTATCCTCACCGAAGCCGTAATGCTCTCCCTAACTAAGGCCCAGACTAGTCCTAATTAAGGCCCTGACACTGTCCCTAACTAAGACCCGGAATCTATCTCTAATTATAGGCCCTGCTGCCGGCAATAACTAAAATCCGGACGCTATCCTGAGCTAATATCCTGACCCATTTCTAACCAAGGTCCTGACACCGTCCCTAAGGAAGCCCTGTCGCTGTTCCTAAGTGAAGACCTGAGGCTGTCCGTAACTCAGTCCCTGAAGCTATGCCTAACTGAGGCCTTGACGCTGTGACTAACTCAGGCCCTGATCATGTCTGTAACTAAGACACTAATGCTGATGCAACAAAGGCCCTGATGCTGCTCCTACATCATGCCCTGACAGTGTCCCCAGCTATGGGCCTGACGCTAGGCCTCACTCAGGCCCTGTTGCTCTCCCAGAGTCAGGCACTGACGCTGTCCCTACCTGAAGCCCTGACACGGGTCCTAAATAAGGCCCTGATACTGTAACTAAGCTCTTGACACTATCCCTAGGTCATTTCCTGACACGATCCCTAAACTTTACCCTAACCCTGTCCCTAGCAAATGTCCTGCCTCTTATGCTAACTAAAGCCCTTAGGCTGTGACTACCTCAGGCCCTGAATTTAGTCCCAAGGCCGTGATACTGTCCCTAACTAAGGCCCTAACACTATTCCTAACTCAGGCCCTGACACTGTACCTAACAGAGGCCCAGATGCTAGTACTAACTAAGGCCTTGACACTGTCCCTAACTAAGGCCCTGCTGCCGTCAATATCTAATGTCCTGACACTATCCTGAGGTAATTTCCGGACCCATCTCTTACCAAGCTCCTGAAACTGTCCCTAAGTAAGCCCTGACGCTGTCCCTAAGGGAGGCCCTAAGGCTGTCCCTAACAGAGGCCCTGATAATGTCTTTAACCAAGCCCCTGAGGCTCATCCTACCAAGGCCCTTATGCTGCTCCTAAGTCATGCCCTGATACTATCCCTAGCTAAGGCTCTGACACTAGGCCTCACTCAAGCCCTGTCGCTCTCCCTAAGTCAGGCTCTGACGCTATCCCTACCTGAAGCCCTGACACTGGGCCTAAATTAGGCCCTGATGCCCTAAGTAACTAAGGTCTTGACACTATCCCTAGGTCATGCCCTGACACAATCCCTAGACCTTAACCTAACCTTGTCTTTAACTAATGTTGAGCTTCTCATGCTAAATAAATCCCTGATGCTCTTCCTAACTAAGGCCCTAAAATTAGTCCCGAGGCCGTGACCCTGGCCCTAACTGAGGCCTGGAGGCTCGTCCTAACTCAGGCCCTGACACTGTCCCTAACTAAGGCCCTGACACTACACCTAACTCAGTCCCTGACACTGTACCTAACAAAGGCTCTGATGCTAGTCCTAAGTCAGGCTGAGACACTGTCTCTAAGGCCCTGCTGCAGTCAATATCTAAAGTCCTGACATTATCCCGAGCTAATATCCTGACCCATGTCTTACCAAGGTCCTGAAACTGTCCCAAAGTAAGCCCTGACGCTGTCCCTAAGTGAGGCCCTGAGGCGGTCCCTAACAGAGGCCCTGAGAATGTCTTTAACGAAGACCCTAATGCTGATCCTACAGAGGCCCTTATACGGCTCCTAAGTCATGCCCTGACACTGCCCCTAACTCAGGCCCTAAAGATAGGCCTCACTTAGGCCCCGTTGCCGTACCTTAGTTAGGCTCTGACGCTGTCCGTACGTGAAGCCCTGACACTGGTCCTGATGAAGGCCCTGACGCTGGTCCTAACTAAGGCCCTGATGCTCTCAATAACTAAGGTCTTCACCCTATCCCTAGCTCACATCCTGACACTACCACTGGCCTGGAACCTGACTCTGTCCCGAGCTAACGTCCTGCCCCTTATCCTCACCGAAGCCGTAATGCTCTCCCTAACTAAGGCCCAGACTAGTCCTAATTAAGGCCCTGACACTGTCCCTAACTAAGACCCGGAATCTATCTCTAATTATAGGCCCTGCTGCCGGCAATAACTAAAATCCGGACGCTATCCTGAGCTAATATCCTGACCCATTTCTAACCAAGGTCCTGACACCGTCCCTAAGGAAGCCCTGTCGCTGTTCCTAAGTGAAGACCTGAGGCTGTCCGTAACTCAGTCCCTGAAGCTATGCCTAACTGAGGCCTTGACGCTGTGACTAACTCAGGCCCTGATCATGTCTGTAACTAAGACACTAATGCTGATGCAACAAAGGCCCTGATGCTGCTCCTACATCATGCCCTGACAGTGTCCCCAGCTATGGGCCTGACGCTAGGCCTCACTCAGGCCCTGTTGCTCTCCCAGAGTCAGGCACTGACGCTGTCCCTACCTGAAGCCCTGACACGGGTCCTAAATAAGGCCCTGATACTGTAACTAAGCTCTTGACACTATCCCTAGGTCATTTCCTGACACGATCCCTAAACTTTACCCTAACCCTGTCCCTAGCAAATGTCCTGCCTCTTATGCTAACTAAAGCCCTTAGGCTGTGACTACCTCAGGCCCTGAATTTAGTCCCAAGGCCGTGATACTGTCCCTAACTAAGGCCCTAATACTATTCCTAACTCAGGCCCTGACACTGTACCTAACAGAGGCCCAGATGCTAGTACTAACTAAGGCCTTGACACTGTCCCTAACTAAGGCCCTGCTGCCGTCAATATCTAATGTCCTGACACTATCCTGAGGTAATTTCCGGACCCATCTCTTACCAAGCTCCTGAAACTGTCCCTAAGTAAGCCCTGACGCTGTCCCTAAGGGAGGCCCTAAGGCTGTCCCTAACAGAGGCCCTGATAATGTCTTTAACCAAGCCCCTGAGGCTCATCCTACCAAGGCCCTTATGCTGCTCCTAAGTCATGCCCTGATACTATCCCTAGCTAAGGCTCTGACACTAGGCCTCACTCAAGCCCTGTCGCTCTCCCTAAGTCAGGCTCTGACGCTATCCCTACCTGAAGCCCTGACACTGGGCCTAAATTAGGCCCTGATGCCCTAAGTAACTAAGGTCTTGACACTATCCCTAGGTCATGCCCTGACACAATCCCTAGACCTTAACCTAACCTTGTCTTTAACTAATGTTGAGCTTCTCATGCTAAATAAATCCCTGATGCTCTTCCTAACTAAGGCCCTAAAATTAGTCCCGAGGCCGTGACCCTGGCCCTAACTGAGGCCTGGAGGCTCGTCCTAACTCAGGCCCTGACACTGTCCCTAACTAAGGCCCTGACACTACACCTAACTCAGTCCCTGACACTGTACCTAACAAAGGCTCTGATGCTAGTCCTAAGTCAGGCTGAGACACTGTCTCTAAGGCCCTGCTGCAGTCAATATCTAAAGTCCTGACATTATCCCGAGCTAATATCCTGACCCATGTCTTACCAAGGTCCTGAAACTGTCCCAAAGTAAGCCCTGACGCTGTCCCTAAGTGAGGCCCTGAGGCGGTCCCTAACAGAGGCCCTGAGAATGTCTTTAACGAAGACCCTAATGCTGATCCTACAGAGGCCCTTATACGGCTCCTAAGTCATGCCCTGACACTGCCCCTAACTCAGGCCCTAAAGATAGGCCTCACTTAGGCCCCGTTGCCGTACCTTAGTTAGGCTCTGACGCTGTCCGTACGTGAAGCCCTGACACTGGTCCTGATGAAGGCCCTGACGCTGGTCCTAACTAAGGCCCGGATGCTCTCAATAACTAAGGTCTTCACCCTATCCCTAGCTCACATCCTGACACTACCACTGGCCTGGAACCTGACTCTGTCCCGAGCTAACGTCCTGCCCCTTATCCTCACCGAAGCCGTAATGCTCTCCCTAACTAAGGCCCAGACTAGTCCTAATTAAGGCCCTGACACTGTCCCTAACTAAGACCCGGAATCTATCTCTAATTATAGGCCCTGCTGCCGGCAATAACTAAAATCCGGACGCTATCCTGAGCTAATATCCTGACCCATTTCTAACCAAGGTCCTGACACCGTCCCTAAGGAAGCCCTGTCGCTGTTCCTAAGTGAAGACCTGAGGCTGTCCGTAACTCAGTCCCTGAAGCTATGCCTAACTGAGGCCTTGACGCTGTGACTAACTCAGGCCCTGATCATGTCTGTAACTAAGACACTAATGCTGATGCAACAAAGGCCCTGATGCTGCTCCTACATCATGCCCTGACAGTGTCCCCAGCTATGGGCCTGACGCTAGGCCTCACTCAGGCCCTGTTGCTCTCCCAGAGTCAGGCACTGACGCTGTCCCTACCTGAAGCCCTGACACGGGTCCTAAATAAGGCCCTGATACTGTAACTAAGCTCTTGACACTATCCCTAGGTCATTTCCTGACACGATCCCTAAACTTTACCCTAACCCTGTCCCTAGCAAATGTCCTGCCTCTTATGCTAACTAAAGCCCTTAGGCTGTGACTACCTCAGGCCCTGAATTTAGTCCCAAGGCCGTGATACTGTCCCTAACTAAGGCCCTAATACTATTCCTAACTCAGGCCCTGACACTGTACCTAACAGAGGCCCAGATGCTAGTACTAACTAAGGCCTTGACACTGTCCCTAACTAAGGCCCTGCTGCCGTCAATATCTAATGTCCTGACACTATCCTGAGGTAATTTCCGGACCCATCTCTTACCAAGCTCCTGAAACTGTCCCTAAGTAAGCCCTGACGCTGTCCCTAAGGGAGGCCCTAAGGCTGTCCCTAACAGAGGCCCTGATAATGTCTTTAACCAAGCCCCTGAGGCTCATCCTACCAAGGCCCTTATGCTGCTCCTAAGTCATGCCCTGATACTATCCCTAGCTAAGGCTCTGACACTAGGCCTCACTCAAGCCCTGTCGCTCTCCCTAAGTCAGGCTCTGACGCTATCCCTACCTGAAGCCCTGACACTGGGCCTAAATTAGGCCCTGATGCCCTAAGTAACTAAGGTCTTGACACTATCCCTAGGTCATGCCCTGACACAATCCCTAGACCTTAACCTAACCTTGTCTTTAACTAATGTTGAGCTTCTCATGCTAAATAAATCCCTGATGCTCTTCCTAACTAAGGCCCTAAAATTAGTCCCGAGGCCGTGACCCTGGCCCTAACTGAGGCCTGGAGGCTCGTCCTAACTCAGGCCCTGACACTGTCCCTAACTAAGGCCCTGACACTACACCTAACTCAGTCCCTGACACTGTACCTAACAAAGGCTCTGATGCTAGTCCTAAGTCAGGCTGAGACACTGTCTCTAAGGCCCTGCTGCAGTCAATATCTAAAGTCCTGACATTATCCCGAGCTAATATCCTGACCCATGTCTTACCAAGGTCCTGAAACTGTCCCAAAGTAAGCCCTGACGCTGTCCCTAAGTGAGGCCCTGAGGCGGTCCCTAACAGAGGCCCTGAGAATGTCTTTAACGAAGACCCTAATGCTGATCCTACAGAGGCCCTTATACGGCTCCTAAGTCATGCCCTGACACTGCCCCTAACTCAGGCCCTAAAGATAGGCCTCACTTAGGCCCCGTTGCCGTACCTTAGTTAGGCTCTGACGCTGTCCGTACGTGAAGCCCTGACACTGGTCCTGATGAAGGCCCTGACGCTGGTCCTAACTAAGGCCCGGATGCTCTCAATAACTAAGGTCTTCACCCTATCCCTAGCTCACATCCTGACACTACCACTGGCCTGGAACCTGACTCTGTCCCGAGCTAACGTCCTGCCCCTTATCCTCACCGAAGCCGTAATGCTCTCCCTAACTAAGGCCCAGACTAGTCCTAATTAAGGCCCTGACACTGTCCCTAACTAAGACCCGGAATCTATCTCTAATTATAGGCCCTGCTGCCGGCAATAACTAAAATCCGGACGCTATCCTGAGCTAATATCCTGACCCATTTCTAACCAAGGTCCTGACACCGTCCCTAAGGAAGCCCTGTCGCTGTTCCTAAGTGAAGACCTGAGGCTGTCCGTAACTCAGTCCCTGAAGCTATGCCTAACTGAGGCCTTGACGCTGTGACTAACTCAGGCCCTGATCATGTCTGTAACTAAGACACTAATGCTGATGCAACAAAGGCCCTGATGCTGCTCCTACATCATGCCCTGACAGTGTCCCCAGCTATGGGCCTGACGCTAGGCCTCACTCAGGCCCTGTTGCTCTCCCAGAGTCAGGCACTGACGCTGTCCCTACCTGAAGCCCTGACACGGGTCCTAAATAAGGCCCTGATACTGTAACTAAGCTCTTGACACTATCCCTAGGTCATTTCCTGACACGATCCCTAAACTTTACCCTAACCCTGTCCCTAGCAAATGTCCTGCCTCTTATGCTAACTAAAGCCCTTAGGCTATGACTACCTCAGGCCCTGAATTTAGTCCCAAGGCCGTGATACTGTCCCTAACTAAGGCCCTAACACTATTCCTAACTCAGGCCCTGACACTGTACCTAACAGAGGCCCAGATGCTAGTACTAACTAAGGCCTTGACACTGTCCCTAACTAAGGCCCTGCTGCCATCAATATCTAATGTCCTGACACTATCCTGAGGTAATTTCCGGACCCATCTCTTACCAAGCTCCTGAAACTGTCCCTAAGTAAGCCCTGACGCTGTCCCTAAGGGAGGCCCTAAGGCTGTCCCTAACAGAGGCCCTGATAATGTCTTTAACCAAGCCCCTGAGGCTCATCCTACCAAGGCCCTTATGCTGCTCCTAAGTCATGCCCTGATACTATCCCTAGCTAAGGCTCTGACACTAGGCCTCACTCAAGCCCTGTCGCTCTCCCTAAGTCAGGCTCTGACGCTATCCCTACCTGAAGCCCTGACACTGGGCCTAAATTAGGCCCTGATGCCCTAAGTAACTAAGGTCTTGACACTATCCCTAGGTCATGCCCTGACACAATCCCTAGACCTTAACCTAACCTTGTCTTTAACTAATGTTGAGCTTCTTATGCTAAATAAATCCCTGATGCTCTTCCTAACTAAGGCCCTAAAATTAGTCCCGAGGCCGTGACCCTGGCCCTAACTGAGGCCTGGAGGCTCGTCCTAACTCAGGCCCTGACACTGTCCCTAACTAAGGCCCTGACACTACACCTAACTCAGTCCCTGGCACTGTACCTAACAAAGGCTCTGATGCTAGTCCTAAGTCAGGCTGAGACACTGTCTCTAAGGCCCTGCTGCAGTCAATATCTAAAGTCCTGACATTATCCCGAGCTAATATCCTGACCCATGTCTTACCAAGGTCCTGAAACTGTCCCAAAGTAAGCCCTGACGCTGTCCCTAAGTGAGGCCCTGAGGCGGTCCCTAACAGAGGCCCTGAGAATGTCTTTAACGAAGACCCTAATGCTGATCCTACAGAGGCCCTTATACGGCTCCTAAGTCATGCCCTGACACTGCCCCTAACTCAGGCCCTAAAGATAGGCCTCACTTAGGCCCCGTTGCCGTACCTTAGTTAGGCTCTGACGCTGTCCGTACGTGAAGCCCTGACACTGGTCCTGATGAAGGCCCTGACGCTGGTCCTAACTAAGGCCCGGATGCTCTCAATAACTAAGGTCTTCACCCTATCCCTAGCTCACATCCTGACACTACCACTGGCCTGGAACCTGACTCTGTCCCGAGCTAACGTCCTGCCCCTTATCCTCACCGAAGCCGTAATGCTCTCCCTAACTAAGGCCCAGACTAGTCCTAATTAAGGCCCTGACACTGTCCCTAACTAAGACCCGGAATCTATCTCTAATTATAGGCCCTGCTGCCGGCAATAACTAAAATCCGGACACTATCCTGAGCTAATATCCTGACCCATTTCTAACCAAGGTCCTGACACCGTCCCTAAGGAAGCCCTGTCGCTGTTCCTAAGTGAAGACCTGAGGCTGTCCGTAACTCAGTCCCTGAAGCTATGCCTAACTGAGGCCTTGACGCTGTGACTAACTCAGGCCCTGATCATGTCTGTAACTAAGACACTAATGCTGATGCAACAAAGGCCCTGATGCTGCTCCTACATCATGCCCTGACAGTGTCCCCAGCTATGGGCCTGACGCTAGGCCTCACTCAGGCCCTGTTGCTCTCCCAGAGTCAGGCACTGACGCTGTCCCTACCTGAAGCCCTGACACGGGTCCTAAATAAGGCCCTGATACTGTAACTAAGCTCTTGACACTATCCCTAGGTCATTTCCTGACACGATCCCTAAACTTTACCCTAACCCTGTCCCTAGCAAATGTCCTGCCTCTTATGCTAACTAAAGCCCTTAGGCTGTGACTACCTCAGGCCCTGAATTTAGTCCCAAGGCCGTGATACTGTCCCTAACTAAGGCCCTAACAGTATTCCTAACTCAGGCCCTGACACTGTACCTAACAGAGGCCCAGATGCTAGTACTAACTAAGGCCTTGACACTGTCCCTAACTAAGGCCCTGCTGCCGTCAATATCTAATGTCCTGACACTATCCTGAGGTAATTTCCGGACCCATCTCTTACCAAGCTCCTGAAACTGTCCCTAAGTAAGCCCTGACGCTGTCCCTAAGGGAGGCCCTAAGGCTGTCCCTAACAGAGGCCCTGATAATGTCTTTAACCAAGCCCCTGAGGCTCATCCTACCAAGGCCCTTATGCTGCTCCTAAGTCATGCCCTGATACTATCCCTAGCTAAGGCTCTGACACTAGGCCTCACTCAAGCCCTGTCGCTCTCCCTAAGTCAGGCTCTGACGCTATCCCTACCTGAAGCCCTGACACTGGGCCTAAATTAGGCCCTGATGCCCTAAGTAACTAAGGTCTTGACACTATCCCTAGGTCATGCCCTGACACAATCCCTAGACCTTAACCTAACCTTGTCTTTAACTAATGTTGAGCTTCTTATGCTAAATAAATCCCTGATGCTCTTCCTAACTAAGGCCCTAAAATTAGTCCCGAGGCCGTGACCCTGGCCCTAACTGAGGCCTGGAGGCTCGTCCTAACTCAGGCCCTGACACTGTCCCTAACTAAGGCCCTGACACTACACCTAACTCAGTCCCTGGCACTGTACCTAACAAAGGCTCTGATGCTAGTCCTAAGTCAGGCTGAGACACTGTCTCTAAGGCCCTGCTGCAGTCAATATCTAAAGTCCTGACATTATCCCGAGCTAATATCCTGACCCATGTCTTACCAAGGTCCTGAAACTGTCCCAAAGTAAGCCCTGACGCTGTCCCTAAGTGAGGCCCTGAGGCGGTCCCTAACAGAGGCCCTGAGAATGTCTTTAACGAAGACCCTAATGCTGATCCTACAGAGGCCCTTATACGGCTCCTAAGTCATGCCCTGACACTGCCCCTAACTCAGGCCCTAAAGATAGGCCTCACTTAGGCCCCGTTGCCGTACCTTAGTTAGGCTCTGACGCTGTCCGTACGTGAAGCCCTGACACTGGTCCTGATGAAGGCCCTGACGCTGGTCCTAACTAAGGCCCTGATGCTCTCAATAACTAAGGTCTTCACCCTATCCCTAGCTCACATCCTGACACTACCACTGGCCTGGAACCTGACTCTGTCCCGAGCTAACGTCCTGCCCCTTATCCTCACCGAAGCCGTAATGCTCTCCCTAACTAAGGCCCAGACTAGTCCTAATTAAGGCCCTGACACTGTCCCTAACTAAGACCCGGAATCTATCTCTAATTATAGGCCCTGCTGCCGGCAATAACTAAAATCCGGACGCTATCCTGAGCTAATATCCTGACCCATTTCTAACCAAGGTCCTGACACCGTCCCTAAGGAAGCCCTGTCGCTGTTCCTAAGTGAAGACCTGAGGCTGTCCGTAACTCAGTCCCTGAAGCTATGCCTAACTGAGGCCTTGACGCTGTGACTAACTCAGGCCCTGATCATGTCTGTAACTAAGACACTAATGCTGATGCAACAAAGGCCCTGATGCTGCTCCTACATCATGCCCTGACAGTGTCCCCAGCTATGGGCCTGACGCTAGGCCTCACTCAGGCCCTGTTGCTCTCCCAGAGTCAGGCACTGACGCTGTCCCTACCTGAAGCCCTGACACGGGTCCTAAATAAGGCCCTGATACTGTAACTAAGCTCTTGACACTATCCCTAGGTCATTTCCTGACACGATCCCTAAACTTTACCCTAACCCTGTCCCTAGCAAATGTCCTGACTCTTATGCTAACTAAAGCCCTTAGGCTGTGACTACCTCAGGCCCTGAATTTAGTCCCAAGGCCGTGATACTGTCCCTAACTAAGGCCCTAACAGTATTCCTAACTCAGGCCCTGACACTGTACCTAACAGAGGCCCAGATGCTAGTACTAACTAAGGCCTTGACACTGTCCCTAACTAAGGCCCTGCTGCCGTCAATATCTAATGTCCTGACACTATCCTGAGGTAATTTCCGGACCCATCTCTTACCAAGCTCCTGAAACTGTCCCTAAGTAAGCCCTGACGCTGTCCCTAAGGGAGGCCCTAAGGCTGTCCCTAACAGAGGCCCTGATAATGTCTTTAACCAAGCCCCTGAGGCTCATCCTACCAAGGCCCTTATGCTGCTCCTAAGTCATGCCCTGATACTATCCCTAGCTAAGGCTCTGACACTAGGCCTCACTCAAGCCCTGTCGCTCTCCCTAAGTCAGGCTCTGACGCTATCCCTACCTGAAGCCCTGACACTGGGCCTAAATTAGGCCCTGATGCCCTAAGTAACTAAGGTCTTGACACTATCCCTAGGTCATGCCCTGACACAATCCCTAGACCTTAGCCTAACCTTGTCTTTAACTAATGTTGAGCTTCTTATGCTAAATAAATCCCTGATGCTCTTCCTAACTAAGGCCCTAAAATTAGTCCCGAGGCCGTGACCCTGGCCCTAACTGAGGCCTGGAGGCTCGTCCTAACTCAGGCCCTGACACTGTCCCTAACTAAGGCCCTGACACTACACCTAACTCAGTCCCTGACACTGTACCTAACAAAGGCTCTGATGCTAGTCCTAAGTCAGGCTGAGACACTGTCTCTAAGGCCCTGCTGCAGTCAATATCTAAAGTCCTGACATTATCCCGAGCTAATATCCTGACCCATGTCTTACCAAGGTCCTGAAACTGTCCCAAAGTAAGCCCTGACGCTGTCCCTAAGTGAGGCCCTGAGGCGGTCCCTAACAGAGGCCCTGAGAATGTCTTTAACGAAGACCCTAATGCTGATCCTACAGAGGCCCTTATACGGCTCCTAAGTCATGCCCTGACACTGCCCCTAACTCAGGCCCTAAAGATAGGCCTCACTTAGGCCCCGTTGCCGTACCTTAGTTAGGCTCTGACGCTGTCTGTACGTGAAGCCCTGACACTGGTCCTGATGAAGGCCCTGACGCTGGTCCTAACTAAGGCCCTGATGCTCTCAGTAACTAAGGCCTTCACGCTATCCCTCGCTCATTTCCTTACACTTTCCCTGGCCTTGAACCTGACTGTGTCTGGAGCTAATGTCCTGCTCCTTATCCTAACTGAAACCCTAATGCTCTCGATAACTAAGGCTCTGACTAGTCCTAACTAAGGCCCTGGCACTGTCTCTAACTAAGGCCCGGAATCTATCTCTAATATAGTTCCTGCTGCCGGCAATAACTAAAATCCGGACACTATCCTGAGCTAATATCCTGACCCATCTCTAACCAAGGTCCTGACACCGTCCCTAAGAAAGCCCTGTGGCTCTCCCTAAGTGAAGACCTGAGGCTGTGCCTAACTCAGGCCCTGAAGCTATGCCTAACTGAGGCCTTGACGCTGTGACTAACTCAGGCCCTGATCATGTCTTTAACTAAGACCCTAATGCTGATGCAACAAAGGCCCTGATGCTGCTCCTACATCATGCCCTGACAGGGTCCCCAGCTAAGGGCCTGACGCTAGGCCTCACTCAGGCCCTGTCGCTCTCCCAGAGTCAGGCACTGATGCTGTCCCTACTTGAAGCCATGATACTGGTTCTAAGTAAGGCCCTGATACTCTCAGGGACTAAGGTCTTGACACAATCCCTAGGTCATTTCCTAACACGATCCTTAGACTCTACCCTAACGCTGTCCCTAGCAAATGTCCTGCCCCTTATGCTAACTGAAGTCCTTATGCTGTGCCTAACTCAGGCCCTGATTTTAGTCCCAAGGCCGTGACACTGTCCCTAACTAAGGCCTAGATGCTCGTCCTAAATCCGCCCCAAAACTGTCCCTAACTAATGCCCTAACTGAGGCCCTGCTGCCGTCAATATCTAAAGTCCTGACATTATCCTGAGCTAATATACTCACCCATGTCTTACTAAGGTCCTGAAACCGTCCCAAAGTAAGCCCTGACGCTGTCCCTAAGTGAGGCCCTGATGCTGTCTCTACCTCGGAATCTGACATTCCAGTGTCCTGACTCTCCCTAACTGACATCCTGACGTCAGGATGACGTCAGGATAAGTGAGGCTCCGACACTCTTCTTAACTCAGGACTTGCCGCTGTCCCTACCTAAAACCCTGACACTGTCTGTAACTAATGACCTGTCTTTTTCCCTAACTAACACCCTAGTTTTGGCCCTGACTAACGCCCTGACACTGGTTCTAATTATGGCCATGATGCTGGCTCGAAGGCCCTGAAGATATCCCTAAGTAACAGCCTGAACTCTGTCTAACTAAAGCTCTCACGTTATCTCTAACTGAAGCACTGACACTGTCCCTAACTTAGGCCCTGACACTGTCCCTTATAGTCTAAGCTGTCACTAAATAATGCCCTGATCCTGTCCATAACTAAGGCCCTGAATATGTCCCTAAGTACATCTCTGATGATGTCCCTAACAGCCTGAACTCCCTTCAAGTTATCTCTGAGGCTCTGACACTGGCCCTTCCTAAGGCCTCACCCCGGGGTTGTCCCAGGCTGCTGGGCAGTTTTCTCTTGTCCGCATCTCTAGCCAGCTGCCTGCCATTGGCCACTCTAAGATTCTGTGATGCAGTGGTCCCACGTGGGATGTGCCTGTGTAGGCTCACCTGCGGGAGGAGAGTCATGGCCACTCCGCCCTCCAGGGGACTGCGGCTCAGGGTAGGAATCTCTCAGCCAGTGTCTGGACACAGGGTTCTGTGTCCTTGTTTGTTGTAAATCCCGTGGAGTTACCTCTAACATTTTGTAAATGGATCTCCCCCTCAGCATATTTATGATTTAAATTATTTACCACATTAAAATTCAGGAATGACATTATTAGAATGAGCAGGAAGATATCGGATGCCCCCCCCAAATGATCTATTACTTGGAGGATTTAAAATTCTAATGAGAAAACACTCACTCTCCTCACCCTCTTGGGCGTCAGCACAAGGCGGGAATCAGCTGCATTCTTTATTTATCCCTCTGATCTTCCAGAACCTTTCCTTCAAGGAGAAATCTCTGGGCTCTGCGGGAACTGTGAGTGGTGACCATCAGGTAAATCTGAGACTGAAAAGCAAGAGGAAAAGAGAGAGGGGAGGAGATGAGGATTGGCGATGGGGAGAAGCAGGATGCTGAGAGTCTGGGTTAGTCTCCAATGAAGCTAAGGACCACCAGGATATGGCCCCACTGGCCTTGTCACCTGGTGTGGGGATTGGGGACAGCCAAACCACCATGGCCACTCTCAGAGAAATAAAGAAGGTGGGAGGGCACCCCTGAGAGCCAGGTTGAAATTGGTCATGCTGTGAAATAATAAGATGCCCTTTTCAGAAAAGTGAAGACGGTTCTCTTGGTTCTCAAAGACTTGAAAATACTCTGTGTCCTTCTGGAGGCATGCTGAAGCCGTCAGCCTTTGAGGGAAGTAATGGGAGTGCGTCTGGGCTCAAGACAATCCAGCGCTCACTCCTTGAGGGTGCAGAAGATGACCAGTGTCCACCCCTCGGGTGCTGTGGGGCCTGAGAGCCCCTGATCACCGAGGATGGGAGGGGCCACACAGACACTCCACTGGACCACCGGGGGTTTGGCTGGTGGGCTACAGTCCTTTATCAGATACATGGTTTGCAAACATCTTGTGCCATTTTGGATGGTGGATTATCTTATTCCTTGCTCCTTTTATACACAACTGTTTTTCATTTTGAGGAAGTCCAATTCATCTATTTTGTCTTTTGTTGCTTGTGCTTTTGGTAGCAGATCTAAGAAATCATGACTAAATCCAAGGTCATGAAGATTTACTCTCATGTTTTCTTCTACGAGTTTTATAATTTTGGTTCTTGCATCTAGGCCTTTGGTCCATTTTGCGTTGATTTTTGTATACAGGGTGAGGGGAGGTAAGGGTCCAAGTTTATTCTTCTGCATGTGGGTATCCAGTCGTTCCAGAACCTGTGCTAACTGTTTGGGAGAAAATACGTGCAAATGATGCAACCAACAAGGGCCTCATTCTAAAATATACAAACAGCTCATACAACTCAAAAAAGAAAAAAAGTCAAAAAACAGGCAGAAGGTCTAAATAGACATTTCTGCAAAGACATACAGATGCCCAATAGGCACATGAAAAGATGCTCCACATCGCTAATATTAGAGAATGCAAATCAAAACTACAGTGAGTTATCACCTCATAGTGGTCAGAATGGCCATCATTAAAATGTCTAGAAATAAATGCTGGAGGGGGTGTGGAGAAAAGGGAACCCTCCTACACTACTGGTGGGAAAGTAAATTGATGCAGCCACTATGGAAAACAGTATGGAAGTTCCTCAAAAACTAAAACTAGAATTACCATATGAACCAGCAATCCCACTCCTGGGCACACATCCAGACAAAACTATAATTTGAAAAGATACACGCACCCCAGCATTCACAGCAGCACTATTCACAACAGCCAAGACATGGAAGCAACCTGAGTGTCCCTCAGCAGATGAACGGATATAGAAGATGTGGTACATATATACAATGGAATATTACTCAGCCATAAAACAGAATGAAACAATGCCGTTTGCAGCTACATGGATGGACCTAGAGATTATCATACAAAGAGAAGTAAGTCAGACAGAGAACGACAAATACCATATGATATCACTTATATGTGGATTATAAAATGAGACCCAAATGAACCTATCTACAGAACAAAAACAGACTCTCAAATATAGAACACAGACTTGTGGTTGTCAAGAGGAAGACAGGGGAGAGGGATAGATTGGGAGTTTGGGATTAGTAGATGCAAATTATTATATATAGGATGGATAAACAAGGTCTTACTATACAGCACAGGGAACTGTATTCAATACCCTGTAATAAACCATAATGGAAAACAATATGAAAAATATGTATATATGTATGTATGTATATATGAATCACTTTGCTGTACAGTAGAAATTAACACAACATTGTAGGTCAACTATACTTCAGTATCAATTAGTTTGAAGGCACTTTTATAAATTAGGCCTTATTTCTCTTGTCCTTTCATCCTGGGACAAATGTATAACAGAAACTAACCTGGATTACTCCGGGATGAACTCATATCACACAGAACTTTAATTGTTGAACAAACCATGAATATCAGTTACACCATGGGATGCCCTGATTCAATATGAAGTTTGTATACCTTGTATCCAGCTTGCAGAATCCACTAAATTTGGAAATTCAAACTGAAATGAAGCCACCTATCCCATGACTTCTCCACAATTAGTTATACAACATCAATTGGAAACCATATACAATCAAATGAATGCAGACAGAAACAACTATAGCCTTCCTTTTTCTTTTCCTTTTAGATAAAGATGGTATTTAAGGTGATGTCTTGGGCCGTTTCAGGGTGTTACGCAATTTCCTGGGTATCTGCCATGCACACAGGAGGTACACACGTTAGTTAACTTGTTTGTGCAACTATATGAAGGTAGTTAATACCACAAAACTGTATACGTAAAGTGAATTAAATGCTAAAGTCATGTTTTGTATTTCTAATGACAAAGAAAAAAAAAGTGTAGCACTGATATTCGTTACAAAAATGAACATTAAAAACATTCTTAGTGAAAAAAGCCATACAGAAAAGGCCACCTAGATCCCATACTCATCTTGTCTGCTTCAAATCCATCAAGGCTGTCCAAATGAGGGGGAAACTCAGTAATGGTTCCAGAAAAAGAAAACTGGATCAGGATGGAAAAAGACATTTTCATACAGTTGGGACAGCAGGTGAAAGTTGAAGTGGCGCTGAGTATTAAATTATAATGTGGACATCAGGATTTCCTCATTTAGGGGTATGTGCTGGTTCCTTGGGCAAAACACACTGAGCATTTTGTGTGAAGTGGCAAATGTGAGTACTTTTTGCCATTATTGCAACTTTTCTGTACATTTTAAATTACTGGAAAGTAAATGACTTTTCTAGACAACCATGTCAGTATCATGCCAGAAAATCAGATAAGACAGACATCAAATTTTGTTATAGAGGCCAAGACTCACCCAGACCAAGTTCAACCAAAGTTGTGATACTTATTTCCCTTGTAGGAGTCCGCATGGTATTAAGAGGCACCGTGGGAAGAGTATATTAGTAGCTACCATGTCTTGGGTCCTGTGGATTACCTGTGGTGCAGTAGAAACTGAGATTTTAGTATTGCAATTTTTCACATTACTTCAAAAAATATGTTAAAAAATAAATTCAGTAAAGTTGCAAAATATGGAATCAATATACACAAATCAGTTTTGTTTCTATACACTAATAATGAACCACCAGCAAGAAAAATTAAGAAAACAATCCCATTTACAATTCCATCAAAAAGAACAAACTATTTAGCAATAAATTTAACCAAGGACATGAAAGACCTATACTCAGAAAACTATAAAGCATTGATAAAGAAACTGAACACACAATAGAAAACAATATTCCATGCTCATGCATCAGAAAAATTATAATTATTAAAATGTTTATTCTACCCAAAGCCATCAACAAACAGTGCCAGGAAAACTAGACACCAGACTCCAAAGAACGACACTGGTCACCATCTACACGGCACATAAAACTAACTAAAAGCGCACAGTATTCCACATTAAACCCTTTCTCTCCTGAGGCCCCTGAAGATGCGCCCCACCCACCCAGCAGTCAGCTGCACAGGAAGATTCTCCACACTTGCTAATTTTTTCCTCTTGTGGAGTCTCCTCACCAGTGGCTCCTGAGAAAACCCAGCTCCTGTCAGTGTGGACAATGCCTCATGGTCCAGAAGCCTCAGCCCTGACAGGAGACAAAGCTCCTGTCTGCTTGTCACGGAGCAAAGTCTGTGGGCAGGGTGCACCTGTGCCCCCAGGGCCAGACAGGTGGGTTCGGCGCCCCCTGTGGGACGTCAGAGAAGAGCCGGGAGCCCGCACTCACAAACCCAGAGGCCTCATCCGGAAGGCAGTTCTGCTGTATATACTAAGTTTGGAAATCCAAACTGAAATGGAGCCAAGTATCTCACTGTATCTTCTCAAAAGATGCTTAAGGAGCAATTAATTACAAACCATATGTAATGAAATGAATGTAGACACAAACTTTACAACTTAAACCAAAATTCACTCAAAATTGCCCATAGACAAATTTAAATTACCAAACTATAAAAGTCCTAGAAAAAAAAAAGATAATCTACATGACTTTGGGTCTGGTGACCTTATTCAGAAAACTGGAAGACAAACCACAAACTGCAAGAAACTACTTCTAAAACACATATCTGATAAAGGATTTGTACTCAAATTATGCCAACAACGCCATTAAAATTTGGTAAAGATTGAAACACACACCTGGCCCAAGAAGATAAACAGGCAGTAAATAAGCATACAAGAATATACTCAAGATGCTGGTGGAATGCATGTACAACCAACTTTGGAAGACAGTTTGGCAGTTTTTTCCAAATCTAAAAAGTCTCACCTTAGGATCCAAGAAGTGTACCTCTTGTATTTAGACAACTGCTTTGAAAAACTGTGTTCAAACCAGAACTAGCATCAAGTAATGCACAGCAGCTCTATTCATAATGGCTAAAAACTTAAAGATATCAGGATGTCCTTCTGTAGATGAATTCATAAGCAAATTAGGGCACATACATGTCAAGGGGAGAAGAATACACCACCCCAAAATATGCCCATTTGACAAAAGGATTATTTTGGACTGATTAATTTAAGAAACAGCAGACCCAGGAGAGTCTTTCAAAACCAAGTAGAAAATGCCCTTTTAGAAGGTAAATTTGCGTTTATTAAGGATATCTCCATTTGTAAGGGTATGTCCCTCTCTGGACGAGGAATTGAATGATGACTAAATATCAAGAAAAGCTTGTTGGGACTTCCCTGCCGGTCCAGTGGTTAAGACTCCATGCTCCCAATGCAGGGGACCAGGGTTCAATCCCTGGTCAGGGAACTAGATCCCACATGCTGCAATTAAGAGCCCGCATGCCGCAACTAAAGATCCCACAGGCCGCAACTGAGACCCGGCACAGCCAAATAAATAAATGTTTAAAAAAAAAAACTTGTCAATGAAACAGGCCTGGATGTAAATCTGTGTAACAACCATACCCTTGTTTACTGGGCTTTGACTAATAACATCCCTTAAATGGCTTCCTCCATTCCCTAACATCTTTCTTTTGTTCTCAGCAGAAGATAGCATTTAAGGTAATGGCTTGGGCCATTTCAGGGAGTGACTCAGTTTTCCTGGGTATCTTTCAAGTATACAGGAGGTACGCATGGTATATATTAAACTTCTGATTGTTTTCTCCAGTTCGTCTCTTTTTCATTACAAGGGAGATCTCAATAAAGAACATAGAAATGTAGAGGGAAAACTATTTTTCCTCTCATATACATGCAGTGCAATAGTATTCAGAGATATAAAGGAATGGACCATCAACCCGTGCAAAAAAAAAAAAAAAAAAAAAGATACATCTAACACTTACATTGCTAAGTGAAAGAATCCAGTCTGAAGTGCTACACACTGTATGACCTCATTTATATGACATTCTAGAAAAGGCAAAACTGACAATGGTAAACAGTTTATGGAATATGTGGTTGAAATAGTCCACATGATACTTTAGTGGTGAATACCTGTCACTATGCATTTGTCTACACCCACAGATTTTTACAACCCAACAAGTAATTTACAATCTATTCAAACTTAGCTACTTAGGATATGGGAGTGTCAAAGACTGGAATACAGAATGTAACAAAGAATCTAACTGATTCAGAAATGTATGAAAAAACTCACTGTTGGTAGTGGGACAAATGGGCTGACCTAAGTTAACTTTGGAAATGTACAGAATCTGCAGGCCAAAGACAAAATGTGCCATACATACACAGTGGACTCTGTGTTCTTTCCATGAGGGGTAGTAGCTAACAGTACCGAAACTACTATATCAGTAATCGAATGGAACAAGCACTGAATTTAATAAATGACAAATGGTGGAAGCCAGGTTTCTTACCACTGGAGTGGGATGTTACAGTCAAACAAAGGGAGAAGGTTACACTATCCATGTCATAACAGATCCGCTTGTAGATATCAGTATAAACTCTCTTTAGCCTACACATAGTTCCACATGGAAATCTTTATAATTATGTGTATATGCATAGGCTGGGATACATGCACATATTTCCATGCACTGTCAGCTGAGCATATTTAGCTCCCATGTGTAAGTTTTTAATACCATTCTCTAATAAAAGGAACAAGGGCTCTTTGAAGAAAGGGCTGATGCTAGGACTGAGACAGTAAATATAGGAAGCAGGATAATCTTAAAATATCAGAAAGTAAAGAAGTACCAAAAATTTTTAAAACCCACAGAAGAAAAATTATGTAAAATGAAAACAGGAGCAAATGGAAAAAGCTCTCAACAGCCAAAGCAAGAATTAAGTAAGCAGTCTAATAATGTAGTGCTGGATTATAACCAAAAGTTTACAGTAATTATTCACGTGTCCAAACTGGTAAAAATAAATTACATAGTTTTTGATGAATGGTGTTAAATAGAAATCTCCTATGCAGAAAGCTTCTAAACAATGTATATAGCCACTCAGCTGTCCATCAAGGATGTGAAGCTAACCACTCTCTCCTCAAGTGTGGGTTCTGCATTATGACTTCCTCCTAAATAAGGCACACAGGATGGACATGGGAAAAAAATTAACCTCACTGTGGGAAAACTTGACACACACTACTTCAGCTAGGTGACCAAAGTTAAGAATATAAGTGAGAAGTTTCCTTAAGAGCCTGTCCTCTTGATATATAGTGAAGAGGAAGCACTACACCTCTGTGGTCTGCTTTTTCAAAGCCAAGTCTAACCACGACAAAACCACCAAGCAAATCCCAGTGCCCGGCAGTCTATAAAATACCTGACCAGTCCTCCTCCACACTGGCAAGGTCATGGAAACAAGGAGAGTCTGAGCAACTGTCAAAGCCCAGAAGA
The DNA here is from genome assembly GCF_028023285.1 of Balaenoptera ricei. Classification (NCBI taxonomy): domain Eukaryota; kingdom Metazoa; phylum Chordata; class Mammalia; order Artiodactyla; family Balaenopteridae; genus Balaenoptera; species Balaenoptera ricei. The sequence goes on from NC_082654.1 coordinate 82,339,365, forward strand.
GACCAAATAGATATGATGACCCCATGTCCTTTGAGATCCTGGAACAAGGAAAGGTATAACAAAGGGAACGTGAATAGGGACTTCACTTAATAATAAAGTATCAATATTTGTTCATTATTTGTCATGATTCTGTAGAAAATTTGACAGGAAAGATTAAAAGTCAAATAAGAGAAACCTACTGTAACAAATTGGAAATCTAGAGGAAAAGGGGGATTTCTTCGTAAAAACACATTACCAAAATGAACCCTAAATTAAGGAAAATACAAAAAGACCAGTTAATCACTGAGGAACCTCTTCCCCATACTGGTTATCCTATCACTGTTCCAGGGTTTCCCTCTCCCGGGACAGGGAAGGAACAGGGACAGAGCTGTTTGGCAGCTCCCCTAGTATCTGACCCCACCCAGTGTCTTCATCTCCCCCAGCCACGCCTACCCAGTGAGGACACCTGAGGAAGGATCAGGGATTATTGATTCAGATGTATCAACCAGGACTTTTTCTTTTCCCAGCGACTGGACACACTTACTGAAGGAAAATAAATTAGTATTTATTGTAAGGATAGAAATAAATGAATAACTTGCAAGTGGCAAGTTGAAGAATGGGTTTGGACCTGGCAGGTCCAGTGGCTCGCACTATCTCAGTGTGACCTTGCTTCTCTCCAAAACTTTGTCCTGCTCAGTGCCTTTGGGGGACCCCATTCATAGGCACAGGCTCTCTCACTGCCCTTGGGCCAACAGCAATTCTAGGCTGACAACCACTCACCATCCATTCTCCGAGAAAGAGTTTCTCCTTTTCATGGATTCCAAGAAAGTCATGGTTTTAAATGCCTTTGATCTGGCTTGGGTTGCATTCTCATCCTTGACCCATCACCAGAAGATGGAAAGTGGGACTGGCTAGATGTGGGCAGTAAACCCATCTTCGAGCTGGGTGGAACATGGGCTCATCCTTCTGCAACTGTTTGGACTGGAAGCAGGTGAGATGTAATTCCCAAAGGAAAACTGAGGCACTTGGGCCTCAGAACAGATGCTGGCTGGCAGAAAGCAACAGATTCTAAGTCAATGACAGCTCACTGCACAGCACAGAATCTGACACAAAAGGAAGAAAGGGGTTCACTCAGGGTCAGGGGCTGCAGCTACTCATCCAGTGCTCTTACTGTCCTCCCAAGACTGCAAGAAGTTCTTTCACTTACTGAAAATTCAGGATCGTTGGTGGTGGTCAACTCAAGTCTCTTTCCTTGGACATCAGGTCCTCACATCTCAGAGGCTGGCCCAGAACAGCCCATGTGCCCTCAGAAGACACACAGACCTCATTCCTGCCCCTGAGAGGTGGGAGCCCTTGAGTTATGCCATCTCCATGGCCATATTAATTGCCCATCCCTGAAAAACAATACTGCTCCTTTTCCAGTTTCTTCTCTCTCCTTTACTAAGAGGAAGAAACCAAATGCTAGGGTGGTAAGGAAACTCTGGTGCAATGAAGTAATGGGAGGCTCAAGAATAATTCCAAGCCATGGGACCCATAATTGGCAGGCTTTCCAGAGGCCACATGGATGCATATGGCTCTCCAAGACAATGCAGTGTCAGTGTGAACCTTCCATTGGGAGGTCCAGTTGCCCCCATATCTTTGATTCTTAATGACTATGAATGTCAAAAGTTTCTAACGGGGGCTTCCCTGGTGGCGCAGTGGTTTAGAATCTGCCTGCCAATGCAGGGGACACGGGTTCGAGCCCTGGTCTGGGAAGATCCCACATGCCGCAGAGCAACTAGGCCCGTGAGCCACAATTACTGAGCCTGCGCGTCTGGAGCCTGTACTCCGCAACAAGGGAGGCCGCGATAATGAGAGGCCCGTGCACCGCGATGAAGAGTGGCCCCCACTTGCCACAACTAGAGAAAGCCCTCGCACAGAAACGAAGACCCAACACAGCCATAAATAAATAAATAAATAAATAAAAATTAAATTAAAAAAAAAGTTTCTAACGACTGAAAGGACAAAGGATTGCAGGGCCATGGTCTGCTGTATGGTTGTTGTGTCAGGGACGCACTCCAATGTTTAGAGGATTATTACTTCTCTTGGCAGCCTATGAGGCTGTGAGCAGGAAGCCTTTTTCTCAACCACATGCATGTTGGTAGTTGAAACTTCTCAAAGGAATGTCTACACTGACCAGGTAGTTCTTGAATTGCCCAGCATCCTGGTCAGCTCCGTAACTGTACATGAGAGCCTGACAATGCCCAGGCTAGACTGAGCTAGAGGAACACAGAGGCCTACCTGGATTGTCAGAGGTCAAGGGCTGTCCTGCCTGAGACGTGATCATCTATTCCTGCCCACTCAGATGGGACAAAGGATGCCTCCAGTGCCAGGAGGGCCCCACCAGCCCTTAAGAAGGCAGCATCTGGGGGCTGGCAGGTCACTGCACCCAGTCCTGTATAAATCCACACATGCCCACTGAGTGCCCTGCTGTCTGGGCTGTGCTGGAACCTGGGGCTGCCCAGGCAGAGTAGGGCCGGCATCACCCTTCCCAGGTGGGAGGGCAGAAGGAAACCATGCATGACTTCTGACACCCTCCCTAATCCTTGACAGAGGTTGAGTTGGATAAGAAACAGTCCGAGACAAGAACAGACATTTCATTCTTCTCTCAGAACCCAGGACTGGGGGAAGGGAGGCCAGAAAAACAGTTACTGACCTCAGCTCCCTGACTCCTGTTTGACCCTGGGCAAGTCCTATCCATTCTGGAGGCTTCAGAGAGAAGGAGAGGGGAAGGCAATGAGGGTCAACTGTGCTTAAACCTAACTCTAACCTTTACCCTAAGGACCCTAACCTCTAACCTTAACCCCCTAACAACCCTAGCCCCAGACCCTCGCCCCTGACCCTTTAACCACAACCCTCTACCATAACTCTCCAACCATGACTCTCCAACAATGACCCATAACCCTAAACTGTGACCCCTGAACCCTCACACTGACTCAACCCCAGGCCTAAAGCCTGGCCTAGTGGGTACTGAGGGATGACTGTATGAACTCTCAAATAAACCAAGGAATTAAATTTTCCTGACCATGAATTTAGCAATGGTTTCTTAGATTTGACAGTAAAGCATAAGAAATGAAAGAAAAAAATAGATAAATTGGATTTCCTCAAAATTACAAACCTTTGTGCATCAAAAGAGGTTATCCAGAAAGTAAAAAGACAGCCCACAGAATGGAAGACAATATTGGCACATTATATATTGGATAAGACTCTTTACCTAGAATATACCCAGGGCTTTTCCAACTCATCAACAAAAAGACAAACAATAAAATTTATGAAACAGACAAATGGCTTGCATGGACTGCTCTCCAGGCAAGACATACAAATGGTCAACAAGGACATGAAAAGATGTCAAACATCAGTAGTCATGATGAAAATGCAAATTAAAGCCACAGTGTGATGCCCCTTCACACACACTAGAATAAAAATAAATTTTAAAATAAATTTTAAAATACATAAATAAAAATAACAAATGTTGGCAACAATGTAGAGAAATTGGAGCCCTTAAAAGTTACTTGTGGAGATGTACAATGGTGCAGTCTATGTGTCTGTACACACTTTAGCATTTACTCAAAAATATAAAATATAATTACCATGTGGTTCAACAACTCCACTCCTAGATATATATCCAAAAAATGGAAAACAGGTGTTCAAACGAAAACTTGTACACCAATTATTCATAGCAGCACTGTTCACAATAGCCCAAGGTAGAAAAGATTTAAATGTCCATCAGCAGGTAAATGGATAAGCAAAATAAGGTAGATCCATAAGCTGCATTACTCTGTCATATAAAGGAATAAAGTAAAATTATACAGTCGCTGTGGAAAATTCTATGGTGGCTCCTCAAAAACCTGGAAAATGTATGATCCCTTGATTCCACTCCAGGGTGTACATCCAAAATATTAGAAAGCAAGGACTGGAACAGATATTTGTACCCCGTATTCATAGCAACATTATTCACAATAGCCAAAAGGTGGAAGCAACACAACACATCCTTCAACAGATGAATGGATAAGTACAGTGTAGTATATACACAATGGGATATGATTCAACCTTTAAAACTAAGGTAATTCTCACACATGCTACAATGTGGATGCACCTTGACATCATTATGCTAAGTGAAACAAGCCAGACACAAAAAGGACAAACGTTCTATGATTCCACTAGTATGAGGTATCCAGATAAGTCAAATTCAAAGACAAAGTAGAATAAGGTTGCCAGGGGTTGAGGTGAGTTAGTGTTTAATGACTACGGTTTCACATGTGGAAAATAAAGTTCTGGAAATGGATGGTGAGGATATTTTTACAACAATGTGAATGTAGTTAATGCCATAGAACTGTATACTTAAAAATGGTTTAAATGGGGCTTCCCTCGTGGCACAGTGGTTAAGAATCCGCCTGTCAATGCAGGGGACATGGGTTCAAGCGCTGGTCCTGGAAGATCCCGAATGCCGCAGAGCAACTAAGCCCACAAGCCACAGCTACTGAGCCCTCGTGCCACAACTACTGAAGCCCGTGCGCCTAGAGCCCGTGCTCCACAACAAGAGAAGCCACCGCAATGAGAAGCCTGCACACGGCAACGAAAAGTAGCCCCCTCTCGCCACAACTAGAGAAAGCCTGCACACAGCAACAAAGACCCGACACAGCCACAAAATAAAAAATAAAATAAAAATTTTTAAAAAGCTTTTAAAAAAATGGTTTAAATGGTAAATGTTATGTTTTTTATCACAATGGAAAAAATGAATGAAATAATGATCAATGTTACAATGTGGATAAACACTGAAAACATCCTAAGTGAAAGAAGCCATACAGAAAAACCACCCAGATCATGCTCATCTTGTACACTTTAAATCCAGCAAGGTTTTTAAAGTGAGGAAAAGCCCCAGTGAGGGCTCCAAGAAAGGAAAACTGGATTCGAATGGGAAAATACATTTCCACAAAGCTGGGGTAGCTGGTGAAAGTTGAAGCAGGTCTATGGATAGGATTATAATGTGGAAACCATAATTATTCCTCATTTGGGGGTTATGTGCTGGTTCCCTGGGAGAGTGGCCCTCCCACTCTCACAGGGTAAAAAAAAACTGTAGTATTTTGTGAATGTGGAAAACTTGATACTGTTATTTAAAGTTTTTTATACACTTGAAATTTACTAGAAAATAAAGTACTTATCAAACAACCATGTCATAGCACGCCAGAAATACAGACATCAAACTCTGTTACAGAGGCCAAGCCCTACCCAGATCCAGCTCACCCGCAGTGGGGATGCCAATCACCCTCGTAGGAGTCCACATACTATGAGAGGCACCATGGGAAGATTACATTGGGAGCCACTATGTCCTGGGTGCTGTGGGTGACGTGGATGTAGCTGAAACAGTGGCATTTCTGAATTCTAGTTTTCCACATTCAACCACCAAAAAACTGTTACAACTAAAAAGTGAATTCAGTAAAGCTGCAGGATACAAAAAAAGAAAAATCAATGCACAAATATCATTTGTGATTCTTCACACTGATAATGAACCATCAGAAAAAGAATTTAAAAAAAAATTCCCACTTACAATCGCATCCAAAAAGATAACTAGGAGTAAATTTAACCAAGGACATGAAGGACCTGCACACTAAAAACTGGAAGACACTGATAAAGGAAACCGAACAGACAAAAATAAATGGAAAGATACCCCGTGCTCATGGGTAAAAAGAATAGTGTGAAAATATGCATTCTAAGGTGAGACTTCCCTGGCCGTCCTGGGGTTGGGACTCTGCTCTCCCACTGCAGGGGGTGCAGGTTCGATCCCTGGCTGGGGAACTAAGATCCCGCATCCTGCATGCAACATGGTGTGGCCCGACATTTTTTTTTTTTTTTAATTTATTTATTTTTTTTAATTTATTTTTATGGCTGTGTTGGGTCTTCATTTCTGTGTGAGGGCTCTCTCTAGTTGTGGCAAGCGGAGGCCACTCTTCATCGCGGTGCGCGGGCCTCTATCGCGGACTCTCTTGTTGCGGAGCACAGGCTCCAGACGCGCAGGCTCAGTAATTGTGGCTCACAGGCCCAGTTGCTCTGCAGCATGTGGGATCCTCCCAGACCAGGGCTCGAACCCATGTCCCCTGCATTGGCAGGCAGATTCTCAACCACTGCGCCACCAGGGAAGCCCCCGAAATTTTTTTTTAATTAAAAAAAAATATGCATCCTAGCCAAATTAATGTACACATTCAATGCAATCCCTACCAAAAGTGCAATGACATTTTCCATAGAAACAGAACAAACAATCTTAAGATGTGTGTGGAACCACAAAGGACCCAGAAGAGCCAAAGCGACCCTGAGGAAGGAGAACGGGCTGGAGGCATCTCACTCCCTGACTTCACCTTCATTACGAAGCTACAGTCCCAAAAAAGTGTGGAATCGGCACAAAAACAGGCTCACAGACCAGAGGAACAGAGCAGAGAGCCCAGGAATCAACCTACAGGTATGTGATCAGTTAATTCACAAGAAAGGAGCCAAGAACATACACCAGGGAAAGGACAGTCCCCTCAATAAACGGTGATGGGAAAACCGGACGCCACACGCCAAAGAACAACACTGCACTCTGTCTACACCACACACAAAAGGGGCCAAAAACCCAGTTTTCCACATCAAGCCCCTCCTCTCCTGGCTCCTCTGAAGACAGACACCCTCAGCGGTCAGCCACGTACAGGAACCTTCTGCCCACTTTTCTTCACCTTTTCCTTCAGTGGCGTCACTTCCCGGCAGGTCCTGAGGAGACCAGGCTCCTGTCAGCATGAACTGGACCCCACAGTGTCCCAAAGCTGAAGCCCCAGGGGGTCCTGAGGAGACCCGGCTTCCGTTAGTGTGGACTCGACCCCGGCTTGTCCCGAAGCCCGGCCATCAGTGTGGACTCAGCCCCACGTGTCCCAGAAGCCAAAGCCCCAGCGGGTCCTGAGGAGACAGGGCTCCTCTCAGCGTGAACGTGAACAGCATGATCTGAACAGACATCCCGCCAAAAAAGATATACAGATAGTAAAAGTCATACAGAAACAAGCTCAACATCATACACCATTAGGGAATTACAAATTAAAATCATGAGATATCACAGCACACCTATTAACGCTGCTAAGCTCCAAAAATATGACAATACCAATGGCTAGAGGGTGAGGAACAAAAGGAGCTCTCCCTCATAGCTGCGGGGAGGCATGTGCAGCCACTTTGTAAGACAATTTGGCAGTTTTTTCCAAAGCTAAACAAGTCTCACGTTGGGATCCAACAATCATGCTTCCAGTATTTAGGCAACTGCTTTGAAAATCTATGTTCAAATGCAAACAAGGATGCAATTATGCACAGTAGCACTTTCATAATGCCTAAAAACTTGAAGAAATCAGGATATCCTTCAAAAGATGAATGCATAAGCAAATTGGGGTACATCCATGTCAAGGCGAGTAGAATATGCCACCCCAAAATATGTCTCTCTGGCATAAGGATTATTGGTCTGCTTTGAAAAAAAAAAAAAAAAGGGCTTCCCTGGCCACTCAGTGGTTAAGAGTCCTCCAGCCAATGCAGGGAACACGGGTTCGAGCCCTGGTCCGGGAAGATCCCACATGCCGCAGAGCAACTAAGCCCGAGCACACAACTACTGAGCCTGTGCTCTAGAGCCCGTGAGCCACAACTACTGAGCCCGTGTGCCACAACTACTGAAGCCTGCACACCTAGAGCCTGTGCTCCATGACAAGAAAGGCCACCACAATGAGAAGCCTGGGCACCGCAATGAAGAGTAGCCCCTGCTTGCCACAACCAGAGAAAAGCGTGCACGCAGCAACGAAGACCCAATGCAGCCAAAAATAAAATAATAAATTTATTCAAAAAAAATCAGAAAACTGAGATTGCCGTTTTATGAAGGACATTTACAATAGAGAAGTCTCCATTTATAAGGGTATGTCCCTTTTTGCACCAAAAATAGAAGGATAATTAAATCTTAAGTAACTCTTTTCAATGGAGAAGTCCTGACTTAAATGTGCAAACACTCATACCCTTGTTTACTGTGCTTTGCATGATAACCTGCCATAACTGGCCTTCCCCCCTTCCCCAGAATCTTTCTTCTGTTTTAGCTGAAGACGGTATTTAAGGGGATGGTTTTGGTCATTTCAGGGAGTGACTCAGTTTTCCTTGCTATCCCCCCTGTATTCAGAAGGTATACATGTAATTAAACTTCTGCTTTTCTCCTGGTAATCTGTCTTTTATTTCAGGGGCAGGGGGGCCTCAACCAAGAACCTAGAAAAGTAGAGAGGAAATTGTCTTTCCGCCCATACACATGCAGTGGAATACTACTCAGCAGAAAGGAATGCACCATCAGCCTATGGAAAGACATGGATAAATCCTCAGTATATACTGCTACGTGAAAGCATCCAGGCTGAGGAGGCTGCACACAGTATGACCCCATTGGTGACATTCTGGGAAAGGAAAAGCTACACAGATGATAAGCAGATCATGGGGTGGGGGTTTGAAGTATTCCATGTGACACTCTAGGATGGATACCTGTCACTATGCATTTGTCTAAGCCCACAGATGTGTATAGCCCAAGGGACCAATCATAATCTATTCAAATTTAGTTATTTAGAATGTAAGAGTGTTGCAGGATGGAATACATAATGTGACAGAGTCTAACTGTATTAGAAATATATGGAAACAACTCACTGTAGGGGATGGGATAAAAGGTGCTGACCTAAGTTACCTTTGGAAATGAATGGAATCTGTAGACTAAAGGCAAAATGGACCGTACATATACAGTGGGCTTTATTTTACGAAGTTCTTTCCAGGGTGTAGTAGCTAACAATTCTGGAACCTCTGCACATGTAACTGGAAAGGAGCAATGCATACATAAATGGCAGATGGTGGGAGCCAGGCTCCTTGCTGTGGGAGTGGGAAGTTACAGATAAGCAAGGGGAGAGCCTCTGCCCTCATAATCCTGGATCTGGGCTTCCTGGGAGGATGTTGATTGGCCGGGGGAAACACACAGATCTTCACGCTGGGAAGACCCTGCAGACACAGGAACTCCATGCCCCATCTTTCCACCCATACCTGCTGGAAACACTCAGCCCCCCATCATCAGTCAATTGCAGCGTTTAAGACATTCTCACCCCCAGGCAGGTAAAGGAGCATGAGGGTCTTGCTTACCCCTAAGCTGTCCCAGAATCCAGGCCCTGGGGGTGGAGCCAGGTTTGGGGTTCCTGGGCCTCTGAATCCAGGCCCTGGGGGTGGAGCCAGGTTGGGGGTTCCTGGGCCTCTGATCAGCAGGTGAGAGGAAGGAGGAAGACCAGTCCTGAGGACAGAGGTTCCCTCAAGTCTGTGAACCCAGGAGCCCCGATGGGATTCATTCCCAGTGTGGACATGGGCGGGGTCTGCAGTGGTTCTGTGCTCCCCCTGGACCTCTTTGATGAAGCCATGGCAGCACTGGCCCCAGACGTCTCCTGGCAGCGTCTCAAACTCTGACACAGCGGTTTTACAAAGGAACACGAGAATGGAGCTGAGCCCCTGACGGCCACTCTTTTCTGGCTCTGAGTTGCTTCCAACAGGACCGCAGTCACCTGCACATAGTCTGCTGTGACCTACCTGCCCCCATTGGACTTTCCTCTCCCTCCCTGCGATGATTCCCATGACATTTCCAGCCTGGACCCCTCCCCCAGGCCAGACGCCTCTGTCCAGTCACTGCACCCCCATCTCACCTTGGGGGCTAACAGGGCCCTCAGGGGACCGGGATCCTGCAGCTCCCCACACCCAGGAGCAGCCCCACCTTCCCAGGTTGCTGAGCCCAGGCACGGGGTGTAACCGAGCAGGACCCTACGGGGCCTTCCCAGGACAGACCCACCCCCCCATATCCTCTGCTGGAGCTCCTCTCTGAAGTACCTGGATAACAGCATCTGATGCACGCTTCCTGAGTTGTTTTACAGATGCTGAAACCACCACCAAATGGAAGAAATTAACTACCTGATGATCTTGAACAGGTAGCCCCGGAACTTCTGGTGCCTAAGAATTTAGAGTGTTAACCGCCTGTTACCTCACCGTCAACCAGAGAATTGTGCACCAGCTGATCACATACCCTGCGACCCCCCTCCTTCACCTGGCCTTTAACATTGCTGTGCTGAAATCCTTCAGGGAGTTCGGGGATTTAGAGCACAAGCCGCCTGTTCTCCTTGTATTGGCACTTTTACAATTAAAGCTGCACTTCCCTTCACCACACCCGGTGTCAGTAGACTGGCTTTACTGCACTCGGGCAAGCGGACCCAAGTTTGGTTCGGTAACACTGGGTCTCCCAGGCTCCCACTCTCCTTGTGCCCCACTGACTGTCATCTGCTCCTCCAGAGTCTTGTTGCAGCAAAAATAGAAATGAAGTTTTCCCTCCCCTGAGAACAAGGAAAACAAAGGGAACAGCGAACAGGCTAGAGAAGGAATATAACCTGGCCTGAAAGAGTTCATCACTCCTTGTTTTACTTTGTCACTAATTTGTAGTAACTAGATTTGTACTTTACAAAGCTAACCTCACTCCTTGACACTATGTAATTTACCTCTGGCACCCATCACCCCTAATTCTGTGTGAGTTACATCCCCTGCCTCTCACTCCCTAACCCTATTATGTCCAGCACTTACATTCTATATGCCCCTCATAACAAATCACCCCCTATAGTCTTTGCATTTCAGAAACAAGGTCACCGGCCGATAAACCAGAGGCAAATGGACGCAATTACCAGACTGCTGGACCCCAATTACCGGGCGGCCTGATGCCAACTATGACTGTTTTGAAATAATGCAAAGAAAAGGAGGAATGCAAGACCTTCACTACTTTGATCCTCATCCTATACCCCGGACTGCGAGAGCCCCACATATAAAACCTTCCCTGATTCTCAAGGAGGGCGGGCCCAGTTCTTGAGGCGCTAGCCGGCTGTGTCTTCCCTTCTGCCTGGCAAAAGAATAAAGCCATCTCTCTCTTCCTCCAAAATCCCTGTCTCCGTATTTCTGTTCAGCCTCGTTGCACAGGGAAGCCGAGTTTTCGACAACAGTCTGTGGCCAGTTCCCACACTAATTCACCTCTACGCCCACAGTCCTGGCCCAAGCCCGATCTTGTGCCTGGTTCCTCCACCAGGCCCTGACAAAACTCCCTGCCCGCACCGTGCACCTCACATCCCACCCCAACGTGGTCTTTCTGAAGCATAAATGAGAGTGTGACTCTCCCCCCACTGTAATCCCCCAAATGTTTCCCCACTTTCGCTAGGGTATCTGCTGGGAGAGACATCTGCCAAGGCCCTGAGAGTCCCCGGGATCCCCATTAGGCTGCTGGCTCCTGAGTTCCCTGACAATGAGCACCTCAGCCGGCCAGGCGACACGGCAGGAAACCCCAGAACCGCTCACCTCAGGAGGGGACTGGCACGGCCACGGCCTGATCAGAATGAGCAGAGAAGGGCTCCCCAGCTGGGACACAGACTCTGCACGAGTGGCCTCTCCCTGAGCCACTACATCACCCCGTGTGACTTGAGGGAAGGAAGGACCGAGGCACACTTGGCTTCTAAGGAGGATGGGATAGGCTCAGTCACGTCCCCCCAAATTCACATGCTGAATCCCTAACCCCCAGGACCCCAGGATGTGGCTGTATTTGGAGATGGGATTTTTAAAGAGGCGATCAAGGTAAAAATGAGGTCACTAGGGTGGATCCTAATCCAATAGGATTGATGTCCTACAAGAAGAGATTAGGACACAGATAGGCACAGGGGGAGACCACGTGAGGACCTGGGGAGAAGACGGCTGTCTAAGCACCAAGGAGAGAGGCCACAGGAGAAGCCAGCCTGCACACACCTTGATCTCAGACAGCATCCAGGACTGGGAGATAGGTCTGTTATTCAAGCGGCCCAATCTGTGGTACTTGTTACGGCGGTCCTGAGCAGACTCACACGCAGGGTAACTCAGGGCTCAGACTGGACAGAGGCCACTCTCCATCCCCCTGTACGGGAGTTACAGGATCCTCAGGAACTGAGGAGGGGGTCCCTGAGGAGAGGCACAAGATAGAATATGCTAGGCATTAACATGACTGCATTCACGTTAAACGTGCCTGAAGTCCATTCACACGAGATGGTCTTATCCTGTATGTACATCGGCACCTTCAGTCTGAACTGAGATCTTTGGCTTCACCACCTCCACTGAGAGCATTAGCTTCACCTGCTGTGGACCGTCTCCTATAGGATTTCCAGAACCACAACGCATCGAAGGTTCACAGGACCCAGAGTCTGTGTGCTACCATCCAGGTGACCCTCACAGCAGAGCCACACAGCTGCCCACCAGATCCCATTTCCCTTTTTCCTGTTCACAGCTACCCTGCACCTCCCAGCCTTCCCACCCCTTACAGCTGGGGCACAGTGTCTCGTGTTACCAAGGGGGAGAGGTGGAGGTGGTGAGGGCCTTGGCTAGACTGCATCCTAGGACGGAGGGCATGATGCCCCCCTGGTCACCCCACCCTGTTGGTTGGAGCCCTCACCTGGAAGCAGGGAGGAGAAACAAGGTGGACAGTCTGGGCCCTGCCACCCACCTGCCCTGGACTCTCACATGAAAGGGACAGAGACATCTGGAGCTTCAGCCCATTTTGGGGGGTACACTTTGTTCCAGTAACAAACCTTTGCCCTAAAAGCCAAAGTGCTTTACAGACCCATCCCCAGCTGTCACAGAAAGTCAGACTTAACTCCATCACACTTTTCGCAAACCCCAGCTCATGCTGAGACCACCACTCAGCCTTAGAGTCAGCATTGGGCCCCCAGAAACCCTAAATCAGTGGCTGGACACCACAACGTTGAGGGGTCAAGTAGGAAGCCCATCCCTAAAGGTGCGGGTTGCACACGGCCTCCCGAGGTTCTTACACCTGTACATGTTGGGGGTATTTCAATCCTGACTGAGGACATTTAATGTCACCATTCATGTTGCTAATTAAGAACCCACTAGTTAGAGGAAAACCCTATCAAGATACTTGCTACACTGATGAAAACTTCTGAAGTTGGTCGGAGGCGGGGCGTTTTCTCACATGCTGCCAGCAGCCCCCCACAAGGGGCATCCTCATTGGAAAGCTGCTTGGACCGTGCGGAGGCGTCTCTTTGTAAACGTTAGCTGACCTCCAAGCCAGCTGCTCCTGAACTTTACCCACCCTTCCCAGGAAAGCCGCCTGAATATGTGCAAGGACCTCACAGGCTGGAGGAAAGGGCTTGCAGCCACCCCAGCGACAGTACACGTGCTACGTGGGCTCCTGCACGTCACACAGGATGGTCCTGGCCCCGGCTGCTCTTCTGGAAGCTTTCCATTCCCCTACCCGAGTTACCCGTCCTGTCCTGGCCCCCACTGCCTTTTTCTTGCTTCCTCGCCTCTGCCCGGGGAGAACTTCCAGCAGAGGCCCGCTCAGACCGGGCCACCCTCAAGGCCGTGGCCCCTCCCTCCCTCCCACCAGCCCAGCCCCGAGACTGCTGACGGGGCAGAGAATACGGCGTCAGGCACAGCTGCAGGGGCTCTTGCTGCCGGGAGGGGTGTTTATATTGCCCTCAGCCCAGGCACACCTGGGGAGGGCTGGCCGGCCGGGTCAGGCTGCCCAGGTCAGCCAATCCTCGCCCCTCAGGGGCTCATAATTGCAGAAAACGGGCCTTGTTGTGCCGGCCAGGCCCAAGGAACAGGTGTGGGGTCCTAAGGGTCAGGATTGACATGGGGCTACAACTCTGGCTGATTTTCTAATCATTTTAACTGGCTCAAGAGTAGGAAACAACTTCAAGAAGACCCTCTCCTAATGAGAGGAACCCAGGAGTCAGGGAGGGGAGGGGTGGTGGGTGGAGACAGAGGCCTGGTGCCCCGGCTGCAGTGGAAGCCCCGGGAAGACCAGGCGGAGGGAGGCCGCACAGTGTGAAGCCCAGGGTCACAGACCTGTCGGAGCTGCTGTTTGTTAGTTCAGGTCCTGCTCTGAGGTGCTCAGGGTCAGCTCTGACCAACAGGTGGGCTGGGGTGCTCTGCAACGAGGGCCACGTGCACGGTTCCAGTGTGCCCAGCCCTGCCGGGTGCCTGCCCAGGTGAGCTCCATACCCTGGGAGGGGCCTGACCACGAGAGCCCCGGGGGCTGCTGGGTGCCTGCCCAGGTGAGCTCCATACCCTGGGAGGGGCCTGACCACGAGAGCCCTGGGGGCTGCGGGGTGCCTGCCCAGGTGAGCTCCATACCCTGGGAGGGGTCTGCCCACGAGAGCCCCGGGGGCTGCTGGGTGCCTGCCCAGGTGAGCTCCATACCCTGGGAGGGGCCTGACCACGAGAGCCCTGGGGGCTGCGGGGTGCCTGCCCAGGTGAGCTCCATACCCTGGGAGGGGTCTGCCCACGAGAGCCCCGGGGGCTGCTGGGTGCCTGCCCAGGTGAGCTCCATACCCTGGGAGGGGTCTGCCCACGAGAGCCCCGGGGGCTGCTGGGAGGAGCATGTGAATGAGCGTCCTCTCTATGCAGCCAGCACAGAGTTGCTTAGTGACTTCCCTGTGGGTGGTGCTGGGGTGAGATGAGAACCAGGAGCTACTGCGGGCCCCCTGAACCCCCATCTAGGCCCAGCCACAGTGACGAGGTCAGTAGGCGGTTGCTGGCTGCTGTGCTGCGTGAGGGAGGCCCCACCAGTACCTCTTGTTTCTTCTACCTGACACCACGGAGGCCTCCCCAGGACAGAGCGGACAGCCTGCACAGGATGAGTGGGAGCTCCTGGTGACCCTGCAGGGGACGTGAGAGGGACGGACCAGGCAGGAGGGGAGTGGGCACCCAGGCAGAGCCATGGGGCTTGGGGCCCAAGGGGGCACTTCTGGGTCTCAGCTGGGAGTGGACGGGCTGGTGGTGAGTGTCACCCAGGAAAGCTGCTCTGGTGATGTGAGGCTGAACACACTTCAGGGTGATATAAACTTCCCGGGTGACCCCAAATACAGGATTGTGAGATGAATCCCAGAAAAGGAAGGTTTTGTAACAGGAATCTTGCTGAAGGGAAGGCTTGCAAAGTGAATCCGCCTAAGAGGAGGCCCTGTGAGCCAGTCCCCGCAAAGGGGGGACATGTAACCTGCTGGGAGCACTCATTCACCCTGGGCGGGCGATGGGCACAGACCCCACTTCCTGCTCCCACATCTGTGCTTCTGCGTAGGTTACTTGGCTTCTTGGAGTCTCAACTTCCCAGTCTGTTCATCGGGTGACAGTAGCGTGGATTGATTAGTAATTTGCTCAGAACAGGGTAGAAAGGGGTCCCATGGAAATTCCACAGAACACCATCAGTATGGGAATCGCAGGCCCTGTTTCCCGCAGGACTGTCTTCAGGATCAGGAGAGCAAATCTGAGCAGACTTGCAGCAGAGCCCAGGGATGGGCTCAGTTTGGTGGGTCCTCCTGTTTCCTGAACCTCAGAGAAGGGAGACTCCAGTGGGTAGTGTCATGTTTACCCCAAACCTGGGAGCATCTGGACCTCAAGTCCCAGCAGCCGCTGAGCCCTATCAGCCCAGTATCTGGGGCCCCAGGAGGCAGGCGGGAAGCCTGGAGGGCTCAGGCAGGAAGCACTGGTGTGGTCATCAACCGTGCAGAAGCTTCCGAGCCAGTGTCCAGTGGGAGCTCTTGCCCTGCCCATGAGTTTCAAATCCACAGCACAGATCAGCTTCTAGCAGCTCAGTTTGTTCTCTAGACACAAAGCAAAGTCCTCAGACCCAGTATGTCCACGGCCCGTGAAAAGACACGTCTGGTCTGGCACCAGGAGCTGCCTCTGGGTCCCTCCTGATTGGACGCCCAGCAGCCAGTCTCACCACGTCATGACCGTCAGGTGGTGTCGGGCGTGGGGGGACGAGAGCACACGGTCCAGGCCCACAGGGGACCATGCTGCCCACGGAACCAGTGTTGTGGCTATAGGTGTGCCCTCCACCACCCCAAGGGCAGAGACCACCGTTCCCTTACACACTGTTACCAAATCAAGTCATATGAACCATACTCGGGCCCTAGCCCGGCTGAGGATCACTGTCTCGACAGGGAACGTTTCCTTTTTCCATTCTGGTTCAAATAGGCGAATAACGAAACCAAAGCTGAGACCGACAGAGCACAGTCTTTATTCAGAGGCCAAAGAATGGAGAAGAGGGAACTAAGTTCACCAGTAAACTTCTCGCCCACCTGGAGAGAGTGATTTAATTTTGAAGAGTAAAGACACAATCAGCTCAGTAATTGGCCACGGGGGCTTGAGGGGCCAAGGCTAACCTGAGCTGGAGGAACGTGGATGCCTGCCTGGACGCTCAGAGGGCAAGGGCTGTTCTGAGACCTGCTTGGACACCCGTGCAGATGGAACAAAGGATCCGTCCAGTCCCAAGAGGGCCCCACCAGCCCTCATGAACTCAACACCAGACTTCCCTGGTGGCGCAGTGGTTAAGAATCCACCTGCCAATGCAGGGGACACGGGTTTGAGCCCTGGTCAGGGAAGATCCCACATGCTGTGGAGCAACTAAGCCCGTGCGCCACAACTACTGAGGCTGAGCTCTAGAACCCGTGAGCCACAACTGCTGAAGCCCACACGCTTAGAGCCTGTGCTCTGCAACAAGAGAAGCCACCGCAATGAGAAGCCCCCACTCGCCGCAACTAGAGAAAGCCTCCGTGCAGCAATGCAGACCCAACACAGCCCAAAATTAATTAATTAATTAATTAAGAAAAAAAAAAGGCAGCACCTGGGGGCTGGCAGACTGATGCACCAAGTCTTACATCACGTCTACTTAGTATCCTGCATGTTAGGGCCATGCTGGACCTGGGGCTGCCCAGACAGAGTGGGGCCTGCATCACCCTTCCCAGGAGGGAGGGTGGAGGGAAACCCTGCATGACCTCTGAGGCCCTAAGAACCCTTGACTAAGGCTGAGCTCAATTTGAAACAGTGGGTGACCAGAGCAGACATTTCATTCATCTATCAATGAGAATCCAGCACTGGAGGAGAAGAAAATAATGGCCTCACTCAACCTTGACGCTAATCCTGACATGGACCCTAACCCTAAACTCTGATCCTGACCCTAAGCCCTGACCTAACCTTAGCCTAACCCGTACCCTAAACCTGTACCTTACCCTAACCCATGCTCTACCCGCATCCCACCTGTACCCCAATTCTCACCCATACCCTAACACCCACTCTAACACAGAACCCTAACACCCTGAGACCAAAACCATAAACCTTAACCAATAAGCAAAACCATAACCATAACCAAACCATAAAATATATTCATTAACCATACCCATAAATAACTCATTAACCATAAAACTTAAACCATAACAGCAACCATAAACCATACACAGCCCCAACCCTCACACCAGCCCCAGCCCTAATGCTAACCCTCCAAACCACTTACACCAAGCCAAGTCTAATCAGATTTTACAAATACATCGTGAAAAAGAAAACTGGGGAATTCTCTGGTGGCCCAGTGGTTAGGACTCTGTGCTTTCACTGCCAAGGGCTCGGGTTCGATCCCTGACTGGGGAACTAAGATCCCACAAGCCATGGGATGTGGCCAAAATAAATAAATAATTAAAATGAAATAAAACCACTATTTTAAAAAAGATTTTAAAAATAAAGAAAAAGGAAAAGAAAACTACCCCAGTATAACTTATAAATATGAATGTAAAAATCTATCACAAAGTAATAGGAACATGAAACCAACAGAACTTTAAATGGATAATGCCATAAGCAAGTATCTCTACACCAGAAATTTCAGGTTGCTCAACATATTAAAAGTAAGCAATGTATTCAACCACAATAATGGTGTGAAGTAAAAACACATAATCATATCAATTAATGCAAAAAATCTACAATGAAAATCCAGTGTTATTTCATGAAAAACACTCTAGAAAGCAGGAATAAAAGGAAATTTGTTCAATATGGAAAAGAGTAGTACAAAAAGCCACAGCAAACATCATGCTCAATGTTAAAGACTGAAAGATTTACTCCTGAAATCAGGACAAGGCCAGGAAGCTGGCCTTCATCACCGTTACTCAATAGTGTACTGGAAGTTCTACCCAGAATCTTGAGGAAAGAAAGAAAAGGCATCCATGGGTGAATGGAAAAATTAAAACTGTGTCTCTTCACAGAACATAGGTCACATCATCTTATATATAAAACTACCTATAATCAGCAAAGAAATTATTTGAGCTAATCAACTAATTAAGCAAAGTTATAGAACAAAATATCAATTCATGAAAATCTATCTTACATGCATATGCTGGCAAAAAGTAATCTGAAAAAGAATTTATGAGAACAATTCCATTTTTAATAATGTCAACGTCAATACTTAGGAGTATATTTAATCAAGGTACAAGACTTGTTTTTATGTATGTAAAGTTGTATGTTTGAAATTACTGGAAAGTCAATTACTTTTCAAAACATCATGTATGTCAATAGCATGCCAGAAAAGCAGAGAAAACATCAAACTTCCATATAGAAGCCAAGCCTTACCCAGATCCAGTTCACCCAAAGTCCACATGTCATTTAGAGGCACTGTGGGAAGGTTATATTAGGAGCCGCTGTCCTCCGTGTTGTGGACGACCTGGATATGGTAGAAACAGTGGGATTTTTGAATTCCAATTTTCCACTTCATTCCACAAAAACACTATTAGAACTAATAAATAAATTCAGTAAAGTTGCAAAATCAATACACAGAAATCAGTTGCATTTCTAAACACTAATAATGAACCATCAGAAAGAGAAAGAAAGCAATCCTATTTACAACTGCATCAAAAAGAACAAAATACCTGGGAATAAAGTCAACCAAGGAGATGAAAGACCTGCACACTGAAAACTTGAAGACATTGATGAAGACATTGCAAAACACACCAATAAATGGAAAGATATCCTGTTCTCATGGAATGGAACAATTAATATTGTTAAAATATCCATGCTACCCAAAGAGGTGGACACAGTGAATGCAATCCCTCCCAAAATTCCATGGTATTTTCCCCCAAAATAGAGCAAATCCTCCTAATATCTGTGGGGAACCACAAAGGACCCCAAATAGCCAAAGAAACCCTGAAAAAAGAGAACGGGCTGGAGGCATCTCCCTCCCTGACGTCACACTCTGCTGAGAAGCTACAGTCACCAAAACAGTGTGGAACTGGCTCTAAACGGGCACAGGGACCAGAGGAACAGGACAGAGAGACCAGAATTCAACCCACACGGACGGGGTCGGTGAATTTATGACACAGGGACCAAGGGCACACCAAGGAGCACGACACGCCCCACGATAAATGGTGCTGGGAAAACTGGACGCCCCATAACTCACGCTGGCTACCCTGCACCCAAACCTGACCAAACACCCAGCCTTCCACGCCAAGCCCTCCCTCGCTCACACGAAGACGGACCCCCTCAACGGTCAGTCGCCCACAGGAAGCTTCTCCCCACTTTTCCTCACCGTCTCTTCACCTTTTCCTCAGGCATCACCTGGGTCCTCAGGAAACCTAGTTCCCTAGTCAGCGTGGACGCAGCCCCATTTTGTCCTGAAGCCGAAACCCCAGCGAGCCCTAAGGAGACGGAGACCAAGCTCCTCTCAGCGGAGACACTGAGCCGGGCGTCCTACCCGAAGGCCCCCGCCCCCGCCCCCGCGCCTGAGGCGGCTCAACTCCTCTCAGCTGCCCTCACAATCGAGTTCCATGGAACGAGCATGCGCTGTGGGTCAGAGAGGCGAACTCGGCGCCACCCTGTGGTCAGTGCAGGAAGTGCAGGCCGCGCCTCCCTCACAGGTCACTGGGGGCAGCGTGCCCTACTGACAGGACTGCTGAATCCACTAAACTGGAAATTCAAAGTAAAATGGAGTCTCTATTCCAAAAGTTTTCTAAAATTAGTTAAGGAACAATTAATTGGAAACCATTTGGAATGAAGTGAATGTAGATGCAAACTTTACAACTTATACCAAATTCACTCAGAGTTATTCAGAGGCAAATTTTATTTTAATTTATAATTTATTTTTGGCTGCGTTGGGTCTTCGTTGCTGCATGTGGGCTTTCTCTAGTTGCGTCGAGCGGGGCTACTCTTCGTTTGCGGCGCACGGGCTTCTCATTGCGGTGGCTTCTCTTGTTGGCGAGCACGGGCTCTAGGCGCGCAGGCTTCAGTAGTTGTGCCACGCAGGCTTGGTTGCTCTGCGGCATGTGGGAGCTTCCCGGACCAGGGCTCGAGCCCGTGTCCCCTGCATTGGCAGGCGGACTCTTAACCACTGCGTCACCAGGGAAGTCCCCACAGACAAACTTTAAATACAAAACTATTCAAGGGGCTTCCCTGGTGGCTAAGTGGTTGAGAATCTGCCTGCTAATGCAGGGGACATGGGCTCGAGCCCTGGTCTGGGAAGATCCCACATGCCGCGGAGCAACTAGGCCCGTGAGCCACAACTACTGAGCCTGCATGTCTGGAGCCTGTGCTCCGCAACAAGAGAGGCCACGATAGTGAGAGGCCCGTGCACCGCGATGAAGAGTGGCCCCTGCTTGCCACAACTAGAGACAGCCTTAGCACAGAAACGAAGACCCAACACAGCCAAAAATAAATTAATTAATCAATTAAGAAAAAATAACTATTCAAAATTATACAAGAAAATTGACATAAGCTTGGGTTTGCCCATGAAAATCATGAGCTTTGGAGTTTTAACACACAACACAAAAAGGCAATCTAAAAATGAAAACAAGCAATAACATGGACTTAATAAAATTAAAGATTTGTACTCTGTGAATGACCTTACTCAGAAAATCAAAAGACAAATCACAAACCAGAAGAAAAATATTTTCAAACTCATATCTAATAAAGGTTTTGTCTCAAATCATACAAATAATTCTAACACAAACAACCCAATTAAAATAGGGAAAGATCTGAATGCACACCTGGCCAAAGATGATACACAGACAGTACACAAAACTATGCCCAGGACTAGGGGGCAGAAAAACAATGGTCCAGCTCAACTCCCTGAGCCACTTGTGACTGTGGACTAGTCCTGTCCTTCATGGAGGTCTCAGAGACATGGTGAGAGAGGAAGGGGAAGAGGGCCAGTTATGCTTAAACCTAACTCTAACCCTGACCATTCTGGCCACTTTCATTTGACATGGTCTAAGAAGTCCTAGTCATAGTCATTAGATCCTAGAAAATAAAAATAAAAGGAATCTCATGGCAGAAGAAAAAGTAAAACTGTCACTGTTTGTAGATGACATGGTACTCTATACAGAAAATCTTGAAGATGACACCCAAAACCGAATAGAACTCATCAGAAAACACAGTTAAATTGCAGCATACAAAACTAATCTACAGAAATCAGTTGCATTTCTAAACACTCACAACAAAATGTCAGAATGAGAAATTAAGAAAACAACCCCATGGACAATGACATTAACAAAGATAAAATACCTAAGAATACATCTAACCGAGGCGGTGAAAGACCTGTACTCAGAAAACTGGAAGACATTGATGAAAGAAATTGAAGACGACACAAACAAATGGAAAGACATACCACGCTCATGGATTAGAAGAATTCGTATTGTTAAAAGGATTCCACACCCCAAGGCTATCTAGAGATTCGATGCCATTTCTAGCAAAATACCAATGGAATTTTTAGGAGAACTAGAACAAAAACATGAAGCCATAAAACTCCTAGAAGAAAACATAGACAGTACACTCTTTGACATCAGTCTCAGCAATATTTTTTGGACCTGTCTCCTCAAGCAAGGGAAACAAAGGCAAAATAAAGCAATGGGACTCCATCCAACTGAAAATTTTTTCAATGGCAAAAGAAACCATCCACAAAACAAAAAGGCAGCCTACTGAATGTAAGAAATATTTACAAACAATATATCTGGTAAGTGGTTCATACACAAAATAGACGAAGAACTCACTCACACAAGTCAGCCTCCAAAAAAACAAAAACCCAAATAAAAAATTGGCAGAAGACCAAACATGTTTCCAAAGAATATATACAGTTGACCAAAAGACACATGAAAAGATGGTCACCATCACTCATCATCAGGGAAATGCACATCCAAACCACAGTGAGATTATCACCTCACACCTCAAAGAATGGTTATCATCTAAAAGACAACAAATAACAAGTATTGCTCAGGATGTGGAGAAAAGGGAACCCTCATGCACTTTTGTTGGAATGTTCACTGGTACAACCACTATGGAAAACAGTATGGAGGTTCCTCAAGAAGTTAAAAATAGACCTACCACATGATGCAGGAATTACACTTGGGGGTATCTTTCTGAAGGAAACCAAAACACAAATTCAGAAAGATATATGCACCCTTATGTTCATGGCAGCTTTATTGACAATAGTCAAGATGTGGAAGCCACCAAAGTGTCCATCGATAGACAACTGGATAAAGAAATTTTCATATATATGTATGAAAACTGGACACACACACACACACACACACTGGCATATTACTCAGCCATAAAAAAGAATGAAATCATATGACAACATGAATGGACCTAGAGGGCATTATGCTAAGTGAGATAGAGCAGACAGAGAAAGACAATTACCTTATGATATCACTTATATGTAGAATCTACAAAACAAAACAAAGGAACAAACACAACAAAACAGAAATGGACTCATAGATGCCAAGAACACGCTGGTGGTTGCCAGATGGGAGGGAGTGGAGGGATGAGTGCAATAGTTGAGAAAGATTGAGAAGTTCCAAATTCCAGTTATAAAACAAATGTCCTGGGGTGTGATTTACAGCATAGGAAATAGAGTCCATAATACTGTAATAACATTGTATGATGACAAATTGTAACTAGACTTATCTTGGTGATCATTTTGTAGAGTATAAAAATAGCAAGTCACTATGTTGTGTTCCAGAAAACTAATATATAATATTGCCTGTCAAGTATACACCAATTTTAAAAAAGAAGAAAAAAACTATCTTAAAAAGAGGAGGGGGAAATTGCCTGGTGGCGCAGTGGATAAGACTCTGCGCTCCCAATGCAGGGGGCCGGGGTTTGATCCCTGGTCAGGGAACTAGAACCCACATGCATGCCACAACTAAGAGTTCGCATGCCACAACTAAGAAGCCCACCTGCTGCAACTAAGTAGCCCACATGCTGCAGCTAAGGAGTCCATGTGCTGCAACTAAGGAGCCCGCCTGCTGCAACTAAGACCCGATGCAACCAAATATATAAGTAAATATTTTTTTAAAAAAAGAGGGACTTCCCTGATGGTCCAGTGGTTAAGACGCCTTGCTCCCAATGCAGGGGGTCTGGGTTCGATTCCTGGTCAGGGAACTAGAGCCCACATGCAGTAACTAAAATATCCTGCGTGCCGCAACTAACAGCCGGTGCAGCCAAATAAATAAATAAATATATTTTTTAAAAAGTGTTGGGGAATTCCCTGGTGGTCTAGTGGTTAGGACTCTGTGCTTTCACTGCTGAGGGCGCAGGTTCAATCCCTGGTCAGGAAACTAAAATCCAGCAAGCTGTACGCTGCAGCCACAAAAAAATTTTTTTTAATTAAAAATGTGTAAAAAAGAGTGTAGTGAGATGAAGAGCAGGTGTCAGATGAAACTTTGAAAGGATGCTGATTGAAAGGCCAAGTGCCTACTGAAGTTTGACTCTCAAGTGGCCCAGACAAATTGAGGGCTTGAAGAGGAGGAGTCATGTGATGCTACTGGAATGTTCATTTGTTTCTTTGTTTAAATGGGGTTTATTATTTTTTTAAAGAAGTTTTGAGTTCACAGCAAAATTGGGCAGAGTACAGAGAGGTGCCACATGCCCCCTGCTCTGCTGTTACTGCTCTCTCCATCCGCCCCCTCCACCCCACTCACACAGGTGCTCAGAGCTTCCCTCTCCCCCACTATCCGATCAACATTCTGTGTGTTGGTCACTATTGATGAATCTACATGGACACATCATGATCATCGGAGTCCAGAGTTTACACTAGGACTAGGGTCCACTCCTGGAGTTGTACCATTCTGTGGGTTTTGACAAATGTATCTCGCCATGAATGTATCACAATGAATAGTTTCACTGCCTTAAAAGTCCTCTGTGCTTGACCTATTTATCGTACCCTACCCCTTCACCCCGCCACAAACCCCTAGCAACCCACCCTTTCTGTGGTGTGCCTTTTCCCAAATGTCATAGGTAGTTGGTACCCTAAGTTATGGCACCTTTCCAGATTGGCTTCTTTCAGTGAGTGACATGCAGTTAAGGTGCCCCACCTGTCATCCCGTAGCTCCCTCTCTCTCTCATTTTTCTTTTCCGTGCCGAAGAACATTCTGCTGCATGGATGGAGCCCAGTCTATCTGTCTATTCACCTCCTGACGGACATCTTGGTTGCTTCCAAGTTCTGGCAGTGATGAATAAAGCTACCGTAAATGTCCAGATGCAAGTTTCTGTGTAGATGGAAGCATTCAACTCATTTAGGTCCATCAATATCAAGGAGTTTGAGGGCTGGATCGTATAGTAAGAATGTGTTTCATTTTGAAAGACACAGCCCATGTTCAAAGAGTTTCTGAAGATGGTCGCTGAGAGCATGTCAGCATGCTGAGGAATCAAGCCAAGGAAGGGGGTACAATTCAAAGATGCTGGCAAGGAAGATGTGGCCAAGACAAAAACAGACCTCCACCCTCTTAGAGCTGAAGACTGGTCCTGACAATTAAATGGACATGAAAAAGACTCACAGGAGGGAACCATGGGGGCCTGGGGGTACTCAGTGTTCTTGCAGGGAATAGGGTGCCCACGCGAGGCTCCTAGGTGTCGTGCAAAGCATAATGATGTTAAAATAATACAGAGCAGGGGCTTCCCTTGTGGTGCAGTGGTTGGGAATCCACCTGCCGAGGCAGGGGACATGGGTTCGAGCCCTGGTCCACCAAGATCTCACATACTGCAGAGAAACTAAGCCCGTGCGCCACAAGAACTGAGCCTGTGCTCTAGAGCCCGGGAGCCACAACAAATGATCCCGCATGCCACAACTACTGAAGCCCACGGGCCTAGAGCCTGTGCTTCACAACAAGAGAAGCCACCACAATGAGAAGCCCGTGCACCACAACGAAGAGTACACCCCGCTCACTGCAACTAGAGAAAATTCACATGAAGCAACGAAGACCCAACGCAGGCAAAAAAATAATAAATAAATTAAATAAATAAACAAATAAACAAATAAATAAATAAATAAAATAATGTAGAGCAGCGGCTACGGCCTCATGGAAACTGCTGCACCCCTCCGCTTCTGCACGGCAATTCAAGGCCTTACCTCGAGGCAAGTGATCACGCGGAGTGTCCCGTTAGTGACACAGCATGGTACGAGGCTGACTTTGTCCTCGAGCAGAGTGACTTCAGGTACGAGGTCCTCGAAGAATTCTAAGCAGAGTGTTTTCTCATGGCAGCTCAGACAGGGCCCGTGACGAACACTTCCATGGCACGTTGCACTGGCTAGAAATGTGATCCTGAGGCTGTTCCAGTACTCTGGAAATTTAGCTCTCCTTAAGGAAGGTGCAGTGTGTTGCCCATCACTCGGCATACACAGAGGGCCTCCAAGGGACCGACCTTTGGGCCTCGATGTTGCTCAGCAGGCCCACAGGGGTGTGGAGTGCGTCAGTGATCTTGGAACAAAAATGATGCTCACCCGAGGGGCCTAGGAGTCCTGAAAAGGGTACTTCCTTTAACATAAAGCGGAACTTCCACTAAGAGCTCATGGAAAGAGCTGCATGTCTCCCTTTCTGCAGGGCTACTCAGGGCCTTACCTCGAGGCAAGGACTCACGTTAAGATTCCCTTTAGCTCTAGAGCATGGCAAGTTGAGCCCCACCCCGGGCAATGAAGCTCAGTGTGTAGCCAGAGAAAACTCATTTTCTTCCCACACACATGCCTACAGTGGCCAGAGGGCTGTCACAGCAGAGAATTTCAGGGAGCTTCACGGCAGCAAGAATGGAGCTTTCCAAATGGAAAGCAAGGCTAGTACCATAATGCCCCCATTTCCATGGGCACAGGCAGCATACATCTCTGTGGTTTTTAACAAGTCAAATGAGACACAGAGTACACACTGGTTGCTTCCCTGAATCAACTTCTCGAGGCAGGGTGTTCTGCATCTAGTGAACGGCCTCATCAAGGAAAGACCTAGCTAGGCCTCTGGGCCCGTGCCTCTTCAAAAGCCTGCAGTGCTACAGGAAATACTGTGCTTTAGTTGCAATAGAAACAGAAGCCGTCTTTCTCCAGGAGGCAGGGTGACTTCAGGTAGGAGGTCCTGGATGGAAGGAAAACCCTAGTGTTTTTCTCTGTGCAGCTCAGACTACGGAATGAGTGCGACTTCCACGGCATGTTGGAACTTCCTAGAACGTTGCTCTTGAACCTCTGCGAGTGCTGTGACTCAAGATATCACAAGAAAGAGTGCAGTGTGTTGCCCATGACTCAGCAGACGCAGAGGACCTCCGAGGGACCAATGGGCCTCCTTGTTGCTCAGCAGGCCTACAGGGGTGTGGAGGTACTCAGGGATCTTGGAACAAAAATGATGCTCACCCGAGAGGCCTAGGAGTCCTGAAAAGGGTACTTCCTTTAAAGTAAAGCAGAGTAGCGACTAAGAGCTAATGGTAAGACCTGCATGCCTCCCTTTTTGCATGGCTACTCAGGGCCTTACCTCGAGGCAAGGACTCAGCTGAGATTCCCTTTAGCTCTGGGGCATGGCAAGGTGAGCCCCACCCCGGCCAAAGAAGCTCCGGGTGTAGCCAGAGAAAACTCATTTTCTTCCCACCTCAATGCTAGAGTGGCGAGAGGCTTGTCAGCAGCAGAGAATTTCAGGGAGCTTCACGGCAGCAAGAATGGAGCTTTCCAAATGGAAAGCAAGGCTAGTACGATCATGCCCCCATTTCCATGGGCACAGGCAGCATACATCTCTGTGGTTTTTAACAAGTCAAATGAGACACAGAGTACACACTGTTTTCTTCCCTGAATCAACTTCTCGAGGCAGGGTGTTCTGCATCTAGTGAACGGCCTCACCAAGGAAAGCCCTAGCTAGGCCTCTGGGCCCGTGCCTCTTCAAAAGCCTGCAGTGCTTCAGGAAAAACTGTGCTTTAGTTGCAATAGGAACGCAAGCCATCTTTTTCCTGGAGGCAGGGTGACTTCAGGTAGGAGGTCCTGGATGGAAGGAGAAGCCTAGTGTTTTTCTCTGTGCAGCTCAGACAAGGGAATGAGTGCGACTTCCATGGCATGTTGGAACTTGCTAGAACGGTTCTCGTGAACCTGTATGAGTGCTGGCTAATTCAAAATGTCCCAATAAGAGTGCACTGTGTTGCCCTACACTCGGCATACACACTGTGAGTCGGAAAGCTACGGGCCTGGATATTGCTTAGAAGGGACAGGGGAGCCTGAGGGTACTTGCTGTTCTTGCAGGAAATTGGGATTTCAGGCAAGGCACCTAGGTGTCCTGAAAAGTGTACTGGCGATAAAATGCTGCAGAGCAGCGACTACGGCCTCATGGAAACTGCTACACGCCTTCGCTTCTGCATAGCATTTCAGGGCCTTCCCTCGAGGCAAGTTCTCACGTTGCTTGCACTGTGAGCGACACAGCATGTTAGGATGCTGTATTTCTCCTTGAATAGAGTGACTTCAGGAAAGAGGTCCTCGATAAATTCTAAGAAGAGTATTTTCTCAGGGCAGCTCAGACGAGGGCAATGTCGAAAACTTGCAGGGCATGTTGGACTGCCTAGAAATGTGGTTCTGATGCTGTTCGACTGCTCTGCAAATATAGGCCTCCTGAAGGAACGTACAGTGTGTTGCCCGAGACTCGGCAGACACAGAGAGCCTCCGAGGGACGTATGGGAATCAATGCTGCTCAGCAGGACCACAGGGGTGTGGAGTGCGTCAGTGATCTTGGAACAAAAATGATGCTCACCCGAGGGGCCTAGGAGTCCTGAAAAGGGTACTTCCTTTAACATAAAGTGGAACCTCCACTAAGAGCTCATGGAAAGAGCTGCATGCCTCCCTTTCTGCAGGGCTACTCAGGGCCTTACCTCGAGGCAAGGACTCACGTTGAGATTCCCTTAAGCTCTAGAGCATGGCAAGGTGAGCACCACCCGGGCCAATGAAGCTCCGTGTGTAGCCAGAGAAAACTCATTTTCTTCCCACACCCATGCCTACAGTGGCCAGAGGGTTGTCAACAGCAGAGAATTTCAGGGAGCTTCACGGCAGCAAGAATGGAGCTTTCCAAATGGAAAGCAAGGCTAGTACCATCATGCCCCCATTACCATGGGCACAGGCAGCATACATCTCTGTGGTTTCTAACAAGTCAAAAGAGACACAGAGTACACACTGGTTGCTTCCCTGAATCAACTTCTCGAGGCAGGGTGTTCTGCACCTTGTGAACGGCCTCACCAAGGAACGCCGTAGCTAGGCCTCTGGGCCCGTGCCTCTTCAAAAGCCTGCAGTGCTACAGGAAAAACTGTGCTTTAGTTGCAAAGGAACGCATGCCGTCTTTCTCCTGGAGGCAGGATGACTTCAGGTAGGAGGTCCTGGATGGAAGGAGAAGCCTAGTGTTTTTCTCTGTGCAGCTCAGACTAGGGAATCAGTGCGACTTCCACGGCATGTTGGAACTTGCTAGAACGTTGCTCTTGAACCTGTGCGAGTGCTGTGAATCAAGATATCACAAGAAAGAGTGCAGTGTGTTGCCCATGACTCAGCAGACACAGAGGACCTCCGAGGGACCAATGGGCCTCGTTGTTGCTCAGCAGGCCTACAGGGGTGGGGAGGTACTCAGGGATCTTGGAACAAAAATGATGCTCACCCGAGAGGCCTAGGAGTCCTGAAAAGGGTACTTCCTTTAAAGTAAAGCAGAGCAGCGACTAAGAGCTAATGGAAAGAGCTGCATGCCTACCTTTTTGCAGGGCTACTCACGGCCTTACCTCGAGGCAAGGACTCACGTTGAGATTCTCTTTAGCTCTAGAGCATGGCAAGGTGAGCCCCACCCCGGCCAAAGAAGCTCCGTGTGTAGCCAGAGAAAACTCATTTTCTTCCCACCTCAATGCTAGAGTGGCGAGAGGCTTGTCAGCAGCAGAGAATTTCAGGGAGCTTCACGGCAGCAAGAATGGAGCTTTCCAAATGGAAAGCAAGGCTAGTACGATCATGCCCCCATTTCCATGGGCACAGGCAACATACACCTCTGTGGTTTTTAACAAGTCAAATGAGACACAGAGTACACACTGGTTGCTTCCCTGAATCAACTTCTCGAGGCAGGGTGTTCTGCATCTAGTGAACGGCCTCACCAAGGAAAGACCTAGCTAGGCCACTGGGCCCATGCCTCTTCAAAAGCCTGCAGTGCTTCAGGAAAAACTGTGCTTTAGTTGCAATAGGAACGCAAGCCGTCTTTTTCCTTGAGGCAGGGTGACTTCAGGTAGGAGGTCCTGGATGGAAGGAGAAGCCTAGTGTTTTTCTCTGTGCAGCTCAGACAAGGGAATGAGTGCGACTTCCATGGCATGTTGGAACTTGCTAGAACGGTGCTCGTGAACCTGTATGAGTGCTGGCTAATTCAAGATGTCCCAGTAAGTGTGCACTGTGTTGCCCTACACTCGGCATACACACTGTGAGTCGGAAAGCTACGGGCCTGGATATTGCTTAGAAGGGCCAGGGGAGCCTGAGGGTACTTGCTTTTCTTGCAGGGAATAGGGTTTCCAGGAGAGGCACCTAGGAGTCCTGAAAAGTGTACTGGCGATAAAATGCTGCAGAGCAGCGACTACGGCCTCTTGGAAACTGCTACACGCCTTCGCTTCTGCATAGAATTTCAGGGCCTTCCCTCGAGGCAAGTTCTCACGTTGCTTGCACTGTGAGCGACACAGCCTGTTAGGATGCTGTATTTCTCCTTGAATAGAGTGACTTCAGGAAAGAGGTCCTCGATAAATTCTAAGAAGAGTGTTATCTCAGGGCAGCTCAGACGAGGGCAATGTCGAAAACTTGCAGGGCATGTTGGACTGCCTAGAAATGTGGTTCTCATGCTGTTCGACTGCTCTGCAAATATAGGCCTCCTGAAGGAACGTACAGTGTGTTGCCCGAGACTCGGCAGACACAGAGAGCCTCCGAGGGACGTATGGGAATCAATGCTGCTCAGCAGGACCACAGGGTTGTGGAATGCGTCAGTGATCTTGGAACAAAAATGATGCTCACCCGAGGGGCCTAGGAGTCCTGAAAAGGGTACTTCCTTTAC
This sequence comes from Balaenoptera ricei, assembly GCF_028023285.1. Classification (NCBI taxonomy): domain Eukaryota; kingdom Metazoa; phylum Chordata; class Mammalia; order Artiodactyla; family Balaenopteridae; genus Balaenoptera; species Balaenoptera ricei. Next base: position 82,369,541 of record NC_082654.1, read on the forward strand.
CATAAAGCGGAACCTCCACTAAGAGCTCATGGAAAGAGCTGCATGCCTCCCTTTCGGCAGGGCTACTCAGGGCCTTACCTCGAGGCAAGGACTCACGTTGAGATTCCCTTTAGCTATAGAGCATGGCAAGGTGACCCCACCCCGGCCAAAGAAGCACCTTGTGTAGCCAGAGAAAACTCATTTTCGTCCCACACCAATGCTAGAGTGGCCAGAGGGCTGTCAACAGCAGAGAATTTCAGGGAGCTTCACGGCAGCAAGAATGGAGCTTTCCAAATGGAAAGCAAGGCTAGTACCATCATGCCCCCATTTCCATGGGCACAGGCAGCATACATCTCTGTGGTTTTTAACAAGTCAAATGAGACACAGAGTACACACTGGTTGCTTCCCTGAATCAACTTCTCGAGGCAGGGTGTTCTGCATCTAGTGAACGGCCTCACCAAGGAAAGCCCTAGCTAGGGCTCTGGGCCCGTGCGTCTTCAAGAGCCTGCACTGCTACAGGAAATACTGTGCTTTAGTTGCAATAGGAACACAAGCCGTCTTTTTCATGGAGGCGGGGTGACTTCAGGTAGGAGGTCCTGGATGGAAGGAGAAGCCTAGTGTTTTTCTCTGTGCAGCTCAGACTAGGGAATGAGTGCGACTTCCACGGCATGTTGGAACTTGCTAGAACGTTGCTCTTGAACCTGTGCGAGTGCTGTGAATCAAAATATCACAAGAAAGAGTGCAGTGTGTTGCCCATGACTCAGCAGACACATAGGACCTCCGAGGGACCAATGGGCCTCGTTGTTGCCCAGCAGGCCTACAGGGGTGTGGAGGTACTCAGGGATCTTGGAACAAAAATGATGCTCACCCGAGAGGTCTAGGAGTCCTGAAAAGGGTACTTCCTTTAAAGTAAAGCAGAACAGCGACTTAGAGCTAATGGAAAGAGCTGCATGCCTACCTTATGGCAGGGCTACTCAGGGCCTTACCCCGAGGCAAGGACTCACGTTGAGATTCCCTTTAGCTCTAGAGCATGGCAAGGTGAGCCCCACCCCGGCCAAAGAAGCTCCGTGTGTAGCCAGAGAAAACTCATTTTCTTCCCACCTCAATGCTAGAGTGGCGAGAGGCCTGTCAACAGCAGAGAATTTCAGGGAGCTTCACGGCAGCAAGAATGGAGCTTTCCAAATGGAAAGCAAGGCTAGTACCATCATGCCCCCATTTCCATGGGCACAGGCAGCATACATCTCTGTGGTTTTTAACAAGTCAAATGAGACACAGAGTACACACTGTTTTCTTCCCTGAATCCACTTCTCGAGGCAGGGTGCTCTGCATCTAGTGAACGGCCTCACCAAGGAAAGCCCTAGCTAGGCCTCTGGGCCCGTGCCTCTTCAAAAGCCTGCAGTACTTCAGGAAAAACTGTGCTTTAGTTGCAATAGGAACGCAAGCCGTCGTTTTCCTGGAGGCAGGGTGACTTCAGGTAGGAGGTCCTGGATGGAAGGAGAAGCCTAGTGTTTTTCTCTGTGCAGCTCAGACCAGGGAATGAGTGCAACTTCCATGGCATTTTGGAACTTGCTAGAACGGTGCTCGTGAACCTGTATGAGTGCTGGCTAATTCAAGATGTCCCAGTAAGAGTGCACTCTGTTGCCCTACACTCGGCATACACACTGTGAGTCGGAAAGCTACGGGCCTGGATATTGCTTAGAAGGGCCAGGGGAGCCTGAGGGTACTTGCTCTTCTTGCAGGAAATAGGGTTTCCAGGCGAGGCACCTAGGTGTCCTGAAAAGCGTACTGGCGTTAAAATGCTGCAGAGCAGCGACTACGGCCTCATGGAAACTGCTACACGCCTCCGCTTCTGCATAGCATTTCAGGGCCTTCCCTCGAGGCAAGTTCTCACGTTGCTTGGACTGTGAGCGACTCAGCCTGTTAGGATGCTGTATTTCTCCTTGAATAGAGTGACTTCAGGAAAGAGGTCCTCGATAAATTCTAAGAAGAGTGTTATCTCAGGACATTCAGACGAGGGCAATGTCGAAAACTTCCAGGGCATGTTGGACTGCCTAGAAATGTGGTTCTGATGCTGTTCGACTGCTCTGCAAATAGAGCTCTCCTGAAGTAACGTACAGTGTGTTGCCCGAGACTCGGCAGACACAGAGGGCCTCCGAGGGTCGTATGGGAATCAATGCTGCTCAGCAGGCACGCAGGGGTGTGGAGTGCGTCAGTGATCTTGGAACAAAAATGATGCTCACCCGAGGGGCCTAGGAGTCCTGAAAAGGGTACTTCCTTTAACATAAAGCGGAACCTCCTCTAAGAGCTCATGGAAAGAGCTGCATGCCTCCCTTTCTGCAGGGCTACTCAGGGCCTTACCTCGAGGCAAGGACTCACGTTGAGATTCCCTTTAGCTCTAGAGCATGGCAAGGTGAGCCCCACCCGGAGCAATGAAGCTCCGTGTGTAGCCAGAGAAAACTCATTTTCTTCCCACACCAATGCTAGAGTGGCCAGAGGCCTGTCAACAGCATAGAATTTCAGGGAGCTTCACGGCAGCAAGAATGGAGCTTTCCAAATGGAAAGCAAGGCTAGGACCATCATGCCCCCATTACCATTGGCACAGGCAGCATACATCTCTGTGGTTTCTAACAAGTCAAAAGAGACACAGAGTACACACTAGTTGCTTCCCTGAATCAACTTCTCGAGGCAGGGTGTTCTGCTCCTTGTGAACGGCCTCAACAAGGAACGCCCTAGCTAGGCCTCTGGGCCCCTGCCTCTTCAAAAGCCTGCAGTGCTACAGGAAAAACTGTGCTTTAGTTGCAATAGGAACGCATGCCGTCTTTCTCCTGGAGGCAGGATGACTTCAGGTAGGAGGTCCTGGATGGAAGGAGAAGCCTAGTGTTTTTCTCTGTGCAGCTCAGACCAGGGAATGAGTGCGACTTCCACGGCATGTTGGAACTTGCTAGAATGTTGCTCTTTTACCTATGCGAGTGCTGTGAATCAAGATATCACAAGAAAGAGTGTAGTGTGTTGCCCATGACTCAGCACACACAGAGGACCTCCGAGGGACCAATGGGCCTCGTCGTTGCTCAGCAGGCCTACAGGGGTGTGGAGGTACTCAGGGATCTTGGAACAAAAATGATGCTCACCCGAGAGGCCTAGGAGTCCTGAAAAGGGTACTTCCTTTAAAGTAAAGCAGAACAGCGACTTAGAGCTAATGGAAAGAGCTGCATGCCTACCTTATGGCAGGGCTACTCAGGGCCTTACCCCGAGGCAAGGACTCACGTTGAGATTCCCTTTAGCTCTAGAGCATGGCAAGGTGAGCCCCACCCCGGCCAAAGAAGCTCCGTGTGTAGCCAGAGAAAACTCATTTTCTTCCCACCTCAATGCTAGAGTGGCGAGAGGCCTGTCAACAGCAGAGAATTTCAGGGAGCTTCACGGCAGCAAGAATGGAGCTTTCCAAATGGAAAGCAAGGCTAGTACCATCATGCCCCCATTTCCATGGGCACAGGCAGCATACATCTCTGTGGTTTTTAACAAGTCAAATGAGACACAGAGTACACACTGTTTTCTTCCCTGAATCCACTTCTCGAGGCAGGGTGCTCTGCATCTAGTGAACGGCCTCACCAAGGAAAGCCCTAGCTAGGCCTCTGGGCCCGTGCCTCTTCAAAAGCCTGCAGTACTTCAGGAAAAACTGTGCTTTAGTTGCAATAGGAACGCAAGCCGTCGTTTTCCTGGAGGCAGGGTGACTTCAGGTAGGAGGTCCTGGATGGAAGGAGAAGCCTAGTGTTTTTCTCTGTGCAGCTCAGACCAGGGAATGAGTGCAACTTCCATGGCATGTTGGAACTTGCTAGAACGGTGCTCGTGAACCTGTATGAGTGCTGGCTAATTCAAGATGTCCCAGTAAGAGTGCACTCTGTTGCCCTACACTCGGCATACACACTGTGAGTCGGAAAGCTACGGGCCTGGATATTGCTTAGAAGGGCCAGGGGAGCCTGAGGGTACTTGCTGTTCTTGCAGGAAATAGGGTTTCCAGGCGAGGCACCTAGGTGTCCTGAAAAGCGTACTGGCGTTAAAATGCTGCAGAGCAGCGACTACGGCCTCATGGAAACTGCTACACGCCTTCGCTTCTGCATAGCATTTCAGGGCCTTCCCTCGAGGCAAGTTCTCACGTTGCTTGCACTGTGAGCGACACAGCATGTTAGGATGCTGTATTTCTCCTTGAATAGAGTGACTTCAGGAAAGAGGTCCTCGATAAATTCTAAGAAGAGTATTTTCTCAGGGCAGCTCAGACGAGGGCAATGTCGAAAACTTGCAGGGCATGTTGGACTGCCTAGAAATGTGGTTCTGATGCTGTTCGACTGCTCTGCAAATATAGGCCTCCTGAAGGAACGTACAGTGTGTTGCCCGAGACTCGGCAGACACAGAGAGCCTCCGAGGGACGTATGGGAATCAATGCTGCTCAGCAGGACCACAGGGGTGTGGAGTGCGTCAGTGATCTTGGAACAAAAATGATGCTCACCCGAGGGGCCTAGGAGTCCTGAAAAGGGTACTTCCTTTAACATAAAGTGGAACCTCCACTAAGAGCTCATGGAAAGAGCTGCATGCCTCCCTTTCTGCAGGGCTACTCAGGGCCTTACCTCGAGGCAAGGACTCACGTTGAGATTCCCTTAAGCTCTAGAGCATGGCAAGGTGAGCACCACCCGGGCCAATGAAGCTCCGTGTGTAGCCAGAGAAAACTCATTTTCTTCCCACACCCATGCCTACAGTGGCCAGAGGGTTGTCAACAGCAGAGAATTTCAGGGAGCTTCACGGCAGCAAGAATGGAGCTTTCCAAATGGAAAGCAAGGCTAGTACCATCATGCCCCCATTACCATGGGCACAGGCAGCATACATCTCTGTGGTTTCTAACAAGTCAAAAGAGACACAGAGTACACACTGGTTGCTTCCCTGAATCAACTTCTCGAGGCAGGGTGTTCTGCACCTTGTGAACGGCCTCACCAAGGAACGCCGTAGCTAGGCCTCTGGGCCCGTGCCTCTTCAAAAGCCTGCAGTGCTACAGGAAAAACTGTGCTTTAGTTGCAAAGGAACGCATGCCGTCTTTCTCCTGGAGGCAGGATGACTTCAGGTAGGAGGTCCTGGATGGAAGGAGAAGCCTAGTGTTTTTCTCTGTGCAGCTCAGACTAGGGAATCAGTGCGACTTCCACGGCATGTTGGAACTTGCTAGAACGTTGCTCTTGAACCTGTGCGAGTGCTGTGAATCAAGATATCACAAGAAAGAGTGCAGTGTGTTGCCCATGACTCAGCAGACACAGAGGACCTCCGAGGGACCAATGGGCCTCGTTGTTGCTCAGCAGGCCTACAGGGGTGGGGAGGTACTCAGGGATCTTGGAACAAAAATGATGCTCACCCGAGAGGCCTAGGAGTCCTGAAAAGGGTACTTCCTTTAAAGTAAAGCAGAGCAGCGACTAAGAGCTAATGGAAAGAGCTGCATGCCTACCTTTTTGCAGGGCTACTCACGGCCTTACCTCGAGGCAAGGACTCACGTTGAGATTCTCTTTAGCTCTAGAGCATGGCAAGGTGAGCCCCACCCCGGCCAAAGAAGCTCCGTGTGTAGCCAGAGAAAACTCATTTTCTTCCCACCTCAATGCTAGAGTGGCGAGAGGCTTGTCAGCAGCAGAGAATTTCAGGGAGCTTCACGGCAGCAAGAATGGAGCTTTCCAAATGGAAAGCAAGGCTAGTACGATCATGCCCCCATTTCCATGGGCACAGGCAACATACACCTCTGTGGTTTTTAACAAGTCAAATGAGACACAGAGTACACACTGGTTGCTTCCCTGAATCAACTTCTCGAGGCAGGGTGTTCTGCATCTAGTGAACGGCCTCACCAAGGAAAGACCTAGCTAGGCCACTGGGCCCATGCCTCTTCAAAAGCCTGCAGTGCTTCAGGAAAAACTGTGCTTTAGTTGCAATAGGAACGCAAGCCCTCTTTTTCCTTGAGGCAGGGTGACTTCAGGTAGGAGGTCCTGGATGGAAGGAGAAGCCTAGTGTTTTTCTCTGTGCAGCTCAGACAAGGGAATGAGTGCGACTTCCATGGCATGTTGGAACTTGCTAGAACGGTGCTCGTGAACCTGTATGAGTGCTGGCTAATTCAAGATGTCCCAGTAAGTGTGCACTGTGTTGCCCTACACTCGGCATACACACTGTGAGTCGGAAAGCTACGGGCCTGGATATTGCTTAGAAGGGCCAGGGGAGCCTGAGGGTACTTGCTTTTCTTGCAGGGAATAGGGTTTCCAGGAGAGGCACCTAGGAGTCCTGAAAAGTGTACTGGCGATAAAATGCTGCAGAGCAGCGACTACGGCCTCTTGGAAACTGCTACACGCCTTCGCTTCTGCATAGAATTTCAGGGCCTTCCCTCGAGGCAAGTTCTCACGTTGCTTGCACTGTGAGCGACACAGCCTGTTAGGATGCTGTATTTCTCCTTGAATAGAGTGACTTCAGGAAAGAGGTCCTCGATAAATTCTAAGAAGAGTGTTATCTCAGGGCAGCTCAGACGAGGGCAATGTCGAAAACTTGCAGGGCATGTTGGACTGCCTAGAAATGTGGTTCTCATGCTGTTCGACTGCTCTGCAAATATAGGCCTCCTGAAGGAACGTACAGTGTGTTGCCCGAGACTCGGCAGACACAGAGAGCCTCCGAGGGACGTATGGGAATCAATGCTGCTCAGCAGGACCACAGGGTTGTGGAATGCGTCAGTGATCTTGGAACAAAAATGATGCTCACCCGAGGGGCCTAGGAGTCCTGAAAAGGGTACTTCCTTTACCATAAAGCGGAACCTCCACTAAGAGCTCATGGAAAGAGCTGCATGCCTCCCTTTCGGCAGGGCTACTCAGGGCCTTACCTCGAGGCAAGGACTCACGTTGAGATTCCCTTTAGCTATAGAGCATGGCAAGGTGACCCCACCCCGGCCAAAGAAGCACCTTGTGTAGCCAGAGAAAACTCATTTTCGTCCCACACCAATGCTAGAGTGGCCAGAGGGCTGTCAACAGCAGAGAATTTCAGGGAGCTTCACGGCAGCAAGAATGGAGCTTTCCAAATGGAAAGCAAGGCTAGTACCATCATGCCCCCATTTCCATGGGCACAGGCAGCATACATCTCTGTGGTTTTTAACAAGTCAAATGAGACACAGAGTACACACTGGTTGCTTCCCTGAATCAACTTCTCGAGGCAGGGTGTTCTGCATCTAGTGAACGGCCTCACCAAGGAAAGCCCTAGCTAGGGCTCTGGGCCCGTGCGTCTTCAAGAGCCTGCACTGCTACAGGAAATACTGTGCTTTAGTTGCAATAGGAACACAAGCCGTCTTTTTCATGGAGGCGGGGTGACTTCAGGTAGGAGGTCCTGGATGGAAGGAGAAGCCTAGTGTTTTTCTCTGTGCAGCTCAGACTAGGGAATGAGTGCGACTTCCACGGCATGTTGGAACTTGCTAGAACGTTGCTCTTGAACCTGTGCGAGTGCTGTGAATCAAAATATCACAAGAAAGAGTGCAGTGTGTTGCCCATGACTCAGCAGACACATAGGACCTCCGAGGGACCAATGGGCCTCGTTGTTGCCCAGCAGGCCTACAGGGGTGTGGAGGTACTCAGGGATCTTGGAACAAAAATGATGCTCACCCGAGAGGTCTAGGAGTCCTGAAAAGGGTACTTCCTTTAAAGTAAAGCAGAACAGCGACTTAGAGCTAATGGAAAGAGCTGCATGCCTACCTTATGGCAGGGCTACTCAGGGCCTTACCCCGAGGCAAGGACTCACGTTGAGATTCCCTTTAGCTCTAGAGCATGGCAAGGTGAGCCCCACCCCGGCCAAAGAAGCTCCGTGTGTAGCCAGAGAAAACTCATTTTCTTCCCACCTCAATGCTAGAGTGGCGAGAGGCCTGTCAACAGCAGAGAATTTCAGGGAGCTTCACGGCAGCAAGAATGGAGCTTTCCAAATGGAAAGCAAGGCTAGTACCATCATGCCCCCATTTCCATGGGCACAGGCAGCATACATCTCTGTGGTTTTTAACAAGTCAAATGAGACACAGAGTACACACTGTTTTCTTCCCTGAATCCACTTCTCGAGGCAGGGTGCTCTGCATCTAGTGAACGGCCTCACCAAGGAAAGCCCTAGCTAGGCCTCTGGGCCCGTGCCTCTTCAAAAGCCTGCAGTACTTCAGGAAAAACTGTGCTTTAGTTGCAATAGGAACGCAAGCCGTCGTTTTCCTGGAGGCAGGGTGACTTCAGGTAGGAGGTCCTGGATGGAAGGAGAAGCCTAGTGTTTTTCTCTGTGCAGCTCAGACCAGGGAATGAGTGCAACTTCCATGGCATTTTGGAACTTGCTAGAACGGTGCTCGTGAACCTGTATGAGTGCTGGCTAATTCAAGATGTCCCAGTAAGAGTGCACTCTGTTGCCCTACACTCGGCATACACACTGTGAGTCGGAAAGCTACGGGCCTGGATATTGCTTAGAAGGGCCAGGGGAGCCTGAGGGTACTTGCTCTTCTTGCAGGAAATAGGGTTTCCAGGCGAGGCACCTAGGTGTCCTGAAAAGCGTACTGGCGTTAAAATGCTGCAGAGCAGCGACTACGGCCTCATGGAAACTGCTACACGCCTCCGCTTCTGCATAGCATTTCAGGGCCTTCCCTCGAGGCAAGTTCTCACGTTGCTTGGACTGTGAGCGACTCAGCCTGTTAGGATGCTGTATTTCTCCTTGAATAGAGTGACTTCAGGAAAGAGGTCCTCGATAAATTCTAAGAAGAGTGTTATCTCAGGACATTCAGACGAGGGCAATGTCGAAAACTTCCAGGGCATGTTGGACTGCCTAGAAATGTGGTTCTGATGCTGTTCGACTGCTCTGCAAATAGAGCTCTCCTGAAGTAACGTACAGTGTGTTGCCCGAGACTCGGCAGACACAGAGGGCCTCCGAGGGTCGTATGGGAATCAATGCTGCTCAGCAGGCACGCAGGGGTGTGGAGTGCGTCAGTGATCTTGGAACAAAAATGATGCTCACCCGAGGGGCCTAGGAGTCCTGAAAAGGGTACTTCCTTTAACATAAAGCGGAACCTCCTCTAAGAGCTCATGGAAAGAGCTGCATGCCTCCCTTTCTGCAGGGCTACTCAGGGCCTTACCTCGAGGCAAGGACTCACGTTGAGATTCCCTTTAGCTCTAGAGCATGGCAAGGTGAGCCCCACCCGGAGCAATGAAGCTCCGTGTGTAGCCAGAGAAAACTCATTTTCTTCCCACACCAATGCTAGAGTGGCCAGAGGCCTGTCAACAGCATAGAATTTCAGGGAGCTTCACGGCAGCAAGAATGGAGCTTTCCAAATGGAAAGCAAGGCTAGGACCATCATGCCCCCATTACCATTGGCACAGGCAGCATACATCTCTGTGGTTTCTAACAAGTCAAAAGAGACACAGAGTACACACTAGTTGCTTCCCTGAATCAACTTCTCGAGGCAGGGTGTTCTGCTCCTTGTGAACGGCCTCAACAAGGAACGCCCTAGCTAGGCCTCTGGGCCCCTGCCTCTTCAAAAGCCTGCAGTGCTACAGGAAAAACTGTGCTTTAGTTGCAATAGGAACGCATGCCGTCTTTCTCCTGGAGGCAGGATGACTTCAGGTAGGAGGTCCTGGATGGAAGGAGAAGCCTAGTGTTTTTCTCTGTGCAGCTCAGACCAGGGAATGAGTGCGACTTCCACGGCATGTTGGAACTTGCTAGAATGTTGCTCTTTTACCTATGCGAGTGCTGTGAATCAAGATATCACAAGAAAGAGTGTAGTGTGTTGCCCATGACTCAGCACACACAGAGGACCTCCGAGGGACCAATGGGCCTCGTCGTTGCTCAGCAGGCCTACAGGGGTGTGGAGGTACTCAGGGATCTTGGAACAAAAATGATGCTCACCCGAGAGGCCTAGGAGTCCTGAAAAGGGTACTTCCTTTAAAGTAAAGCAGAACAGCGACTTAGAGCTAATGGAAAGAGCTGCATGCCTACCTTATGGCAGGGCTACTCAGGGCCTTACCCCGAGGCAAGGACTCACGTTGAGATTCCCTTTAGCTCTAGAGCATGGCAAGGTGAGCCCCACCCCGGCCAAAGAAGCTCCGTGTGTAGCCAGAGAAAACTCATTTTCTTCCCACCTCAATGCTAGAGTGGCGAGAGGCCTGTCAACAGCAGAGAATTTCAGGGAGCTTCACGGCAGCAAGAATGGAGCTTTCCAAATGGAAAGCAAGGCTAGTACCATCATGCCCCCATTTCCATGGGCACAGGCAGCATACATCTCTGTGGTTTTTAACAAGTCAAATGAGACACAGAGTACACACTGTTTTCTTCCCTGAATCCACTTCTCGAGGCAGGGTGCTCTGCATCTAGTGAACGGCCTCACCAAGGAAAGCCCTAGCTAGGCCTCTGGGCCCGTGCCTCTTCAAAAGCCTGCAGTACTTCAGGAAAAACTGTGCTTTAGTTGCAATAGGAACGCAAGCCGTCGTTTTCCTGGAGGCAGGGTGACTTCAGGTAGGAGGTCCTGGATGGAAGGAGAAGCCTAGTGTTTTTCTCTGTGCAGCTCAGACCAGGGAATGAGTGCAACTTCCATGGCATTTTGGAACTTGCTAGAACGGTGCTCGTGAACCTGTATGAGTGCTGGCTAATTCAAGATGTCCCAGTAAGAGTGCACTCTGTTGCCCTACACTCGGCATACACACTGTGAGTCGGAAAGCTACGGGCCTGGATATTGCTTAGAAGGGCCAGGGGAGCCTGAGGGTACTTGCTGTTCTTGCAGGAAATAGGGTTTCCAGGCGAGGCACCTAGGTGTCCTGAAAAGCGTACTGGCGTTAAAATGCTGCAGAGCAGCGACTATGGCCTCATGGAAACTGCTACACGCCTCCGCTTCTGCATAGCATTTCAGGGCCTTCCCTCGAGGCAAGTTCTCACGTTGCTTGCACTGTGAGCGACACAGCATGTTAGGATGCTGTATTTCTCCTTGAATAGAGTGACTTCAGGAAAGAGGTCCTCGATAAATTCTAAGAAGAGTGTTATCTCAGGACATTCAGACGAGGGCAATGTCGAAAACTTCCAGGGCATGTTGGACTGCCTAGAAATGTGGTTCTGATGCTGTTCGACTGCTCTGCAAATAGAGCTCTCCTGAAGTAACGTACAGTGTGTTGCCCGAGACTCGGCAGACACAGAGGGCCTCCGAGGGACGTATGGGAATCAATGCTGCTCAGCAGGCCCGCAGGGGTGTGGAGTGCGTCAGTGATCTTGGAACAAAAATGATGCTCACCCGAGGGGCCTAGGAGTCCTGAAAAGGGTACTTCCTTTAAGATAAAGCGGAACCTCCACTAAGAGCTCATGGAAAGAGCTGCATGCCTCCCTTTCTGCAGGGCTACTCAGGGCCTTACCTCGAGGCAAGGACTCACGTTGAGATTCCCTTTAGCTCTAGAGCATGGCAAGGTGAGCCCCACCCGGAGCAATGAAGCTCCGTGTGTAGCCAGAGAAAACTCATTTTCTTCCCACACCAATGCTAGAGTGGCCAGAGGCCTGTCAACAGCATAGAATTTCAGGGAGCTTCACGGCAGCAAGAATGGAGCTTTCCAAATGGAAAGCAAGGCTAGGACCATCATGCCCCCATTACCATTGGCACAGGCAGCATACATCTCTGTGGTTTCTAACAAGTCAAAAGAGACACAGAGTACACACTAGTTGCTTCCCTGAATCAACTTCTCGAGGCAGGGTGTTCTGCACCTTGTGAACGGCCTCAACAAGGAACGCCCTAGCTAGGCCTCTGGGCCCCCTGCCTCTTCAAAAGCCTGCAGTGCTACAGGAAAAACTGTGCTTTAGTTGCAATAGGAACGCATGCCGTCTTTCTCCTGGAGGCAGGATGACTTCAGGTAGGAGGTCCTGGATGGAAGGAGAAGCCTAGTGTTTTTCTCTGTGCAGCTCAGACCAGGGAATGAGTGCGACTTCCACGGCATGTTGGAACTTGCTAGAATGTTGCTCTTTTACCTATGCGAGTGCTGTGAATCAAGATATCACAAGAAAGAGTGTAGTGTGTTGCCCATGACTCAGCACACACAGAGGACCTCCGAGGGACCAATGGGCCTCGTCGTTGCTCAGCAGGCCTACAGGGGTGTGGAGGTACTCAGGGATCTTGGAACAAAAATGATGCTCACCCGAGAGGCCTAGGAGTCCTGAAAAGGGTACTTCCTTTAAAGTAAAGCAGAACAGCGACTTAGAGCTAATGGAAAGAGCTGCATGCCTACCTTTTTGCAGGGCTACTCAGGGCCTTACCTCGAGGCAAGGACTCACGTTGAGATTCCCTTTAGCTCTAGAGCATGGCAAGGTGAGCCCCACCCCGGCCAAAGAAGCTCCGTGTGTAGCCAGAGAAAACTCATTTTCTTCCCACCTCAATGCTAGAGTGGCGAGAGGCCTGTCAACAGCAGAGAATTTCAGGGAGCTTCACGGCAGCAAGAATGGAGCTTTCCAAATGGAAAGCAAGGCTAGTACCATCATGCCCCCATTTCCATGGGCACAGGCAGCATACATCTCTGTGGTTTTTAACAAGTCAAATGAGACACAGAGTACACACTGTTTTCTTCCCTGAATCCACTTCTCGAGGCAGGGTGCTCTGCATCTAGTGAACGGCCTCACCAAGGAAAGCCCTAGCTAGGCCTCTGGGCCCGTGCCTCTTCAAAAGCCTGCAGTACTTCAGGAAAAACTGTGCTTTAGTTGCAATAGGAACGCAAGCCGTCGTTTTCCTGGAGGCAGGGTGACTTCAGGTAGGAGGTCCTGGATGGAAGGAGAAGCCTAGTGTTTTTCTCTGTGCAGCTCAGACCAGGGAATGAGTGCAACTTCCATGGCATTTTGGAACTTGCTAGAACGGTGCTCGTGAACCTGTATGAGTGCTGGCTAATTCAAGATGTCCCAGTAAGAGTGCACTCTGTTGCCCTACACTCGGCATACACACTGTGAGTCGGAAAGCGACGGGCCTGGATATTGCTTAGAAGGGCCAGGGGAGCCTGAGGGTACTTGCTGTTCTTGCAGGAAATAGGGTTTCCAGGCGAGGCACCTAGGTGTCCTGAAAAGCGTACTGGCGTTAAAATGCTGCAGAGCAGCGACTACGGCCTCATGGAAACTGCTACACGCCTCCGCTTCTGCATAGCATTTCAGGGCCTTCCCTCGAGGCAAGTTCTCACGTTGCTTGCACTGTGAGCGACACAGCATGTTAGGATGCTGTATTTCTCCTTGAATAGAGTGACTTCAGGAAAGAGGTCCTCGATAAATTCTAAGAAGAGTGTTATCTCAGGACATTCAGACGAGGGCAATGTCGAAAACTTCCAGGGCATGTTGGACTGCCTAGAAATGTGGTTCTGATGCTGTTCGACTGCTCTGCAAATAGAGCTCTCCTGAAGTAACGTACAGTGTGTTGCCCGAGACTCGGCAGACACAGAGGGCCTCCGAGGGTCGTATGGGAATCAATGCTGCTCAGCAGGCACGCAGGGGTGTGGAGTGCGTCAGTGATCTTGGAACAAAAATGATGCTCACCCGAGGGGCCTAGGAGTCCTGAAAAGGGTACTTCCTTTAAGATAAAGCAGAACCTCCACTAAGAGCTCATGGAAAGAGCTGCATGCCTCCCTTTCTGCAGGGCTACTCAGGGCCTTACCTCGAGGCAAGGACTCACGTTGAGATTCCCTTTAGCTCTAGAGCATGGCAAGGTGAGCCCCACCCGGAGCAATGAAGCTCCGTGTGTAGCCAGAGAAAACTCATTTTCTTCCCACACCAATGCTAGAGTGGCCAGAGGCCTGTCAACAGCAGAGAATTTCAGGGAGCTTCACGGCAGCAAGAATGGAGCTTTCCAAATGGAAAGCAAGGCTAGGACCATCATGCCCCCATTACCATTGGCACAGGCAGCATACATCTCTGTGGTTTCTAACAAGTCAAAAGAGACACAGAGTACACACTAGTTGCTTCCCTGAATCAACTTCTCGAGGCAGGGTGTTCTGCTCCTTGTGAAAGGCCTCAACAAGGAACGCCCTAGCTAGGCCTCTGGGCCCCTGCCTCTTCAAAAGCCTGCAGTGCTACAGGAAAAACTGTGCTTTAGTTGCAATAGGAACGCATGCCGTCTTTCTCCTGGAGGCAGGATGACTTCAGGTAGGAGGTCCTGGATGGAAGGAGAAGCCTAGTGTTTTTCTCTGTGCAGCTCAGACCAGGGAATGAGTGCGACTTCCACGGCATGTTGGAACGTGCTAGAATGTTGTTCTTTTACCTATGCGAGTGCTGTGAATCAAGATATCACAAGAAAGAGTGTAGTGTGTTGCCCATGACTCAGCACACACAGAGGACCTCCGAGGGACCAATGGGCCTCGTCGTTGCTCAGCAGGCCTACAGGGGTGTGGAGGTACTCAGGGATCTTGGAACAAAAATGATGCTCACCCGAGAGGCCTAGGAGTCCTGAAAAGGGTACTTCCTTTAAAGTAAAGCAGAACAGCGACTTAGAGCTAATGGAAAGAGCTGCATGCCTCCCTTTTTGCAGGGCTACTCAGGGCCTTACCTCGAGGCAAGGACTCACGTTGAGATTCCCTTTAGCTCTAGAGCATGGCAAGGTGAGCCCCACCCGGAGCAATGAAGCTCCGTGTGTAGCCAGAGAAAACTCATTTTCTTCCCACACCAATGCTAGAGTGGCCAGAGGCCTGTCAACAGCATAGAATTTCAGGGAGCTTCACGGCAGCAAGAATGGAGCTTTCCAAATGGAAAGCAAGGCTAGGACCATCATGCCCCCATCACCATTGGCACAGGCAGCATACATCTCTGTGGTTTCTAACAAGTCAAAAGAGACACAGAGTACACACTAGTTGCTTCCCTGAATCAACTTCTCGAGGCAGGGTGTTCTGCACCTTGTGAACAGCCTCAACAAGGAACGCCCTAGCTAGGGCTCTGGGCCCGTAGCTCTTCAAAAGCCTGCAATGCTACAGGAAAAACTGTGCTTTAGTTGCAATAGGAACGCATGCCGTCTTTCTCCTGGAGGCAGGATGACTTCAGGTAGGAGGTCCTGGATGGAAGGAGAAGCCTAGTGTTTTTCTCTGTGCAGCTCAGACTAGGGAATGAGTGCGATTTCCAGGCCTGTTGGAACTTGCTAGAATGTTGCTCTTTTACCTGTGCGAGTGCTGTGAATCAAGATATCACAAGAAAGAGTGTAGTGTGTTGCCCATGACTCAGCACACACAGAGGACCTCTGAGGGACCAATGGGCCTCGTCGTTGCTCAGCAGGCCTACAGGGGTGTGGAGGTACTCAGGGATCTTGGAACAAAAATGATGCTCACCCGAGAGGCCTAGGAGTCCTGAAAAGGGTACTTCCTTTAAAGTAAAGCAGAACAGCGACTTAGAGCTAATGGAAAGAGCTGCATGCCTACCTTATGGCAGGGCTACTCAGGGCCTTACCCCGAGGCAAGGACTCACGTTGAGATTCCCTTTAGCTCTAGAGCATGGCAAGGTGAGCCCCACCCCGGCCAAAGAAGCTCCGTGTGTAGCCAGAGAAAACTCATTTTCTTCCCACCTCAATGCTAGAGTGGCGAGAGGCCTGTCAACAGCAGAGAATTTCAGGGAGCTTCACGGCAGCAAGAATGGAGCTTTCCAAATGGAAAGCAAGGCTAGGACCATCATGCCCCCATTTCCATGGGCACAGGCAGCATACATCTCTGTGGTTTTTAACAAGTCAAATGAGACACAGAGTACACACTGTTTTCTTCCCTGAATCCACTTCTCGAGGCAGGGTGCTCTGCATCTAGTGAACGGCCTCACCAAGGAAAGCCCTAGCTAGGCCTCTGGGCCCGTGCCTCTTCAAAAGCCTGCCGTACTTCAGGAAAAACTGTGCTTTAGTTGCAATAGGAACGCAAGCCGTCGTTTTCCTGGAGGCAGGGTGACTTCAGGTAGGAGGTCCTGGATGGAAGGAGAAGCCTAGTGTTTTTCTCTGTGCAGCTCAGACCAGGGAATGAGTGCAACTTCCATGGCATTTTGGAACTTGCTAGAACGGTGCTCGTGAACCTGTATGAGTGCTGGCTAATTCAAGATGTCCCAGTAAGAGTGCACTCTGTTGCCCTACACTCGGCATACACACTGTGAGTCGGAAAGCTACGGGCCTGGATATTGCTTAGAAGGGCCAGGGGAGCCTGAGGGTACTTGCTGTTCTTGCAGGAAATAGGGTTTCCAGGCGAGGCACCTAGGTGTCCTGAAAAGCGTACTGGCGTTAAAATGCTGCAGAGCAGCGACTACGGCCTCATGGAAACTGCTACACGCCTCCGCTTCTGCATAGCATTTCAGGGCCTTCCCTCGAGGCAAGTTCTCACGTTGCTTGCACTGTGAGCGACACAGCATGTTAGGATGCTGTATTTCTCCTTGAATAGAGTGACTTCAGGAAAGAGGTCCTCGATAAATTCTAAGAAGAGTGTTATCTCAGGACATTCAGACGAGGGCAATGTCGAAAACTTCCAGGGCATGTTGGACTGCCTAGAAATGTGGTTCTGATGCTGTTCGACTGCTCTGCAAATAGAGCTCTCCTGAAGTAACGTACAGTGTGTTGCCCGAGACTCGGCAGACACAGAGGGCCTCCGAGGGTCGTATGGGAATCAATGCTGCTCAGCAGGCACGCAGGGGTGTGGAGTGCGTCAGTGATCTTGGAACAAAAATGATGCTCACCCGAGGGGCCTAGGAGTCCTGAAAAGGGTACTTCCTTTAAGATAAAGCGGAACCTCCACTAAGAGCTCATGGAAAGAGCTGCATGCCTCCCTTTCTGCAGGGCTACTCAGGGCCTTACCTCGAGGCAAGGACTCACGTTGAGATTCCCTTTAGCTCTAGAGCATGGCAAGGTGAGCCCCACCCGGAGCAATGAAGCTCCGTGTGTAGCCAGAGAAAACTCATTTTCTTCCCACACCAATGCTAGAGTGGCCAGAGGCCTGTCAACAGCAGAGAATTTCAGGGAGCTTCACGGCAGCAAGAATGGAGCTTTCCAAATGGAAAGCAAGGCTAGGACCATCATGCCCCCATTACCATTGGCACAGGCAGCATACATCTCTGTGGTTTCTAACAAGTCAAAAGAGACACAGAGTACACACTAGTTGCTTCCCTGAATCAACTTCTCGAGGCAGGGTGTTCTGCTCCTTGTGAACGGCCTCAACAAGGAACGCCCTAGCTAGGCCTCTGGGCCCCTGCCTCTTCAAAAGCCTGCAGTGCTACAGGAAAAACTGTGCTTTAGTTGCAATAGGAACGCATGCCGTCTTTCTCCTGGAGGCAGGATGACTTCAGGTAGGAGGTCCTGGATGGAAGGAGAAGCCTAGTGTTTTTCTCTGTGCAGCTCAGACCAGGGAATGAGTGCGACTTCCACGGCATGTTGGAACGTGCTAGAATGTTGCTCTTTTACCTATGCGAGTGCTGTGAATCAAGATATCACAAGAAAGAGTGTAGTGTGTTGCCCATGACTCAGCACACACAGAGGACCTCCGAGGGACCAATGGGCCTCGTCGTTGCTCAGCAGGCCTACAGGGGTGTGGAGGTACTCAGGGATCTTGGAACAAAAATGATGCTCACCCGAGAGGCCTAGGAGTCCTGAAAAGGGTACTTCCTTTAAAGTAAAGCAGAACAGCGACTTAGAGCTAATGGAAAGAGGTGCATGCCTACCTTTTTGCAGGGCTACTCAGGGCCTTACCTCGAGGCAAGGACTCACGTTGAGATTCCCTTTAGCTCTAGAGCATGGCAAGGTGAGCCCCACCCGGAGCAATGAAGCTCCGTGTGTAGCCAGAGAAAACTCATTTTCTTCCCACACCAATGCTAGAGTGGCCAGAGGCCTGTCAACAGCATAGAATTTCAGGGAGCTTCACGGCAGCAAGAATGGAGCTTTCCAAATGGAAAGCAAGGCTAGGACCATCATGCCCCCATTACCATTGGCACAGGCAGCATACATCTCTGTGGTTTCTAACAAGTCAAAAGAGACACAGAGTACACACTAGTTGCTTCCCTGAATCAACTTCTCGAGGCAGGGTGTTCTGCACCTTGTGAACGGCCTCAACAAGGAACGCCCTAGCTAGGGCTCTGGGCCCGTAGCTCTTCAAAAGCCTGCAATGCTACAGGAAAAACTGTGCTTTAGTTGCAATAGGAACGCATGCCGTCTTTCTCCTGGAGGCAGGATGACTTCAGGTAGGAGGTCCTGGATGGAAGGAGAAGCCTAGTGTTTTTCTCTGTGCAGCTCAGACTAGGGAATGAGTGCGATTTCCAGGCCTGTTGGAACTTGCTAGAATGTTGCTCTTTTACCTGTGCGAGTGCTGTGAATCAAGATATCACAAGAAAGAGTGTAGTGTGTTGCCCATGACTCAGCACACACAGAGGACCTCTGAGGGACCAATGGGCCTCGTCGTTGCTCAGCAGGCCTACAGGGGTGTGGAGGTACTCAGGGATCTTGGAACAAAAATGATGCTCACCCGAGAGGCCTAGGAGTCCTGAAAAGGGTACTTCCTTTAAAGTAAAGCAGAACAGCGACTTAGAGCTAATGGAAAGAGCTGCATGCCTACCTTATGGCAGGGCTACTCAGGGCCTTACCCCGAGGCAAGGACTCACGTTGAGATTCCCTTTAGCTCTAGAGCATGGCAAGGTGAGCCCCACCCGGAGCAATGAAGCTCCGTGTGTAGCCAGAGAAAACTCATTTTCTTCCCACACCAATGCTAGAGTGGCCAGAGGCCTGTCAACAGCATAGAATTTCAGGGAGCTTCACGGCAGCAAGAATGGAGCTTTCCAAATGGAAAGCAAGGCTAGGACCATCATGCCCCCATTACCATTGGCACAGGCAGCATACATCTCTGTGGTTTCTAACAAGTCAAAAGAGACACAGAGTACACACTAGTTGCTTCCCTGAATCAACTTCTCGAGGCAGGGTGTTCTGCACCTTGTGAACGGCCTCAACAAGGAACGCCCTAGCTAGGGCTCTGGGCCCGTAGCTCTTCAAAAGCCTGCAATGCTACAGGAAAAACTGTGCTTTAGTTGCAATAGGAACGCATGCCGTCTTTCTCCTGGAGGCAGGATGACTTCAGGTAGGAGGTCCTGGATGGAAGGAGAAGCCTAGTGTTTTTCTCTGTGCAGCTCAGACTAGGGAATGAGTGCGATTTCCAGGCCTGTTGGAACTTGCTAGAATGTTGCTCTTTTACCTGTGCGAGTGCTGTGAATCAAGATATCACAAGAAAGAGTGTAGTGTGTTGCCCATGACTCAGCACACACAGAGGACCTCTGAGGGACCAATGGGCCTCGTCGTTGCTCAGCAGGCCTACAGGGGTGTGGAGGTACTCAGGGATCTTGGAACAAAAATGATGCTCACCCGAGAGGCCTAGGAGTCCTGAAAAGGGTACTTCCTTTAAAGTAAAGCAGAACAGCGACTTAGAGCTAATGGAAAGAGCTGCATGCCTACCTTATGGCAGGGCTACTCAGGGCCTTACCCCGAGGCAAGGACTCACGTTGAGATTCCCTTTAGCTCTAGAGCATGGCAAGGTGAGCCCCACCCCGGCCAAAGAAGCTCCGTGTGTAGCCAGAGAAAACTCATTTTCTTCCCACCTCAATGCTAGAGTGGCGAGAGGCCTGTCAACAGCAGAGAATTTCAGGGAGCTTCACGGCAGCAAGAATGGAGCTTTCCAAATGGAAAGCAAGGCTAGGACCATCATGCCCCCATTTCCATGGGCACAGGCAGCATACATCTCTGTGGTTTTTAACAAGTCAAATGAGACACAGAGTACACACTGTTTTCTTCCCTGAATCCACTTCTCGAGGCAGGGTGCTCTGCATCTAGTGAACGGCCTCACCAAGGAAAGCCCTAGCTAGGCCTCTGGGCCCGTGCCTCTTCAAAAGCCTGCCGTACTTCAGGAAAAACTGTGCTTTAGTTGCAATAGGAACGCAAGCCGTCGTTTTCCTGGAGGCAGGGTGACTTCAGGTAGGAGGTCCTGGATGGAAGGAGAAGCCTAGTGTTTTTCTCTGTGCAGCTCAGACCAGGGAATGAGTGCAACTTCCATGGCATTTTGGAACTTGCTAGAACGGTGCTCGTGAACCTGTATGAGTGCTGGCTAATTCAAGATGTCCCAGTAAGAGTGCACTCTGTTGCCCTACACTCGGCATACACACTGTGAGTCGGAAAGCTACGGGCCTGGATATTGCTTAGAAGGGCCAGGGGAGCCTGAGGGTACTTGCTGTTCTTGCAGGAAATAGGGTTTCCAGGCGAGGCACCTAGGTGTCCTGAAAAGCGTACTGGCGTTAAAATGCTGCAGAGCAGCGACTACGGCCTCATGGAAACTGCTACACGCCTCCGCTTCTGCATAGCATTTCAGGGCCTTCCCTCGAGGCAAGTTCTCACGTTGCTTGCACTGTGAGCGACACAGCATGTTAGGATGCTGTATTTCTCCTTGAATAGAGTGACTTCAGGAAAGAGGTCCTCGATAAATTCTAAGAAGAGTGTTATCTCAGGACATTCAGACGAGGGCAATGTCGAAAACTTCCAGGGCATGTTGGACTGCCTAGAAATGTGGTTCTGATGCTGTTCGACTGCTCTGCAAATAGAGCTCTCCTGAAGTAACGTACAGTGTGTTGCCCGAGACTCGGCAGACACAGAGGGCCTCCGAGGGTCGTATGGGAATCAATGCTGCTCAGCAGGCACGCAGGGGTGTGGAGTGCGTCAGTGATCTTGGAACAAAAATGATGCTCACCCGAGGGGCCTAGGAGTCCTGAAAAGGGTACTTCCTTTAAGATAAAGCGGAACCTCCACTAAGAGCTCATGGAAAGAGCTGCATGCCTCCCTTTCTGCAGGGCTACTCAGGGCCTTACCTCGAGGCAAGGACTCACGTTGAGATTCCCTTTAGCTCTAGAGCATGGCAAGGTGAGCCCCACCCGGAGCAATGAAGCTCCGTGTGTAGCCAGAGAAAACTCATTTTCTTCCCACACCAATGCTAGAGTGGCCAGAGGCCTGTCAACAGCAGAGAATTTCAGGGAGCTTCACGGCAGCAAGAATGGAGCTTTCCAAATGGAAAGCAAGGCTAGGACCATCATGCCCCCATTACCATTGGCACAGGCAGCATACATCTCTGTGGTTTCTAACAAGTCAAAAGAGACACAGAGTACACACTAGTTGCTTCCCTGAATCAACTTCTCGAGGCAGGGTGTTCTGCACCTTGTGAACGGCCTCAACAAGGAACGCCCTAGCTAGGGCTCTGGGCCCGTAGCTCTTCAAAAGCCTGCAATGCTACAGGAAAAACTGTGCTTTAGTTGCAATAGGAACGCATGCCGTCTTTCTCCTGGAGGCAGGATGACTTCAGGTAGGAGGTCCTGGATGGAAGGAGAAGCCTAGTGTTTTTCTCTGTGCAGCTCAGACTAGGGAATGAGTGCGATTTCCAGGCCTGTTGGAACTTGCTAGAATGTTGCTCTTTTACCTGTGCGAGTGCTGTGAATCAAGATATCACAAGAAAGAGTGTAGTGTGTTGCCCATGACTCAGCACACACAGAGGACCTCTGAGGGACCAATGGGCCTCGTCGTTGCTCAGCAGGCCTACAGGGGTGTGGAGGTACTCAGGGATCTTGGAACAAAAATGATGCTCACCCGAGAGGCCTAGGAGTCCTGAAAAGGGTACTTCCTTTAAAGTAAAGCAGAACAGCGACTTAGAGCTAATGGAAAGAGCTGCATGCCTACCTTATGGCAGGGCTACTCAGGGCCTTACCCCGAGGCAAGGACTCACGTTGA
This sequence comes from Balaenoptera ricei, assembly GCF_028023285.1. Classification (NCBI taxonomy): domain Eukaryota; kingdom Metazoa; phylum Chordata; class Mammalia; order Artiodactyla; family Balaenopteridae; genus Balaenoptera; species Balaenoptera ricei. Next base: position 82,391,271 of record NC_082654.1, read on the forward strand.
GATTCCCTTTAGCTCTAGAGCATGGCAAGGTGAGCCCCACCCCGGCCAAAGAAGCTCCGTGTGTAGCCAGAGAAAACTCATTTTCTTCCCACCTCAATGCTAGAGTGGCGAGAGGCCTGTCAACAGCAGAGAATTTCAGGGAGCTTCACGGCAGCAAGAATGGAGCTTTCCAAATGGAAAGCAAGGCTAGGACCATCATGCCCCCATTTCCATGGGCACAGGCAGCATACACCTCTGTGGTTTTTAACAAGTCAAATGAGACACAGAGTACACACTGTTTTCTTCCCTGAATCCACTTCTCGAGGCACGGTTCTCTGCATCTAGTGAACGGCCTCACCAAGGAAAGCCCTAGCTAGGCCTCTGGGCCCGTGCCTCTTCAAAAGCCTGCCGTACTTCAGGAAAAACTGTGCTTTAGTTGCAATAGGAACGCAAGCCGTCGTTTTCCTGGAGGCAGGGTGACTTCAGGTAGGAGGTCCTGGATGGAAGGAGAAGCCTAGTGTTTTTCTCTGTGCAGCTCAGACCAGGGAATGAGTGCAACTTCCATGGCATTTTGGAACTTGCTAGAACGGTGCTCGTGAACCTGTATGAGTGCTGGCTAATTCAAGATGTCCCAGTAAGAGTGCACTCTGTTGCCCTACACTCGGCATACACACTGTGAGTCGGAAAGCTACGGGCCTGGATATTGCTTAGAAGGGCCAGGGGAGCCTGAGGGTACTTGCTGTTCTTGCAGGAAATAGGGTTTCCAGGCGAGGCACCTAGGTGTCCTGAAAAGCGTACTGGCGTTAAAATGCTGCAGAGCAGCGACTACGGCCTCATGGAAACTGCTACACGCCTCCGCTTCTGCATAGCATTTCAGGGCCTTCCCTCGAGGCAAGTTCTCACGTTGCTTGCACTGTGAGCGACACAGCATGTTAGGATGCTGTATTTCTCCTTGAATAGAGTGACTTCAGGAAAGAGGTCCTCGATAAATTCTAAGAAGAGTGTTATCTCAGGACATTCAGACGAGGGCAATGTCGAAAACTTCCAGGGCATGTTGGACTGCCTAGAAATGTGGTTCTGATGCTGTTCGACTGCTCTGCAAATAGAGCTCTCCTGAAGTAACGTACAGTGTGTTGCCCGAGACTTGGCAGACACAGAGGGCCTCCGAGGGTCGTATGGGAATCAATGCTGCTCAGCAGGCACGCAGGGGTGTGGAGTGCGTCAGTGATCTTGGAACAAAAATGATGCTCACCCGAGGGGCCTAGGAGTCCTGAAAAGGGTACTTCCTTTAAGATAAAGCGGAACCTCCACTAAGAGCTCATGGAAAGAGCTGCATGCCTCCCTTTCTGCAGGGCTACTCAGGGCCTTACCTCGAGGCAAGGACTCACGTTGAGATTCCCTTTAGCTCTAGATCATGGCAAGGTGAGCCCCACCCGGAGCAATGAAGCTCCGTGTGTAGCCAGAGAAAACTCATTTTCTTCCCACACCAATGCTAGAGTGGCCAGAGGCCTGTCAACAGCAGAGAATTTCAGGGAGCTTCACGGCAGCAAGAATGGAGCTTTCCAAATGGAAAGCAAGGCTAGGACCATCATGCCCCCATTACCATTGGCACAGGCAGCATACATCTCTGTGGTTTCTAACAAGTCAAAAGAGACACAGAGTACACACTAGTTGCTTCCCTGAATCAACTTCTCGAGGCAGGGTGTTCTGCACCTTGTGAACGGCCTCAACAAGGAACGCCCTAGCTAGGCCTCTGGGCCCGTGCCTCTTCAAAAGCCTGCAGTGCTACAGGAAAAACTGTGCTTTAGTTGCAATAGGAACGCATGCCGTCTTTCTCCTGGAGGCAGGATGACTTCAGGTAGGAGGTCCTGGATGGAAGGAGAAGCCTAGTGTTTTTCTCTGTGCAGCTCAGACCAGGGAATGAGTGCGACTTCCACGGCATGTTGGAACTTGCTAGAATGTTGCTCTTTTACCTATGCGAGTGCTGTGAATCAAGATATCACAAGAAAGAGTGTAGTGTGTTGCCCATGACTCAGCACACACAGAGGACCTCCGAGCGACCAATGGGCCTCGTCGTTGCTCAGCAGGCCTACAGGGGTGTGGAGGTACTCAGGGATCTTGGAACAAAAATGATGCTCACCCGAGAGGCCTAGGAGTCCTGAAAAGGGTACTTCCTTTAAAGTAAAGCAGAACAGCGACTTAGAGCTAATGGAAAGAGCTGCATGCCTCCCTTTTTGCAGGGCTACTCAGGGCCTTACCTCGAGGCAAGGACTCACGTTGAGATTCCCTTTAGCTCTAGAGCATGGCAAGGTGAGCCCCACCCGGAGCAATGAAGCTCCGTGTGTAGCCAGAGAAAACTCATTTTCTTCCCACACCAATGCTAGAGTGGCCAGAGGCCTGTCAACAGCAGAGAATTTCAGGGAGCTTCACGGCAGCAAGAATGGAGCTTTCCAAATGGAAAGCAAGGCTAGGACCATCATGCCCCCATTACCATTGGCACAGGCAGCATACATCTCTGTGGTTTCTAACAAGTCAAAAGAGACACAGAGTACACACTAGTTGCTTCCCTGAATCAACTTCTCGAGGCAGGGTGTTCTGCACCTTGTGAACGGCCTCAACAAGGAACGCCCTAGCTAGGCCTCTGGGCCCCTGCCTCTTCAAAAGCCTGCAGTGCTACAGGAAAAACTGTGCTTTAGTTGCAATAGGAACGCATGCCGTCTTTCTCCTGGAGGCAGGATGACTTCAGGTAGGAGGTCCTGGATGGAAGGAGAAGCCTAGTGTTTTTCTCTGTGCAGCTCAGACTACGGAATGAGTGAGATTTCCAGGCCTGTTGGAACTTGCTAGAATGTTGCTCTTTTACCTGTGCGAGTGCTGTGAATCAAGATATCACAAGAAAGAGTGTAGTGTGTTGCCCATGACTCAGCACACACAGAGGACCTCCGAGGGACCAATGGGCCTCGTCGTTGCTCAGCAGGCCTACAGGGGTGTGGAGGTACTCAGGGATCTTGGAACAAAAATGATGCTCACCCGAGAGGCCTAGGAGTCCTGAAAAGGGTACTTCCTTTAAAGTAAAGCAGAACAGCGACTTAGAGCTAATGGAAAGAGCTGCATGCCTACCTTATGGCAGGGCTACTCAGGGCCTTACCCCGAGGCAAGGACTCACGTTGAGATTCCCTTTAGCTCTAGAGCATGGCAAGGTGAGCCCCACCCCGGCCAAAGAAGCTCCGTGTGTAGCCAGAGAAAACTCATTTTCTTCCCACCTCAATGCTAGAGTGGCGAGAGGCCTGTCAACAGCAGAGAATTTCAGGGAGCTTCACGGCAGCAAGAATGGAGCTTTCCAAATGGAAAGCAAGGCTAGTACCATCATGCCCCCATTTCCATGGGCACAGGCAGCATACATCTCTGTGGTTTTTAACAAGTCAAATGAGACACAGAGTACACACTGTTTTCTTCCCTGAATCCACTTCTCGAGGCAGGGTGCTCTGCATCTAGTGAACGGCCTCACCAAGGAAAGCCCTAGCTAGGCCTCTGGGCCCGTGCCTCTTCAAAAGCCTGCAGTACTTCAGGAAAAACTGTGCTTTAGTTGCAATAGGAACGCAAGCCGTCGTTTTCCTGGAGGCAGGGTGACTTCAGGTAGGAGGTCCTGGATGGAAGGAGAAGCCTAGTGTTTTTCTCTGTGCAGCTCAGACCAGGGAATGAGTGCAACTTCCATGGCATTTTGGAACTTGCTAGAACGGTGCTCGTGAACCTGTATGAGTGCTGGCTAATTCAAGATGTCCCAGTAAGAGTGCACTCTGTTGCCCTACACTCGGCATACACACTGTGAGTCGGAAAGCTACGGGCCTGGATATTGCTTAGAAGGGCCAGGGGAGCCTGAGGGTACTTGCTGTTCTTGCAGGAAATAGGGTTTCCAGGCGAGGCACCTAGGTGTCCTGAAAAGCGTACTGGCGTTAAAATGCTGCAGAGCAGCGACTACGGCCTCATGGAAACTGCTACACGCCTCCGCTTCTGCATAGCATTTCAGGGCCTTCCCTCGAGGCAAGTTCTCACGTTGCTTGCACTGTGAGCGACACAGCATGTTAGGATGCTGTATTTCTCCTTGAATAGAGTGACTTCAGGAAAGAGGTCCTCGATAAATTCTAAGAAGAGTGTTATCCCAGGACATTCAGACGAGGGCAATGTCGAAAACTTCCAGGGCATGTTGGACTGCCTAGAAATGTGGTTCTGATGCTGTTCGACTGCTCTGCAAATAGAGCTCTCCTGAAGTAACGTACAGTGTGTTGCCCGAGACTCGGCAGACACAGAGGGCCTCCGAGGGACGTATGGGAATCAATGCTGCTCAGCAGGCCCGCAGGGGTGTGGAGTGCGTCAGTGATCTTGGAACAAAAATGATGCTCACCCGAGGGGCCTAGGAGTCCTGAAAAGGGTACTTCCTTTAAGATAAAGCGGAACCTCCACTAAGAGCTCATGGAAAGAGCTGCATGCCTCCCTTTCTGCAGGGCTACTCAGGGCCTTACCTCGAGGCAAGGACTCACGTTGAGATTCCCTTTAGCTCTAGAGCATGGCAAGGTGAGCCCCACCCGGAGCAATGAAGCTCCGTGTGTAGCCAGAGAAAACTCATTTTCTTCCCACACCAATGCTAGAGTGGCCAGAGGCCTGTCAACCGCATAGAATTTCAGGGAGCTTCACGGCAGCAAGAATGGAGCTTTCCAAATGGAAAGCAAGGCTAGGACCATCATGCCCCCATTACCATTGGCACAGGCAGCATACATCTCTGTGGTTTCTAACAAGTCAAAAGAGACACAGAGTACACACTAGTTGCTTCCCTGAATCAACTTCTCGAGGCAGGGTGTTCTGCACCTTGTGAACGGCCTCAACAAGGAACGCCCTAGCTAGGCCTCTGGGCCCCTGCCTCTTCAAAAGCCTGCAGTGCTACAGGAAAAACTGTGCTTTAGTTGCAATAGGAACGCATGCCGTCTTTCTCCTGGAGGCAGGATGACTTCAGGTAGGAGGTCCTGGATGGAAGGAGAAGCCTAGTGTTTTTCTCTGTGCAGCTCAGACCAGGGAATGAGTGCGACTTCCACGGCATGTTGGAACTTGCTAGAATGTTGCTCTTTTACCTGTGCGAGTGCTGTGAATCAAGATATCACAAGAAAGAGTGTAGTGTGTTGCCCATGACTCAGCACACACAGAGGACCTCCGAGGGACCAATGGGCCTCGTCGTTGCTCAGCAGGCCTACAGGGGTGTGGAGGTACTCAGGGATCTTGGAACAAAAATGATGCTCACCCGAGAGGCCTAGGAGTCCTGAAAAGGGTACTTCCTTTAAAGTAAAGCAGAACAGCGACTTAGAGCTAATGGAAAGAGCTGCATGCCTACCTTTTTGCAAGGCTACTCAGGGCCTTACCTCGAGGCAAGGACTCACTTTGAGATTCCCTTTAGCTCTAGAGCATGGCAAGGTGAGCCCCACCCGGAGCAATGAAGCTCCGTGTGTAGCCAGAGAAAACTCATTTTCTTCCCACACCAATGCTAGAGTGGCCAGAGGCCTGTCAACATCATAGAATTTCAGGGAGCTTCACGGCAGCAAGAATGGAGCTTTCCAAATGGAAAGCAAGGCTAGGACCATCATGCCCCCATTACCATTGGCACAGGCAGCATACATCTCTGTGGTTTCTAACAAGTCAAAAGAGACACAGAGTACACACTAGTTGCTTCCCTGAATCAACTTCTCGAGGCAGGGTGTTCTGCACCTTGTGAACGGCCTCAACAAGGAACGCCCTAGCTAGGGCTCTGGGCCCGTAGCTCTTCAAAAGCCTGCAATGCTACAGGAAAAACTGTGCTTTAGTTGCAATAGGAACGCATGCCGTCTTTCTCCTGGAGGCAGGATGACTTCAGGTAGGAGGTCCTGGATGGAAGGAGAAGCCTAGTGTTTTTCTCTGTGCAGCTCAGACCAGGGAATGAGTGCGACTTCCATGGCATGTTGGAACTTGCTAGAATGTTGCTCTTTTACCTGTGCGAGTGCTGTGAATCAAGATATCACAAGAAAGAGTGTAGTGAGTTGCCCATGACTCAGCACACACAGAGGACCTCCGAGGGACCAATGGGCCTCGTCGTTGCTCAGCAGGCCTACAGGGGTGTGGAGGTACTCAGGGATCTTGGAACAAAAATGATGCTCACCCGAGAGGCCTAGGAGTCCTGAAAAGGGTACTTCCTTTAAAGTAAAGCAGAACAGCGACTTAGAGCTAATGGAAAGAGCTGCATGCCTACCTTATGGCAGGGCTACTCAGGGCCTTACCCCGAGGCAAGGACTCACGTTGAGATTCCCTTTAGCTCTAGAGCATGGCAAGGTGAGCCCCACCCCGGCCAAAGAAGCTCCGTGTGTAGCCAGAGAAAACTCATTTTCTTCCCACCTCAATGCTAGAGTGGCGAGAGGCCTGTCAACAGCAGAGAATTTCAGGGAGCTTCACGGCAGCAAGAATGGAGCTTTCCAAATGGAAAGCAAGGCTAGGACCATCATGCCCCCATTTCCATGGGCACAGGCAGCATACATCTCTGTGGTTTTTAACAAGTCAAATGAGACACAGAGTACACACTGTTTTCTTCCCTGAATCCACTTCTCGAGGCAGGGTGCTCTGCATCTAGTGAACGGCCTCACCAAGGAAAGCCCTAGCTAGGCCTCTGGGCCCGTGCCTCTTCAAAAGCCTGCCGTACTTCAGGAAAAACTGTGCTTTAGTTGCAATAGGAACGCAAGCCGTCTTTTTCCTGGAGGCAGGGTGACTTCAGTTAGGAGGTCCTGGATGGAAGGAGAAGCCTAGTGTTTTTCTCTGTGCAGCTCAGACCAGGGAATGAGTGCAACTTCCATGGCATTTTGGAACTTGCTAGAACGGTGCTCGTGAACCTGTATGAGTGCTGGCTAATTCAAGATGTCCCAGTAAGAGTGCACTCTGTTGCCCTACACTCGGCATACACACTGTGAGTCGGAAAGCTACGGGCCTGGATATTGCTTAGAAGGGCCAGGGGAGCCTGAGGGTACTTGCTGTTCTTGCAGGAAATAGGGTTTCCAGGCGAGGCACCTAGGTGTCCTGAAAAGCGTACTGGCGTTAAAATGCTGCAGAGCAGCGACTACGGCCTCATGGAAACTGCTACACGCCTCCGCTTCTGCATAGCATTTCAGGGCCTTCCCTCGAGGCAAGTTCTCACGTTGCTTGCACTGTGAGCGACACAGCATGTTAGGATGCTGTATTTCTCCTTGAATAGAGTGACTTCAGGAAAGAGGTCCTCGATAAATTCTAAGAAGAGTGTTATCTCAGGACATTCAGACGAGGGCAATGTCGAAAACTTCCAGGGCATGTTGGACTGCCTAGAAATGTGGTTCTGATGCTGTTCGACTGCTCTGCAAATAGAGCTCTCCTGAAGTAACGTACAGTGTGTTGCCCGAGACTCGGCAGACACAGAGGGCCTCCGAGGGTCGTATGGGAATCAATGCTGCTCAGCAGGCACGCAGGGGTGTGGAGTGCGTCAGTGATCTTGGAACAAAAATGATGCTCACCCGAGGGGCCTAGGAGTCCTGAAAAGGGTACTTCCTTTAAGATAAAGCGGAACCTCCACTAAGAGCTCATGGAAAGAGCTGCATGCCTCCCTTTCTGCAGGGCTACTCAGGGCCTTACCTCGAGGCAAGGACTCACGTTGAGATTCCCTTTAGCTCTAGAGCATGGCAAGGTGAGCCCCACCCGGAGCAATGAAGCTCCGTGTGTAGCCAGAGAAAACTCATTTTCTTCCCACACCAATGCTAGAGTGGCCAGAGGCCTGTCAACAGCAGAGAATTTCAGGGAGCTTCACGGCAGCAAGAATGGAGCTTTCCAAATGGAAAGCAAGGCTAGGACCATCATGCCCCCATTACCATTGGCACAGGCAGCATACATCTCTGTGGTTTCTAACAAGTCAAAAGAGACACAGAGTACACACTAGTTGCTTCCCTGAATCAACTTCTCGAGGCAGGGTGTTCTGCACCTTGTGAACGGCCTCAACAAGGAACGCCCTAGCTAGGCCTCTGGGCCCCTGCCTCTTCAAAAGCCTGCAGTGCTACAGGAAAAACTGTGCTTTAGTTGCAATAGGAACGCATGCCGTCTTTCTCCTGGAGGCAGGATGACTTCAGGTAGGAGGTCCTGGATGGAAGGAGAAGCCTAGTGTTTTTCTCTGTGCAGCTCAGACCAGGGAATGAGTGCGACTTCCACGGCATGTTGGAACTTGCTAGAATGTTGCTCTTTTACCTGTGCGAGTGCTGTGAATCAAGATATCACAAGAAAGAGTGTAGTGTGTTGCCCATGACTCAGCACACACAGAGGACCTCCGAGGGACCAATGGGCCTCGTCGTTGCTCAGCAGGCCTACAGGGGTGTGGAGGTACTCAGGGATCTTGGAACAAAAATGATGCTCACCCGAGAGGCCTAGGAGTCCTGAAAAGGGTACTTCCTTTAAAGTAAAGCAGAACAGCGACTTAGAGCTAATGGAAAGAGCTGCATGCCTACCTTATGGCAGGGCTACTCAGGGCCTTACCTCGAGGCAAGGACTCACGTTGAGATTCCCTTTAGCTCTAGAGCATGGCAAGGTGAGCCCCACCCGGAGCAATGAAGCTCCGTGTGTAGCCAGAGAAAACTCATTTTCTTCCCACACCAATGCTAGAGTGGCGAGAGGCCTGTCAACAGCAGAGAATTTCAGGGAGCTTCACGGCAGCAAGAATGGAGCTTTCCAAATGGAAAGCAAGGCTAGGACCATCATGCCCCCATTACCATTGGCACAGGCAGCATACATCTCTGTGGTTTCTAACAAGTCAAAAGAGACACAGAGTACACACTAGTTGCTTCCCTGAATCAACTTCTCGAGGCAGGGTGTTCTGCACCTTGTGAACGGCCTCAACAAGGAACGCCCTAGCTAGGGCTCTGGGCCCGTAGCTCTTCAAAAGCCTGCAATGCTACAGGAAAAACTGTGCTTTAGTTGCAATAGGAACGCATGCCGTCTTTCTCCTGGAGGCAGGATGACTTCAGGTAGGAGGTCCTGGATGGAAGGAGAAGCCTAGTGTTTTTCTCTGTGCAGCTCAGACTACGGAATGAGTGAGATTTCCAGGCCTGTTGGAACTTGCTAGAATGTTGCTCTTTTACCTGTGCGAGTGCTGTGAATCAAGATATCACAAGAAAGAGTGTAGTGAGTTGCCCATGACTCAGCACACACAGAGGACCTCCGAGGGACCAATGGGCCTCGTCGTTGCTCAGCAGGCCTACAGGGGTGTGGAGGTACTCAGGGATCTTGGAACAAAAATGATGCTCACCCGAGAGGCCTAGGAGTCCTGAAAAGGGTACTTCCTTTAAAGTAAAGCAGAACAGCGACTTAGAGCTAATGGAAAGAGCTGCATGCCTCCCTTTCTGCAGGGCTACTCAGGGCCTTACCCCGAGGCAAGGACTCACGTTGAGATTCCCTTTAGCTCTAGAGCATGGCAAGGTGAGCCCCACCCCGGCCAAAGAAGCTCCGTGTGTAGCCAGAGAAAACTCATTTTCTTCCCACCTCAATGCTAGAGTGGCGAGAGGCCTGTCAACAGCAGAGAATTTCAGGGAGCTTCACGGCAGCAAGAATGGAGCTTTCCAAATGGAAAGCAAGGCTAGTACCATCATGCCCCCATTTCCATGGGCACAGGCAGCATACATCTCTGTGGTTTTTAACAAGTCAAATGAGACACAGAGTACACACTGTTTTCTTCCCTGAATCCACTTCTCGAGGCAGGGTGCTCTGCATCTAGTGAACGGCCTCACCAAGGAAAGCCCTAGCTAGGCCTCTGGGCCCGTGCCTCTTCAAAAGCCTGCCGTACTTCAGGAAAAACTGTGCTTTAGTTGCAATAGGAACGCAAGCCGTCTTTTTCCTGGAGGCAGGGTGACTTCAGTTAGGAGGTCCTGGATGGAAGGAGAAGCCTAGTGTTTTTCTCTGTGCAGCTCAGACCAGGGAATGAGTGCAACTTCCATGGCATTTTGGAACTTGCTAGAACGGTGCTCGTGAACCTGTATGAGTGCTGGCTAATTCAAGATGTCCCAGTAAGAGTGCACTCTGTTGCCCTACACTCGGCATACACACTGTGAGTCGGAAAGCTACGGGCCTGGATATTGCTTAGAAGGGCCAGGGGAGCCTGAGGGTACTTGCTGTTCTTGCAGGAAATAGGGTTTCCAGGCGAGGCACCTAGGTGTCCTGAAAAGCGTACTGGCGTTAAAATGCTGCAGAGCAGCGACTACGGCCTCATGGAAACTGCTACACGCCTCCGCTTCTGCATAGCATTTCAGGGCCTTCCCTCGAGGCAAGTTCTCACGTTGCTTGCACTGTGAGCGACACAGCATGTTAGGATGCTGTATTTCTCCTTGAATAGAGTGACTTCAGGAAAGAGGTCCTCGATAAATTCTAAGAAGAGTGTTATCTCAGGACATTCAGACGAGGGCAATGTCGAAAACTTCCAGGGCATGTTGGACTGCCTAGAAATGTGGTTCTGATGCTGTTCGACTGCTCTGCAAATAGAGCTCTCCTGAAGTAACGTACAGTGTGTTGCCCGAGACTCGGCAGACACAGAGGGCCTCCGAGGGACGTATGGGAATCAATGCTGCTCAGCAGGCACGCAGGGGTGTGGAGTGCGTCAGTGATCTTGGAACAAAAATGATGCTCACCCGAGGGGCCTAGGAGTCCTGAAAAGGGTACTTCCTTTAAGATAGAGCGGAACCTCCACTAAGAGCTCATGGAAAGAGCTGCATGCCTCCCTTTCTGCAGGGCTACTCAGGGCCTTACCTCGAGGCAAGGACTCACGTTGAGATTCCCTTTAGCTCTAGAGCATGGCAAGGTGAGCCCCACCCGGAGCAATGAAGCTCCGTGTGTAGCCAGAGAAAACTCATTTTCTTCCCACACCAATGCTAGAGTGGCCAGAGGCCTGTCAACAGCAGAGAATTTCAGGGAGCTTCACGGCAGCAAGAATGGAGCTTTCCAAATGGAAAGCAAGGCTAGGACCATCATGCCCCCATTACCATTGGCACAGGCAGCATACATCTCTGTGGTTTCTAACAAGTCAAAAGAGACACAGAGTACACACTAGTTGCTTCCCTGAATCAACTTCTCGAGGCAGGGTGTTCTGCACCTTGTGAACGGCCTCAACAAGGAACGCCCTAGCTAGGCCTCTGGGCCCCTGCCTCTTCAAAAGCCTGCAGTGCTACAGGAAAAACTGTGCTTTAGTTGCAATAGGAACGCATGCCGTCTTTCTCCTGGAGGCAGGATGACTTCAGGTAGGAGGTCCTGGATGGAAGGAGAAGCCTAGTGTTTTTCTCTGTGCAGCTCAGACCAGGGAATGAGTGCGACTTCCACGGCATGTTGGAACTTGCTAGAATGTTGCTCTTTTACCTGTGCGAGTGCTGTGAATCAAGATATCACAAGAAAGAGTGTAGTGTGTTGCCCATGACTCAGCACACACAGAGGACCTCCGAGGGACCAATGGGCCTCGTCGTTGCTCAGCAGGCCTACAGGGGTGTGGAGGTACTCAGGGATCTTGGAACAAAAATGATGCTCACCCGAGAGGCCTAGGAGTCCTGAAAAGGGTACTTCCTTTAAAGTAAAGCAGAACAGCGACTTAGAGCTAATGGAAAGAGCTGCATGCCTACCTTATGGCAGGTCTACTCAGGGCCTTACCTCGAGGCAAGGACTCACGTTGAGATTCCCTTTAGCTCTAGAGCATGGCAAGGTGAGCCCCACCCGGAGCAATGAAGCTCCGTGTGTAGCCAGAGAAAACTCATTTTCTTCCCACACCAATGCTAGAGTGGCGAGAGGCCTCTCAACAGCAGAGAATTTCAGGGAGCTTCACGGCAGCAAGAATGGAGCTTTCCAAATGGAAAGCAAGGCTAGGACCATCATGCCCCCATTACCATTGGCACAGGCAGCATACATCTCTGTGGTTTCTAACAAGTCAAAAGAGACACAGAGTACACACTAGTTGCTTCCCTGAATCAACTTCTCGAGGCAGGGTGTTCTGCACCTTGTGAACGGCCTCAACAAGGAACGCCCTAGCTAGGGCTCTGGGCCCGTAGCTCTTCAAAAGCCTGCAATGCTACAGGAAAAACTGTGCTTTAGTTGCAATAGGAACGCATGCCGTCTTTCTCCTGGAGGCAGGATGACTTCAGGTAGGAGGTCCTGGATGGAAGGAGAAGCCTAGTGTTTTTCTCTGTGCAGCTCAGACCAGGGAATGAGTGCGACTTCCACGGCATGTTGGAACTTGCTAGAATGTTGCTCTTTTACCTGTGCGAGTGCTGTGAATCAAGATATCACAAGAAAGAGTGTAGTGAGTTGCCCATGACTCAGCACACACAGAGGACCTCCGAGGGACCAATGGGCCTCGTCGTTGCTCAGCAGGCCTACAGGGGTGTGGAGGTACTCAGGGATCTTGGAACAAAAATGATGCTCACCCGAGAGGCCTAGGAGTCCTGAAAAGGGTACTTCCTTTAAAGTAAAGCAGAACAGCGACTTAGAGCTAATGGAAAGAGCTGCATGCCTACCTTTTTGCAGGGCTACTCAGGGCCTTACCTCGAGGCAAGGACTCACGTTGAGATTCCCTTTAGCTCTAGAGCATGGCAAGGTGAGCCCCACCCGGAGCAATGAAGCTCCGTGTGTAGCCAGAGAAAACTCATTTTCTTCCCACACCAATGCTAGAGTGGCCAGAGGCCTGTCAACAGCAGAGAATTTCAGGGAGCTTCACGGCAGCAAGAATGGAGCTTTCCAAATGGAAAGCAAGGCTAGGACCATCATGCCCCCATTACCATTGGCACAGGCAGCATACATCTCTGTGGTTTCTAACAAGTCAAAAGAGACACAGAGTACACACTAGTTGCTTCCCTGAATCAACTTCTCGAGGCAGGGTGTTCTGCACCTTGTGAACGGCCTCAACAAGGAACGCCCTAGCTAGGGCTCTGGGCCCGTAGCTCTTCAAAAGCCTGCAATGCTACAGGAAAAACTGTGCTTTAGTTGCAATAGGAACGCATGCCGTCTTTCTCCTGGAGGCAGGATGACTTCAGGTAGGAGGTCCTGGATGGAAGGAGAAGCCTAGTGTTTTTCTCTGTGCAGCTCAGACTACGGAATGAGTGAGATTTCCAGGCCTGTTGGAACTTGCTAGAATGTTGCTCTTTTACCTGTGCGAGTGCTGTGAATCAAGATATCACAAGAAAGAGTGTAGTGAGTTGCCCATGACTCAGCACACACAGAGGACCTCCGAGGGACCAATGGGCCTCGTCGTTGCTCAGCAGGCCTACAGGGGTGTGGAGGTACTCAGGGATCTTGGAACAAAAATGATGCTCACCCGAGAGGCCTAGGAGTCCTGAAAAGGGTACTTCCTTTAAAGTAAAGCAGAACAGCGACTTAGAGCTAATGGAAAGAGCTGCATGCCTCCCTTTCTGCAGGGCTACTCAGGGCCTTACCCCGAGGCAAGGACTCACGTTGAGATTCCCTTTAGCTCTAGAGCATGGCAAGGTGAGCCCCACCCCGGCCAAAGAAGCTCCGTGTGTAGCCAGAGAAAACTCATTTTCTTCCCACCTCAATGCTAGAGTGGCGAGAGGCCTGTCAACAGCAGAGAATTTCAGGGAGCTTCACGGCAGCAAGAATGGAGCTTTCCAAATGGAAAGCAAGGCTAGTACCATCATGCCCCCATTTCCATGGGCACAGGCAGCATACATCTCTGTGGTTTTTAACAAGTCAAATGAGACACAGAGTACACACTGTTTTCTTCCCTGAATCCACTTCTCGAGGCAGGGTGCTCTGCATCTAGTGAACGGCCTCACCAAGGAAAGCCCTAGCTAGGCCTCTGGGCCCGTGCCTCTTCAAAAGCCTGCCGTACTTCAGGAAAAACTGTGCTTTAGTTGCAATAGGAACGCAAGCCGTCTTTTTCCTGGAGGCAGGGTGACTTCAGTTAGGAGGTCCTGGATGGAAGGAGAAGCCTAGTGTTTTTCTCTGTGCAGCTCAGACCAGGGAATGAGTGCAACTTCCATGGCATTTTGGAACTTGCTAGAACGGTGCTCGTGAACCTGTATGAGTGCTGGCTAATTCAAGATGTCCCAGTAAGAGTGCACTCTGTTGCCCTACACTCGGCATACACACTGTGAGTCGGAAAGCTACGGGCCTGGATATTGCTTAGAAGGGCCAGGGGAGCCTGAGGGTACTTGCTGTTCTTGCAGGAAATAGGGTTTCCAGGCGAGGCACCTAGGTGTCCTGAAAAGCGTACTGGCGTTAAAATGCTGCAGAGCAGCGACTACGGCCTCATGGAAACTGCTACACGCCTCCGCTTCTGCATAGCATTTCAGGGCCTTCCCTCGAGGCAAGTTCTCACGTTGCTTGCACTGTGAGCGACACAGCATGTTAGGATGCTGTATTTCTCCTTGAATAGAGTGACTTCAGGAAAGAGGTCCTCGATAAATTCTAAGAAGAGTGTTATCTCAGGACATTCAGACGAGGGCAATGTCGAAAACTTCCAGGGCATGTTGGACTGCCTAGAAATGTGGTTCTGATGCTGTTCGACTGCTCTGCAAATAGAGCTCTCCTGAAGTAACGTACAGTGTGTTGCCCGAGACTCGGCAGACACAGAGGGCCTCCGAGGGACGTATGGGAATCAATGCTGCTCAGCAGGCACGCAGGGGTGTGGAGTGCGTCAGTGATCTTGGAACAAAAATGATGCTCACCCGAGGGGCCTAGGAGTCCTGAAAAGGGTACTTCCTTTAAGATAGAGCGGAACCTCCACTAAGAGCTCATGGAAAGAGCTGCATGCCTCCCTTTCTGCATGGCTACTCAGGGCCTTACCTCGAGGCAAGGACTCACGTTGAGATTCCCTTTAGCTCTAGAGCATGGCAAGGTGAGCCCCACCCGGAGCAATGAAGCTCCGTGTGTAGCCAGAGAAAACTCATTTTCTTCCCACACCAATGCTAGAGTGGCCAGAGGCCTGTCAACAGCAGAGAATTTCAGGGAGCTTCACGGCAGCAAGAATGGAGCTTTCCAAATGGAAAGCAAGGCTAGGACCATCATGCCCCCATTACCATTGGCACAGGCAGCATACATCTCTGTGGTTTCTAACAAGTCAAAAGAGACACAGAGTACACACTAGTTGCTTCCCTGAATCAACTTCTCGAGGCAGGGTGTTCTGCTCCTTGTGAACGGCCTCAACAAGGAACGCCCTAGCTAGGCCTCTGGGCCCCTGCCTCTTCAAAAGCCTGCAGTGCTACAGGAAAAACTGTGCTTTAGTTGCAATAGGAACGCATGCCGTCTTTCTCCTGGAGGCAGGATGACTTCAGGTAGGAGGTCCTGGATGGAAGGAGAAGCCTAGTGTTTTTCTCTGTGCAGCTCAGACCAGGGAATGAGTGCGACTTCCACGGCATGTTGGAACTTGCTAGAATGTTGCTCTTTTACCTGTGCGAGTGCTGTGAATCAAGATATCACAAGAAAGAGTGTAGTGTGTTGCCCATGACTCAGCACACACAGAGGACCTCCGAGGGACCAATGGGCCTCGTCGTTGCTCAGCAGGCCTACAGGGGTGTGGAGGTACTCAGGGATCTTGGAACAAAAATGATGCTCACCCGAGAGGCCTAGGAGTCCTGAAAAGGGTACTTCCTTTAAAGTAAAGCAGAACAGCGACTTAGAGCTAATGGAAAGAGCTGCATGCCTACCTTTTTGCAGGGCTACTCAGGGCCTTACCTCGAGGCAAGGACTCACGTTGAGATTCCCTTTAGCTCTAGAGCATGGCAAGGTGAGCCCCACCCGGAGCAATGAAGCTCCGTGTGTAGCCAGAGAAAACTCATTTTCTTCCCACACCAATGCTAGAGTGGCCAGAGGCCTGTCAACAGCAGAGAATTTCAGGGAGCTTCACGGCAGCAAGAATGGAGCTTTCCAAATGGAAAGCAAGGCTAGGACCATCATGCCCCCATTACCATTGGCACAGGCAGCATACATCTCTGTGGTTTCTAACAAGTCAAAAGAGACACAGAGTACACACTAGTTGCTTCCCTGAATCAACTTCTCGAGGCAGGGTGTTCTGCACCTTGTGAACGGCCTCAACAAGGAACGCCCTAGCTAGGGCTCTGGGCCCGTAGCTCTTCAAAAGCCTGCAATGCTACAGGAAAATCTGTGCTTTAGTTGCAATAGGAACGCATGCCGTCTTTCTCCTGGAGGCAGGATGACTTCAGGTAGGAGGTCCTGGATGGAAGGAGAAGCCTAGTGTTTTTCTCTGTGCAGCTCAGACTACGGAATGAGTGAGATTTCCAGGCCTGTTGGAACTTGCTAGAATGTTGCTCTTTTACCTGTGCGAGTGCTGTGAATCAAGATATCACAAGAAAGAGTGTAGTGAGTTGCCCATGACTCAGCACACACAGAGGACCTCCGAGGGACCAATGGGCCTCGTCGTTGCTCAGCAGGCCTACAGGGGTGTGGAGGTACTCAGGGATCTTGGAACAAAAATGATGCTCACCCGAGAGGCCTAGGAGTCCTGAAAAGGGTACTTCCTTTAAAGTAAAGCAGAACAGCGACTTAGAGCTAATGGAAAGAGCTGCATGCCTCCCTTTCTGCAGGGCTACTCAGGGCCTTACCCCGAGGCAAGGACTCACGTTGAGATTCCCTTTAGCTCTAGAGCATGGCAAGGTGAGCCCCACCCCGGCCAAAGAAGCTCCGTGTGTAGCCAGAGAAAACTCATTTTCTTCCCACCTCAATGCTAGAGTGGCGAGAGGCCTGTCAACAGCAGAGAATTTCAGGGAGCTTCACGGCAGCAAGAATGGAGCTTTCCAAATGGAAAGCAAGGCTAGTACCATCATGCCCCCATTTCCATGGGCACAGGCAGCATACATCTCTGTGGTTTTTAACAAGTCAAATGAGACACAGAGTACACACTGTTTTCTTCCCTGAATCAACTTCTCGAGGCAGGGTGTTCTGCATCTAGTGAACGGCCTCACCAAGGAAAGCCCTAGCTAGGCCTCTGGGCCCGTGCCTCTTCAAAAGCCTGCAGTACTTCAGGAAAAACTGTGCTTTAGTTGCAATAGGAACGCAAGCCGTCGTTTTCCTGGAGGCAGGGTGACTTCAGGTAGGAGGTCCTGGATGGAAGGAGAAGCCTAGTGTTTTTCTCTGTGCAGCTCAGACCAGGGAATGAGTGCAACTTCCATGGCATTTTGGAACTTGCTAGAACGGTGCTCGTGAACCTGTATGAGTGCTGGCTAATTCAAGATGTCCCAGTAAGAGTGCACTCTGTTGCCCTACACTCGGCATACACACTGTGAGTCGGAAAGCTACGGGCCTGGATATTGCTTAGAAGGGCCAGGGGAGCCTGCGGGTACTTGCTGTTCTTGCAGGAAATAGGGTTTCCAGGCGAGGCACCTAGGTGTCCTGAAAAGCGTACTGGCGTTAAAATGCTGCAGAGCAGCGACTACGGCCTCATGGAAACTGCTACACGCCTCCGCTTCTGCATAGCATTTCAGGGCCTTCCCTCGAGGCAAGTTCTCACGTTGCTTGCACTGTGAGCGACACAGCATGTTAGGATGCTGTATTTCTCCTTGAATAGAGTGACTTCAGGAAAGAGGTCCTCGATAAATTCTAAGAAGAGTGTTATCTCAGGACATTCAGACGAGGGCAATGTCGAAAACTTCCAGGGCATGTTGGACTGCCTAGAAATGTGGTTCTGATGCTGTTCGACTGCTCTGCAAATAGAGCTCTCCTGAAGTAACGTACAGTGTGTTGCCCGAGACTCGGCAGACACAGGGGGCCTCCGAGGGACGTATGGGAATCAATGCTGCTCAGCAGGCACGCAGGGGTGTGGAGTGCGTCAGTGATCTTGGAACAAAAATGATGCTCACCCGAGGGGCCTAGGAGTCCTGAAAAGGGTACTTCCTTTAAGATAGAGCGGAACCTCCACTAAGAGCTCATGGAAAGAGCTGCATGCCTCCCTTTCTGCAGGGCTACTCAGGGCCTTACCTCGAGGCAAGGACTCACGTTGAGATTCCCTTTAGCTCTAGAGCATGGCAAGGTGAGCCCCACCCGGAGCAATGAAGCTCCGTGTGTAGCCAGAGAAAACTCATTTTCTTCCCACACCAATGCTAGAGTGGCCAGAGGCCTGTCAACAGCAGAGAATTTCAGGGAGCTTCACGGCAGCAAGAATGGAGCTTTCCAAATGGAAAGCAAGGCTAGGACCATCATGCCCCCATTACCATTGGCACAGGCAGCATACATCTCTGTGGTTTCTAACAAGTCAAAAGAGACACAGAGTACACACTAGTTGCTTCCCTGAATCAACTTCTCGAGGCAGGGTGTTCTGCACCTTGTGAACGGCCTCAACAAGGAACGCCCTAGCTAGGCCTCTGGGCCCCTGCCTCTTCAAAAGCCTGCAGTGCTACAGGAAAAACTGTGCTTTAGTTGCAATAGGAACGCATGCCGTCTTTCTCCTGGAGGCAGGATGACTTCAGGTAGGAGGTCCTGGATGGAAGGAGAAGCCTAGTGTTTTTCTCTGTGCAGCTCAGACCAGGGAATGAGTGCGACTTCCACGGCATGTTGGAACTTGCTAGAATGTTGCTCTTTTACCTGTGCGAGTGCTGTGAATCAAGATATCACAAGAAAGAGTGTAGTGTGTTGCCCATGACTCAGCACACACAGAGGACCTCCGAGGGACCAATGGGCCTCGTCGTTGCTCAGCAGGCCTACAGGGGTGTGGAGGTACTCAGGGATCTTGGAACAAAAATGATGCTCACCCGAGAGGCCTAGGAGTCCTGAAAAGGGTACTTCCTTTAAAGTAAAGCAGAACAGCGACTTAGAGCTAATGGAAAGAGCTGCATGCCTACCTTATGGCAGGTCTACTCAGGGCCTTACCTCGAGGCAAGGACTCACGTTGAGATTCCCTTTAGCTCTAGAGCATGGCAAGGTGAGCCCCACCCGGAGCAATGAAGCTCCGTGTGTAGCCAGAGAAAACTCATTTTCTTCCCACACCAATGCTAGAGTGGCGAGAGGCCTGTCAACAGCAGAGAATTTCAGGGAGCTTCACGGCAGCAAGAATGGAGCTTTCCAAATGGAAAGCAAGGCTAGGACCATCATGCCCCCATTACCATTGGCACAGGCAGCATACATCTCTGTGGTTTCTAACAAGTCAAAAGAGACACAGAGTACACACTAGTTGCTTCCCTGAATCAACTTCTCGAGGCAGGGTGTTCTGCACCTTGTGAACGGCCTCAACAAGGAACGCCCTAGCTAGGGCTCTGGGCCCGTAGCTCTTCAAAAGCCTGCAATGCTACAGGAAAAACTGTGCTTTAGTTGCAATAGGAACGCATGCCGTCTTTCTCCTGGAGGCAGGATGACTTCAGGTAGGAGGTCCTGGATGGAAGGAGAAGCCTAGTGTTTTTCTCTGTGCAGCTCAGACTACGGAATGAGTGAGATTTCCAGGCCTGTTGGAACTTGCTAGAATGTTGCTCTTTTACCTGTGCGAGTGCTGTGAATCAAGATATCACAAGAAAGAGTGTAGTGAGTTGCCCATGACTCAGCACACACAGAGGACCTCCGAGGGACCAATGGGCCTCGTCGTTGCTCAGCAGGCCTACAGGGGTGTGGAGGTACTCAGGGATCTTGGAACAAAAATGATGCTCACCCGAGAGGCCTAGGAGTCCTGAAAAGGGTACTTCCTTTAAAGTAAAGCAGAACAGCGACTTAGAGCTAATGGAAAGAGCTGCATGCCTCCCTTTCTGCAGGGCTACTCAGGGCCTTACCCCGAGGCAAGGACTCACGTTGAGATTCCCTTTAGCTCTAGAGCATGGCAAGGTGAGCCCCACCCCGGCCAAAGAAGCTCCGTGTGTAGCCAGAGAAAACTCATTTTCTTCCCACCTCAATGCTAGAGTGGCGAGAGGCCTGTCAACAGCAGAGAATTTCAGGGAGCTTCACGGCAGCAAGAATGGAGCTTTCCAAATGGAAAGCAAGGCTAGTACCATCATGCCCCCATTTCCATGGGCACAGGCAGCATACATCTCTGTGGTTTTTAACAAGTCAAATGAGACACAGAGTACACACTGTTTTCTTCCCTGAATCCACTTCTCGAGGCAGGGTGCTCTGCATCTAGTGAACGGCCTCACCAAGGAAAGCCCTAGCTAGGCCTCTGGGCCCGTGCCTCTTCAAAAGCCTGCCGTACTTCAGGAAAAACTGTGCTTTAGTTGCAATAGGAACGCAAGCCGTCTTTTTCCTGGAGGCAGGGTGACTTCAGTTAGGAGGTCCTGGATGGAAGGAGAAGCCTAGTGTTTTTCTCTGTGCAGCTCAGACCAGGGAATGAGTGCAACTTCCATGGCATTTTGGAACTTGCTAGAACGGTGCTCGTGAACCTGTATGAGTGCTGGCTAATTCAAGATGTCCCAGTAAGAGTGCACTCTGTTGCCCTACACTCGGCATACACACTGTGAGTCGGAAAGCTACGGGCCTGGATATTGCTTAGAAGGGCCAGGGGAGCCTGAGGGTACTTGCTGTTCTTGCAGGAAATAGGGTTTCCAGGCGAGGCACCTAGGTGTCCTGAAAAGCGTACTGGCGTTAAAATGCTGCAGAGCAGCGACTACGGCCTCATGGAAACTGCTACACGCCTCCGCTTCTGCATAGCATTTCAGGGCCTTCCCTCGAGGCAAGTTCTCACGTTGCTTGCACTGTGAGCGACACAGCATGTTAGGATGCTGTATTTCTCCTTGAATAGAGTGACTTCAGGAAAGAGGTCCTCGATAAATTCTAAGAAGAGTGTTATCTCAGGACATTCAGACGAGGGCAATGTCGAAAACTTCCAGGGCATGTTGGACTGCCTAGAAATGTGGTTCTGATGCTGTTCGACTGCTCTGCAAATAGAGCTCTCCTGAAGTAACGTACAGTGTGTTGCCCGAGACTCGGCAGACACAGAGGGCCTCCGAGGGACGTATGGGAATCAATGCTGCTCAGCAGGCACGCAGGGGTGTGGAGTGCGTCAGTGATCTTGGAACAAAAATGATGCTCACCCGAGGGGCCTAGGAGTCCTGAAAAGGGTACTTCCTTTAAGATAGAGCGGAACCTCCACTAAGAGCTCATGGAAAGAGCTGCATGCCTCCCTTTCTGCAGGGCTACTCAGGGCCTTACCTCGAGGCAAGGACTCACGTTGAGATTCCCTTTAGCTCTAGAGCATGGCAAGGTGAGCCCCACCCGGAGCAATGAAGCTCCGTGTGTAGCCAGAGAAAACTCATTTTCTTCCCACACCAATGCTAGAGTGGCCAGAGGCCTGTCAACAGCAGAGAATTTCAGGGAGCTTCACGGCAGCAAGAATGGAGCTTTCCAAATGGAAAGCAAGGCTAGGACCATCATGCCCCCATTACCATTGGCACAGGCAGCATACATCTCTGTGGTTTCTAACAAGTCAAAAGAGACACAGAGTACACACTAGTTGCTTCCCTGAATCAACTTCTCGAGGCAGGGTGTTCTGCTCCTTGTGAACGGCCTCAACAAGGAACGCCCTAGCTAGGCCTCTGGGCCCCTGCCTCTTCAAAAGCCTGCAGTGCTACAGGAAAAACTGTGCTTTAGTTGCAATAGGAACGCATGCCGTCTTTCTCCTGGAGGCAGGATGACTTCAGGTAGGAGGTCCTGGATGGAAGGAGAAGCCTAGTGTTTTTCTCTGTGCAGCTCAGACCAGGGAATGAGTGCGACTTCCACGGCATGTTGGAACTTGCTAGAATGTTGCTCTTTTACCTGTGCGAGTGCTGTGAATCAAGATATCACAAGAAAGAGTGTAGTGTGTTGCCCATGACTCAGCACACACAGAGGACCTCCGAGGGACCAATGGGCCTCGTCGTTGCTCAGCAGGCCTACAGGGGTGTGGAGGTACTCAGGGATCTTGGAACAAAAATGATGCTCACCCGAGAGGCCTAGGAGTCCTGAAAAGGGTACTTCCTTTAAAGTAAAGCAGAACAGCGACTTAGAGCTAATGGAAAGAGCTGCATGCCTACCTTTTTGCAGGGCTACTCAGGGCCTTACCTCGAGGCAAGGACTCACGTTGAGATTCCCTTTAGCTCTAGAGCATGGCAAGGTGAGCCCCACCCGGAGCAATGAAGCTCCGTGTGTAGCCAGAGAAAACTCATTTTCTTCCCACACCAATGCTAGAGTGGCCAGAGGCCTGTCAACAGCAGAGAATTTCAGGGAGCTTCACGGCAGCAAGAATGGAGCTTTCCAAATGGAAAGCAAGGCTAGGACCATCATGCCCCCATTACCATTGGCACAGGCAGCATACATCTCTGTGGTTTCTAACAAGTCAAAAGAGACACAGAGTACACACTAGTTGCTTCCCTGAATCAACTTCTCGAGGCAGGGTGTTCTGCACCTTGTGAACGGCCTCAACAAGGAACGCCCTAGCTAGGGCTCTGGGCCCGTAGCTCTTCAAAAGCCTGCAATGCTACAGGAAAAACTGTGCTTTAGTTGCAATAGGAACGCATGCCGTCTTTCTCCTGGAGGCAGGATGACTTCAGGTAGGAGGTCCTGGATGGAAGGAGAAGCCTAGTGTTTTTCTCTGTGCAGCTCAGACTACGGAATGAGTGAGATTTCCAGGCCTGTTGGAACTTGCTAGAATGTTGCTCTTTTACCTGTGCGAGTGCTGTGAATCAAGATATCACAAGAAAGAGTGTAGTGAGTTGCCCATGACTCAGCACACACAGAGGACCTCCGAGGGACCAATGGGCCTCGTCGTTGCTCAGCAGGCCTACAGGGGTGTGGAGGTACTCAGGGATCTTGGAACAAAAATGATGCTCACCCGAGAGGCCTAGGAGTCCTGAAAAGGGTACTTCCTTTAAAGTAAAGCAGAACAGCGACTTAGAGCTAATGGAAAGAGCTGCATGCCTCCCTTTCTGCAGGGCTACTCAGGGCCTTACCCCGAGGCAAGGACTCACGTTGAGATTCCCTTTAGCTCTAGAGCATGGCAAGGTGAGCCCCACCCCGGCCAAAGAAGCTCCGTGTGTAGCCAGAGAAAACTCATTTTCTTCCCACCTCAATGCTAGAGTGGCGAGAGGCCTGTCAACAGCAGAGAATTTCAGGGAGCTTCACGGCAGCAAGAATGGAGCTTTCCAAATGGAAAGCAAGGCTAGTACCATCATGCCCCCATTTCCATGGGCACAGGCAGCATACATCTCTGTGGTTTTTAACAAGTCAAATGAGACACAGAGTACACACTGTTTTCTTCCCTGAATCCACTTCTCGAGGCAGGGTGCTCTGCATCTAGTGAACGGCCTCACCAAGGAAAGCCCTAGCTAGGCCTCTGGGCCCGTGCCTCTTCAAAAGCCTGCCGTACTTCAGGAAAAACTGTGCTTTAGTTGCAATAGGAACGCAAGCCGTCTTTTTCCTGGAGGCAGGGTGACTTCAGTTAGGAGGTCCTGGATGGAAGGAGAAGCCTAGTGTTTTTCTCTGTGCAGCTCAGACCAGGGAATGAGTGCAACTTCCATGGCATTTTGGAACTTGCTAGAACGGTGCTCGTGAACCTGTATGAGTGCTGGCTAATTCAAGATGTCCCAGTAAGAGTGCACTCTGTTGCCCTACACTCGGCATACACACTGTGAGTCGGAAAGCTACGGGCCTGGATATTGCTTAGAAGGGCCAGGGGAGCCTGAGGGTACTTGCTGTTCTTGCAGGAAATAGGGTTTCCAGGCGAGGCACCTAGGTGTCCTGAAAAGCGTACTGGCGTTAAAATGCTGCAGAGCAGCGACTACGGCCTCATGGAAACTGCTACACGCCTCCGCTTCTGCATAGCATTTCAGGGCCTTCCCTCGAGGCAAGTTCTCACGTTGCTTGCACTGTGAGCGACACAGCATGTTAGGATGCTGTATTTCTCCTTGAATAGAGTGACTTCAGGAAAGAGGTCCTCGATAAATTCTAAGAAGAGTGTTATCTCAGGACATTCAGACGAGGGCAATGTCGAAAACTTCCAGGGCATGTTGGACTGCCTAGAAATGTGGTTCTGATGCTGTTCGACTGCTCTGCAAATAGAGCTCTCCTGAAGTAACGTACAGTGTGTTGCCCGAGACTCGGCAGACACAGAGGGCCTCCGAGGGACGTATGGGAATCAATGCTGCTCAGCAGGCACGCAGGGGTGTGGAGTGCGTCAGTGATCTTGGAACAAAAATGATGCTCACCCGAGGGGCCTAGGAGTCCTGAAAAGGGTACTTCCTTTAAGATAGAGCGGAACCTCCACTAAGAGCTCATGGAAAGAGCTGCATGCCTCCCTTTCTGCATGGCTACTCAGGGCCTTACCTCGAGGCAAGGACTCACGTTGAGATTCCCTTTAGCTCTAGAGCATGGCAAGGTGAGCCCCACCCGGAGCAATGAAGCTCCGTGTGTAGCCAGAGAAAACTCATTTTCTTCCCACACCAATGCTAGAGTGGCCAGAGGCCTGTCAACAGCATAGAATTTCAGGGAGCTTCACGGCAGCAAGAATGGAGCTTTCCAAATGGAAAGCAAGGCTAGGACCATCATGCCCCCATTACCATTGGCACAGGCAGCATACATCTCTGTGGTTTCTAACAAGTCAAAAGAGACACAGAGTACACACTAGTTGCTTCCCTGAATCAACTTCTCGAGGCAGGGTGTTCTGCTCCTTGTGAACGGCCTCAACAAGGAACGCCCTAGCTAGGCCTCTGGGCCCCTGCCTCTTCAAAAGCCTGCAGTGCTACAGGAAAAACTGTGCTTTAGTTGCAATAGGAACGCATGCCGTCTTTCTCCTGGAGGCAGGATGACTTCAGGTAGGAGGTCCTGGATGGAAGGAGAAGCCTAGTGTTTTTCTCTGTGCAGCTCAGACCAGGGAATGAGTGCGACTTCCACGGCATGTTGGAACTTGCTAGAATGTTGCTCTTTTACCTGTGCGAGTGCTGTGAATCAAGATATCACAAGAAAGAGTGTAGTGTGTTGCCCATGACTCAGCACACACAGAGGACCTCCGAGGGACCAATGGGCCTCGTCGTTGCTCAGCAGGCCTACAGGGGTGTGGAGGTACTCAGGGATCTTGGAACAAAAATGATGCTCACCCGAGAGGCCTAGGAGTCCTGAAAAGGGTACTTCCTTTAAAGTAAAGCAGAACAGCGACTTAGAGCTAATGGAAAGAGCTGCATGCCTACCTTTTTGCAGGGCTACTCAGGGCCTTACCTTCAGGTAGGAGGTCCTGGATGGAAGGAGAAGCCTAGTGTTTTTCTCTGTGCAGCTCAGACCAGGGAATGAGTGCAACTTCCATGGCATTTTGGAACTTGCTAGAACGGTGCTCGTGAACCTGTATGAGTGCTGGCTAATTCAAGATGTCCCAGTAAGAGTGCACTCTGTTGCCCTACACTCGGCATACACACTGTGAGTCGGAAAGCTACGGGCCTGGATATTGCTTAGAAGGGCCAGGGGAGCCTGAGGGTACTTGCTGTTCTTGCAGGAAATAGGGTTTCCAGGCGAGGCACCTAGGTGTCCTGAAAAGCGTACTGGCGTTAAAATGCTGCAGAGCAGCGACTACGGCCTCATGGAAACTGCTACACGCCTCCGCTTCTGCATAGCATTTCAGGGCCTTCCCTCGAGGCAAGTTCTCACGTTGCTTGCACTGTGAGCGACACAGCATGTTAGGATGCTGTATTTCTCCTTGAATAGAGTGACTTCAGGAAAGAGGTCCTCGATAAATTCTAAGAAGAGTGTTATCCCAGGACATTCAGACGAGGGCAATGTCGAAAACTTCCAGGGCATGTTGGACTGCCTAGAAATGTGGTTCTGATGCTGTTCGACTGCTCTGCAAATAGAGCTCTCCTGAAGTAACGTACAGTGTGTTGCCCGAGACTCGGCAGACACAGAGGGCCTCCGAGGGACGTATGGGAATCAATGCTGCTCAGCAGGCCCGCAGGGGTGTGGAGTGCGTCAGTGATCTTGGAACAAAAATGATACTCACCGGAGGGGCCTAGGAGTCCTGAAAAGGGTACTTCCTTTAAGATAAAGCGGAACCTCCACTAAGAGCTCATGGAAAGAGCTGCATGCCTCCCTTTCTGCAGGGCTACTCAGGGCCTTACCTCGAGGCAAGGACTCACGTTGAGATTCCCTTTAGCTCTAGAGCATGGCAAGGTGAGCCCCACCCGGAGCAATGAAGCTCCGTGTGTAGCCAGAGAAAACTCATTTTCTTCCCACACCAATGCTAGAGTGGCCAGAGGCCTGTCAACAGCATAGAATTTCAGGGAGCTTCACGGCAGCAAGAATGGAGCTTTCCAAATGGAAAGCAAGGCTAGGACCATCATGCCCCCATTACCATTGGCACAGGCAGCATACATCTCTGTGGTTTCTAACAAGTCAAAAGAGACACAGAGTACACACTAGTTGCTTCCCTGAATCAACTTCTCGAGGCAGGGTGTTCTGCACCTTGTGAACGGCCTCAACAAGGAACGCCCTAGCTAGGGCTCTGGGCCCGTAGCTCTTCAAAAGCCTGCAATGCTACAGGAAAAACTGTGCTTTAGTTGCAATAGGAACGCATGCCGTCTTTCTCCTGGAGGCAGGATGACTTCAGGTAGGAGGTCCTGGATGGAAGGAGAAGCCTAGTGTTTTTCTCTGTGCAGCTCAGACTACGGAATGAGTGAGATTTCCAGGCCTGTTGGAACTTGCTAGAATGTTGCTCTTTTACCTGTGCGAGTGCTGTGAATCAAGATATCACAAGAAAGAGTGTAGTGAGTTGCCCATGACTCAGCACACACAGAGGACCTCCGAGGGACCAATGGGCCTCGTCGTTGCTCAGCAGGCCTACAGGGGTGTGGAGGTACTCAGGGATCTTGGAACAAAAATGATGCTCACCCGAGAGGCCTAGGAGTCCTGAAAAGGGTACTTCCTTTAAAGTAAAGCAGAACAGCGACTTAGAGCTAATGGAAAGAGCTGCATGCCTCCCTTTCTGCAGGGCTACTCAGGGCCTTACCCCGAGGCAAGGACTCACGTTGAGATTCCCTTTAGCTCTAGAGCATGGCAAGGTGAGCCCCACCCCGGCCAAAGAAGCTCCGTGTGTAGCCAGAGAAAACTCATTTTCTTCCCACCTCAATGCTAGAGTGGCGAGAGGCCTGTCAACAGCAGAGAATTTCAGGGAGCTTCACGGCAGCAAGAATGGAGCTTTCCAAATGGAAAGCAAGGCTAGTACCATCATGCCCCCATTTCCATGGGCACAGGCAGCATACATCTCTGTGGTTTTTAACAAGTCAAATGAGACACAGAGTACACACTGTTTTCTTCCCTGAATCCACTTCTCGAGGCAGGGTGCTCTGCATCTAGTGAACGGCCTCACCAAGGAAAGCCCTAGCTAGGCCTCTGGGCCCGTGCCTCTTCAAAAGCCTGCCGTACTTCAGGAAAAACTGTGCTTTAGTTGCAATAGGAACGCAAGCCGTCTTTTTCCTGGAGGCAGGGTGACTTCAGTTAGGAGGTCCTGGATGGAAGGAGAAGCCTAGTGTTTTTCTCTGTGCAGCTCAGACCAGGGAATGAGTGCAACTTCCATGGCATTTTGGAACTTGCTAGAACGGTGCTCGTGAACCTGTATGAGTGCTGGCTAATTCAAGATGTCCCAGTAAGAGTGCACTCTGTTGCCCTACACTCGGCATACACACTGTGAGTCGGAAAGCTACGGGCCTGGATATTGCTTAGAAGGGCCAGGGGAGCCTGAGGGTACTTGCTGTTCTTGCAGGAAATAGGGTTTCCAGGCGAGGCACCTAGGTGTCCTGAAAAGCGTACTGGCGTTAAAATGCTGCAGAGCAGCGACTACGGCCTCATGGAAACTGCTACACGCCTCCGCTTCTGCATAGCATTTCAGGGCCTTCCCTCGAGGCAAGTTCTCACGTTGCTTGCACTGTGAGCGACACAGCATGTTAGGATGCTGTATTTCTCCTTGAATAGAGTGACTTCAGGAAAGAGGTCCTCGATAAATTCTAAGAAGAGTGTTATCTCAGGACATTCAGACGAGGGCAATGTCGAAAACTTCCAGGGCATGTTGGACTGCCTAGAAATGTGGTTCTGATGCTGTTCGACTGCTCTGCAAATAGAGCTCTCCTGAAGTAACGTACAGTGTGTTGCCCGAGACTCGGCAGACACAGAGGGCCTCCGAGGGACGTATGGGAATCAATGCTGCTCAGCAGGCCCGCAGGGGTGTGGAGTGCGTCAGTGATCTTGGAACAAAAATGATGCTCACCCGAGGGGCCTAGGAGTCCTGAAAAGGGTACTTCCTTTAAGATAAAGCGGAACCTCCACTAAGAGCTCATGGAAAGAGCTGCATGCCTCCCTTTCTGCAGGGCTACTCAGGGCCTTACCTCGAGGCAAGGACTCACGTTGAGATTCCCTTTAGCTCTAGAGCATGGCAAGGTGAGCCCCACCCGGAGCAATGAAGCTCCGTGTGTAGCCAGAGAAAACTCATTTTCTTCCCACACCAATGCTAGAGTGGCCAGAGGCCTGTCAACAGCAGAGAATTTCAGGGAGCTTCACGGCAGCAAGAATGGAGCTTTCCAAATGGAAAGCAAGGCTAGGACCATCATGCCCCCATTACCATTGGCACAGGCAGCATACATCTCTGTGGTTTCTAACAAGTCAAAAGAGACACAGAGTACACACTAGTTGCTTCCCTGAATCAACTTCTCGAGGCAGGGTGTTCTGCACCTTGTGAACGGCCTCAACAAGGAACGCCCTAGCTAGGGCTCTGGGCCCGTAGCTCTTCAAAAGCCTGCAATGCTACAGGAAAAACTGTGCTTTAGTTGCAATAGGAACGCATGCCGTCTTTCTCCTGGAGGCAGGATGACTTCAGGTAGGAGGTCCTGGATGGAAGGAGAAGCCTAGTGTTTTTCTCTGTGCAGCTCAGACTACGGAATGAGTGAGATTTCCAGGCCTGTTGGAACTTGCTAGAATGTTGCTCTTTTACCTGTGCGAGTGCTGTGAATCAAGATATCACAAGAAAGAGTGTAGTGAGTTGCCCATGACTCAGCACACACAGAGGACCTCCAAGGGACCAATGGGCCTCGTCGTTGCTCAGCAGGCCTACAGGGGTGTGGAGGTACTCAGGGATCTTGGAACAAAAATGATGCTCACCCGAGAGGCCTAGGAGTCCTGAAAAGGGTACTTCCTTTAAAGTAAAGCAGAACAGCGACTTAGAGCTAATGGAAAGAGCTGCATGCCTCCCTTTCTGCAGGGCTACTCAGGGCCTTACCCCGAGGCAAGGACTCACGTTGAGATTCCCTTTAGCTCTAGAGCATGGCAAGGTGAGCCCCACCCCGGCCAAAGAAGCTCCGTGTGTAGCCAGAGAAAACTCATTTTCTTCCCACCTCAATGCTAGAGTGGCGAGAGGCCTGTCAACAGCAGAGAATTTCAGGGAGCTTCACGGCAGCAAGAATGGAGCTTTCCAAATGGAAAGCAAGGCTAGTACCATCATGCCCCCATTTCCATGGGCACAGGCAGCATACATCTCTGTGGTTTTTAACAAGTCAAATGAGACACAGAGTACACACTGTTTTCTTCCCTGAATCCACTTCTCGAGGCAGGGTGCTCTGCATCTAGTGAACGGCCTCACCAAGGAAAGCCCTAGCTAGGCCTCTGGGCCCGTGCCTCTTCAAAAGCCTGCCGTACTTCAGGAAAAACTGTGCTTTAGTTGCAATAGGAACGCAAGCCGTCTTTTTCCTGGAGGCAGGGTGACTTCAGTTAGGAGGTCCTGGATGGAAGGAGAAGCCTAGTGTTTTTCTCTGTGCAGCTCAGACCAGGGAATGAGTGCAACTTCCATGGCATTTTGGAACTTGCTAGAACGGTGCTCGTGAACCTGTATGAGTGCTGGCTAATTCAAGATGTCCCAGTAAGAGTGCACTCTGTTGCCCTACACTCGGCATACACACTGTGAGTCGGAAAGCTACGGGCCTGGATATTGCTTAGAAGGGCCAGGGGAGCCTGAGGGTACTTGCTGTTCTTGCAGGAAATAGGGTTTCCAGGCGAGGCACCTAGGTGTCCTGAAAAGCGTACTGGCGTTAAAATGCTGCAGAGCAGCGACTACGGCCTCATGGAAACTGCTACACGCCTCCGCTTCTGCATAGCATTTCAGGGCCTTCCCTCGAGGCAAGTTCTCACGTTGCTTGCACTGTGAGCGACACAGCATGTTAGGATGCTGTATTTCTCCTTGAATAGAGTGACTTCAGGAAAGAGGTCCTCGATAAATTCTAAGAAGAGTGTTATCTCAGGACATTCAGACGAGGGCAATGTCGAAAACTTCCAGGGCATGTTGGACTGCCTAGAAATGTGGTTCTGATGCTGTTCGACTGCTCTGCAAATAGAGCTCTCCTGAAGTAACGTACAGTGTGTTGCCCGAGACTCGGCAGACACAGAGGGCCTCCGAGGGTCGTATGGGAATCAATGCTGCTCAGCAGGCACGCAGGGGTGTGGAGTGCGTCAGTGATCTTGGAACAAAAATGATGCTCACCCGAGGGGCCTAGGAGTCCTGAAAAGGGTACTTCCTTTAAGATAGAGCGGAACCTCCACTAAGAGCTCATGGAAAGAGCTGCATGCCTACCTTTTTGCAGGGCTACTCAGGGCTTTACCTCGAGGCAAGGACTCACGTTGAGATTCCCTTTAGCTCTAGAGCATGGCAAGGTGAACCCACCCCGGCCAAAGAAGCTCCGTGTGTAGCCAGAGAAAACTCATTTTCTTCCCACACCAATGCTAGAGTGGCCAGAGGCCTGTCAACAGCAGAGAATTTCAGGGAGCTTCACGGCAGCAAGAATGGAGCTTTCCAAATGGAAAGCAAGGCTAGTACCATCATGCCCGCATTTCATGGGAACAGGCAGCATACATCTCTGTGGTTTTTAACAAGTCAAAAGAGACACAGAGTACACACTAGTTGCTTCCCTGAATCAACTTCTCGAGGCAGGGTGTTCTGCATCTAGTGAACGGCCTCACCAAGGAAAGCCTTAGCTAGGCCTCTGTGCCCGTGCCTCTTCAAAAGCCTGCCGTACTTCAGGAAAAACTGTGCTTTAGTTGCAATAGGAACGCAAGCCGTCTTTTTCCTGGAGGCAGGGTGACTTCAGTTAGGAGGTCCTGGATGGAAGGAGAAGCCTAGTGTTTTTCTCTGTGCAGCTCAGACCAGGGAATGAGTGCAACTTCCATGGCATTTTGGAACTTGCTAGAACGGTGCTCGTGAACCTGTATGAGTGCTGGCTAATTCAAGATGTCCCAGTAAGAGTGCACTCTGTTGCCCTACACTCGGCATACACACTGTGAGTCGGAAAGCTACGGGCCTGGATATTGCTTAGAAGGGCCAGGGGAGCCTGAGGGTACTTGCTGTTCTTGCAGGAAATAGGGTTTCCAGGCGAGGCACCTAGGTGTCCTGAAAAGCGTACTGGCGTTAAAATGCTGCAGAGCAGCGACTACGGCCTCATGGAAACTGCTACACGCCTCCGCTTCTGCATAGCATTTCAGGGCCTTCCCTCGAGGCAAGTTCTCACGTTGCTTGCACTGTGAGCGACACAGCATGTTAGGATGCTGTATTTCTCCTTGAATAGAGTGACTTCAGGAAAGAGGTCCTCGATAAATTCTAAGAAGAGTGTTATCTCAGGACATTCAGACGAGGGCAATGTCGAAAACTTCCAGGGCATGTTGGACTGCCTAGAAATGTGGTTCTGATGCTGTTCGACTGCTCTGCAAATAGAGCTCTCCTGAAGTAACGTACAGTGTGTTGCCCGAGACTCGGCAGACACAGAGGGCCTCCGAGGGACGTATGGGAATCAATGCTGCTCAGCAGGCACGCAGGGGTGTGGAGTGCGTCAGTGATCTTGGAACAAAAATGATGCTCACCCGAGGGGCCTAGGAGTCCTGAAAAGGGTACTTCCTTTAAGATAGAGCGGAATCTCCACTAAGAGCTCATGGAAAGAGCTGCATGCCTCCCTTTCTGCATGGCTACTCAGGGCCTTACCTCGAGGCAAGGACTCACGTTGAGATTCCCTTTAGCTCTAGAGCATGGCAAGGTGAGCCCCACCCGGAGCAATGAAGCTCCGTGTGTAGCCAGAGAAAACTCATTTTCTTCCCACACCAATGCTAGAGTGGCCAGAGGCCTGTCAACAGCATAGAATTTCAGGGAGCTTCACGGCAGCAAGAATGGAGCTTTCCAAATGGAAAGCAAGGCTAGGACCATCATGCCCCCATTACCATTGGCACAGGCAGCATACATCTCTGTGGTTTCTAACAAGTCAAAAGAGACACAGAGTACACACTAGTTGCTTCCCTGAATCAACTTCTCGAGGCAGGGTGTTCTGCTCCTTGTGAACGGCCTCAACAAGGAACGCCCTAGCTAGGCCTCTGGGCCCCTGCCTCTTCAAAAGCCTGCAGTGCTACAGGAAAAACTGTGCTTTAGTTGCAATAGGAACGCATGCCGTCTTTCTCCTGGAGGCAGGATGACTTCAGGTAGGAGGTCCTGGATGGAAGGAGAAGCCTAGTGTTTTTCTCTGTGCAGCTCAGACCAGGGAATGAGTGCGACTTCCACGGCATGTTGGAACTTGCTAGAATGTTGCTCTTTTACCTATGCGAGTGCTATGAATCAAGATATCACAAGAAAGAGTGTAGTGTGTTGCCCATGACTCAGCACACACAGAGGACCTCCGAGGGACCAATGGGCCTCGTCGTTGCTCAGCAGGCCCGCAGGGGTGTGGAGTGCGTCAGTGATCTTGGAACAAAAATGATACTCACCCGAGGGGCCTAGGAGTCCTGAAAAGGGTACTTCCTTTAAGATAAAGCGGAACCTCCACTAAGAGCTCATGGAAAGAGCTGCATGCCTCCCTTTCTGCAGGGCTACTCAGGGCCTTACCTCGAGGCAAGGACTCACGTTGAGATTCCCTTTAGCTCTAGAGCATGGCAAGGTGAGCCCCACCCGGAGCAATGAAGCTCCGTGTGTAGCCAGAGAAAACTCATATTCTTCCCACACCAATGCTAGAGTGGCCAGAGGCCTGTCAACAGCAGAGAATTTCAGGGAGCTTCACGGCAGCAAGAATGGAGCTTTCCAAATGGAAAGCAAGGCTAGGACCATCATGCCCCCATTACCATTGGCACAGGCAGCATACATCTCTGTGGTTTCTAACAAGTCAAAAGAGACACAGAGTACACACTAGTTGCTTCCCTGAATCAACTTCTCGAGGCAGGGTGTTCTGCACCTTGTGAACGGCCTCAACAAGGAACGCCCTAGCTAGGGCTCTGGGCCCGTAGCTCTTCAAAAGCCTGCAATGCTACAGGAAAAACTGTGCTTTAGTTGCAATAGGAACGCATGCCGTCTTTCTCCTGGAGGCAGGATGACTTCAGGTAGGAGGTCCTGGATGGAAGGAGAAGCCTAGTGTTTTTCTCTGTGCAGCTCAGACTACGGAATGAGTGAGATTTCCAGGCCTGTTGGAACTTGCTAGAATGTTGCTCTTTTACCTGTGCGAGTGCTGTGAATCAAGATATCACAAGAAAGAGTGTAGTGAGTTGCCCATGACTCAGCACACACAGAGGACCTCCGAGGGACCAATGGGCCTCGTCGTTGTTCAGCAGGCCTACAGGGGTGTGGAGGTACTCAGGGATCTTGGAACAAAAATGATGCTCACCCGAGAGGCCTAGGAGTCCTGAAAAGGGTACTTCCTTTAAAGTAAAGCAGAACAGCGACTTAGAGCTAATGGAAAGAGCTGCATGCCTACCTTATGGCAGGGCTACTCAGGGCCTTACCCCGAGGCAAGGACTCACGTTGAGATTCCCTTTAGCTCTAGAGCATGGCAAGGTGAGCCCCACCCCGGCCAAAGAAGCTCCGTGTGTAGCCAGAGAAAACTCATTTTCTTCCCACCTCAATGCTAGAGTGGCGAGAGGCCTGTCAACAGCAGAGAATTTCAGGGAGCTTCACGGCAGCAAGAATGGAGCTTTCCAAATGGAAAGCAAGGCTAGTACCATCATGCCCCCATTTCCATGGGCACAGGCAGCATACATCTCTGTGGTTTTTAACAAGTCAAATGAGACACAGAGTACACACTGTTTTCTTCCCTGAATCAACTTCTCGAGGCAGGGTGTTCTGCATCTAGTGAACGGCCTCACCAAGGAAAGCCCTAGCTAGGCCTCTGGGCCCGTGCCTCTTCAAAAGCCTGCCGTACTTCAGGAAAAACTGTGCTTTAGTTGCAATAGGAACGCAAGCCGTCTTTTTCCTGGAGGCAGGGTGACTTCAGTTAGGAGGTCCTGGATGGAAGGAGAAGCCTAGTGTTTTTCTCTGTGCAGCTCAGACCAGGGAATGAGTGCAACTTCCATGGCATTTTGGAACTTGCTAGAACGGTGCTCGTGAACCTGTATGAGTGCTGGCTAATTCAAGATGTCCCAGTAAGAGTGCACTCTGTTGCCCTACACTCGGCATACACACTGTGAGTCGGAAAGCTACGGGCCTGGATATTGCTTAGAAGGGCCAGGGGAGCCTGAGGGTACTTGCTGTTCTTGCAGGAAATAGGGTTTCCAGGCGAGGCACCTAGGTGTCCTGAAAAGCGTACTGGCGTTAAAATGCTGCAGAGCAGCGACTACGGCCTCATGGAAACTGCTACACGCCTCCGCTTCTGCATAGCATTTCAGGGCCTTCCCTCGAGGCAAGTTCTCACGTTGCTTGCACTGTGAGCGACACAGCATGTTAGGATGCTGTATTTCTCCTTGAATAGAGTGACTTCAGGAAAGAGGTCCTCGATAAATTCTAAGAAGAGTGTTATCCCAGGACATTCAGACGAGGGCAATGTCGAAAACTTCCAGGGCATGTTGGACTGCCTAGAAATGTGGTTCTGATGCTGTTCGACTGCTCTGCAAATAGAGCTCTCCTGAAGTAACGTACAGTGTGTTGCCCGAGACTCGGCAGACACAGAGGGCCTCCGAGGGACGTATGGGAATCAATGCTGCTCAGCAGGCCCGCAGGGGTGTGGAGTGCGTCAGTGATCTTGGAACAAAAATGATACTCACCGGAGGGGCCTAGGAGTCCTGAAAAGGGTACTTCCTTTAAGATAAAGCGGAACCTCCACTAAGAGCTCATGGAAAGAGCTGCATGCCTCCCTTTCTGCAGGGCTACTCAGGGCCTTACCTCGAGGCAAGGACTCACGTTGAGATTCCCTTTAGCTCTAGAGCATGGCAAGGTGAGCCCCACCCGGAGCAATGAAGCTCCGTGTGTAGCCAGAGAAAACTCATTTTCTTCCCACACCAATGCTAGAGTGGCCAGAGGCCTGTCAACAGCATAGAATTTCAGGGAGCTTCACGGCAGCAAGAATGGAGCTTTCCAAATGGAAAGCAAGGCTAGGACCATCATGCCCCCATTACCATTGGCACAGGCAGCATACATCTCTGTGGTTTCTAACAAGTCAAAAGAGACACAGAGTACACACTAGTTGCTTCCCTGAATCAACTTCTCGAGGCAGGGTGTTCTGCACCTTGTGAACGGCCTCAACAAGGAACGCCCTAGCTAGGGCTCTGGGCCCGTAGCTCTTCAAAAGCCTGCAATGCTACAGGAAAAACTGTGCTTTAGTTGCAATAGGAACGCATGCCGTCTTTCTCCTGGAGGCAGGATGACTTCAGGTAGGAGGTCCTGGATGGAAGGAGAAGCCTAGTGTTTTTCTCTGTGCAGCTCAGACCAGGGAATGAGTGCGACTTCCACGGCATGTTGGAACTTGCTAGAATGTTGCTCTTTTACCTATGCGAGTGCTGTGAATCAAGATATCACAAGAAAGAGTGTAGTGTGTTGCCCATGACTCAGCACACACAGAGGACCTCCGAGGGACCAATGGGCCTCGTCGTTGCTCAGCAGGCCTACAGGGGTGTGGAGGTACTCAGGGATCTTGGAACAAAAATGATGCTCACCCGAGAGGCCTAGGAGTCCTGAAAAGGGTACTTCCTTTAAAGTAAAGCAGAACAGCGACTTAGAGCTCATGGAAAGAGGTGCATGCCTACCTTTTTGCAGGGCTACTCAGGGCCTTACCTCGAGGCAAGGACTCACGTTGAGATTCCCTTTAGCTCTAGAGCATGGCAAGGTGAGCCCCACCCGGAGCAATGAAGCTCCGTGTGTAGCCAGAGAAAACTCATTTTCTTCCCACACCAATGCTAGAGTGGCCAGAGGCCTGTCAACAGCAGAGAATTTCAGGGAGCTTCACGGCAGCAAGAATGGAGCTTTCCAAATGGAAAGCAAGGCTAGGACCATCATGCCCCCATTACCATTGGCACAGGCAGCATACATCTCTGTGGTTTCTAACAAGTCAAAAGAGACACAGAGTACACACTAGTTGCTTCCCTGAATCAACTTCTCGAGGCAGGGTGTTCTGCACCTTGTGAACGGCCTCAACAAGGAACGCCCTAGCTAGGGCTCTGGGCCCGTAGCTCTTCAAAAGCCTGCAATGCTACAGGAAAAACTGTGCTTTAGTTGCAATAGGAACGCATGCCGTCTTTCTCCTGGAGGCAGGATGACTTCAGGTAGGAGGTCCTGGATGGAAGGAGAAGCCTAGTGTTTTTCTCTGTGCAGCTCAGACCAGGGAATGAGTGCGATTTCCAGGCCTGTTGGAACTTGCTAGAATGTTGCTCTTTTACCTGTGCGAGTGCTGTGAATCAAGATATCACAAGAAAGAGTGTAGTGTGTTGCCCATGACTCAGCACACACAGAGGACCTCCGAGGGACCAATGGGCCTCGTCGTTGCTCAGCAGGCCTACAGGGGTGTGGAGGTACTCAGGGATCTTGGAACAAAAATGATGCTCACCCGAGAGGCCTAGGAGTCCTGAAAAGGGTACTTCCTTTAAAGTAAAGCAGAACAGCGACTTAGAGCTAATGGAAAGAGCTGCATGCCTACCTTATGGCAGGGCTACTCAGGGCCTTACCTCGAGGCAAGGACTCACGTTGAGATTCCCTTTAGCTCTAGAGCATGGCAAGGTGAGCCCCACCCCGGCCAAAGAAGCTCCGTGTGTAGCCAGAGAAAACTCATTTTCTTCCCACCTCAATGCTAGAGTGGCGAGAGGCCTGTCAACAGCAGAGAATTTCAGGGAGCTTCACGGCAGCAAGAATGGAGCTTTCCAAATGGAAAGCAAGGCTAGGACCATCATGCCCCCATTTCCATGGGCACAGGCAGCATACATCTCTGTGGTTTTTAACAAGTCAAATGAGACACAGAGTACACACTGTTTTCTTCCCTGAATCCACTTCTCGAGGCAGGGTGCTCTGCATCTAGTGAACGGCCTCACCAAGGAAAGCCCTAGCTAGGCCTCTGGGCCCGTGCCTCTTCAAAAGCCTGCAGTACTTCAGGAAAAACTGTGCTTTAGTTGCAATAGGAACGCAAGCCGTCGTTTTCCTGGAGGCAGGGTGACTTCAGGTAGGAGGTCCTGGATGGAAGGAGAAGCCTAGTGTTTTTCTCTGTGCAGCTCAGACCAGGGAATGAGTGCAACTTCCATGGCATTTTGGAACTTGCTAGAACGGTGCTCGTGAACCTGTATGAGTGCTGGCTAATTCAAGATGTCCCAGTAAGAGTGCACTCTGTTGCCCTACACTCGGCATACACACTGTGAGTCGGAAAGCTACGGGCCTGGATATTGCTTAGAAGGGCCAGGGGAGCCTGAGGGTACTTGCTGTTCTTGCAGGAAATAGGGTTTCCAGGCGAGGCACCTAGGTGTCCTGAAAAGCGTACTGGCGTTAAAATGCTGCAGAGCAGCGACTACGGCCTCATGGAAACTGCTACACGCCTCCGCTTCTGCATAGCATTTCAGGGCCTTCCCTCGAGGCAAGTTCTCACGTTGCTTGCACTGTGAGCGACACAGCATGTTAGGATGCTGTATTTCTCCTTGAATAGAGTGACTTCAGGAAAGAGGTCCTCGATAAATTCTAAGAAGAGTGTTATCTCAGGACATTCAGACGAGGGCAATGTCGAAAACTTCCAGGGCATGTTGGACTGCCTAGAAATGTGGTTCTGATGCTGTTCGACTGCTCTGCAAATAGAGCTCTCCTGAAGTAACGTACAGTGTGTTGCCCGAGACTCGGCAGACACAGAGGGCCTCCGAGGGACGTATGGGAATCAATGCTGCTCAGCAGGCCCGCAGGGGTGTGGAGTGCGTCAGTGATCTTGGAACAAAAATGATGCTCACCCGAGGGGCCTAGGAGTCCTGAAAAGGGTACTTCCTTTAAGATAAAGCGGAACCTCCACTAAGAGCTCATGGAAAGAGCTGCATGCCTCCCTTTCTGCAGGGCTACTCAGGGCCTTACCTCGAGGCAAGGACTCACGTTGAGATTCCCTTTAGCTCTAGAGCATGGCAAGGTGAGCCCCACCCGGAGCAATGAAGCTCCGTGTGTAGCCAGAGAAAACTCATTTTCTTCCCACACCAATGCTAGAGTGGCCAGAGGCCTGTCAACAGCAGAGAATTTCAGGGAGCTTCACGGCAGCAAGAATGGAGCTTTCCAAATGGAAAGCAAGGCTAGGACCATCATGCCCCCATTACCATTGGCACAGGCAGCATACATCTCTGTGGTTTCTAACAAGTCAAAAGAGACACAGAGTACACACTAGTTGCTTCCCTGAATCAACTTCTCGAGGCAGGGTGTTCTGCACCTTGTGAACGGCCTCAACAAGGAACGCCCTAGCTAGGGCTCTGGGCCCGTAGCTCTTCAAAAGCCTGCAATGCTACAGGAAAAACTGTGCTTTAGTTGCAATAGGAACGCATGCCGTCTTTCTCCTGGAGGCAGGATGACTTCAGGTAGGAGGTCCTGGATGGAAGGAGAAGCCTAGTGTTTTTCTCTGTGCAGCTCAGACTACGGAATGAGTGAGATTTCCAGGCCTGTTGGAACTTGCTAGAATGTTGCTCTTTTACCTGTGCGAGTGCTGTGAATCAAGATATCACAAGAAAGAGTGTAGTGAGTTG
This sequence comes from Balaenoptera ricei, assembly GCF_028023285.1. Lineage (NCBI taxonomy): Eukaryota > Metazoa > Chordata > Mammalia > Artiodactyla > Balaenopteridae > Balaenoptera > Balaenoptera ricei. The sequence goes on from NC_082654.1 coordinate 82,430,151, forward strand.
CCCATGACTCAGCACACACAGAGGACCTCCGAGGGACCAATGGGCCTCGTCGTTGTTCAGCAGGCCTACAGGGGTGTGGAGGTACTCAGGGATCTTGGAACAAAAATGATGCTCACCCGAGAGGCCTAGGAGTCCTGAAAAGGGTACTTCCTTTAAAGTAAAGCAGAACAGCGACTTAGAGCTAATGGAAAGAGCTGCATGCCTACCTTATGGCAGGGCTACTCAGGGCCTTACCCCGAGGCAAGGACTCACGTTGAGATTCCCTTTAGCTCTAGAGCATGGCAAGGTGAGCCCCACCCCGGCCAAAGAAGCTCCGTGTGTAGCCAGAGAAAACTCATTTTCTTCCCACCTCAATGCTAGAGTGGCGAGAGGCCTGTCAACAGCAGAGAATTTCAGGGAGCTTCACGGCAGCAAGAATGGAGCTTTCCAAATGGAAAGCAAGGCTAGTACCATCATGCCCCCATTTCCATGGGCACAGGCAGCATACATCTCTGTGGTTTTTAACAAGTCAAATGAGACACAGAGTACACACTGTTTTCTTCCCTGAATCAACTTCTCGAGGCAGGGTGTTCTGCATCTAGTGAACGGCCTCACCAAGGAAAGCCCTAGCTAGGCCTCTGGGCCCGTGCCTCTTCAAAAGCCTGCCGTACTTCAGGAAAAACTGTGCTTTAGTTGCAATAGGAACGCAAGCCGTCTTTTTCCTGGAGGCAGGGTGACTTCAGTTAGGAGGTCCTGGATGGAAGGAGAAGCCTAGTGTTTTTCTCTGTGCAGCTCAGACCAGGGAATGAGTGCAACTTCCATGGCATTTTGGAACTTGCTAGAACGGTGCTCGTGAACCTGTATGAGTGCTGGCTAATTCAAGATGTCCCAGTAAGAGTGCACTCTGTTGCCCTACACTCGGCATACACACTGTGAGTCGGAAAGCTACGGGCCTGGATATTGCTTAGAAGGGCCAGGGGAGCCTGAGGGTACTTGCTGTTCTTGCAGGAAATAGGGTTTCCAGGCGAGGCACCTAGGTGTCCTGAAAAGCGTACTGGCGTTAAAATGCTGCAGAGCAGCGACTACGGCCTCATGGAAACTGCTACACGCCTCCGCTTCTGCATAGCATTTCAGGGCCTTCCCTCGAGGCAAGTTCTCACGTTGCTTGCACTGTGAGCGACACAGCATGTTAGGATGCTGTATTTCTCCTTGAATAGAGTGACTTCAGGAAAGAGGTCCTCGATAAATTCTAAGAAGAGTGTTATCCCAGGACATTCAGACGAGGGCAATGTCGAAAACTTCCAGGGCATGTTGGACTGCCTAGAAATGTGGTTCTGATGCTGTTCGACTGCTCTGCAAATAGAGCTCTCCTGAAGTAACGTACAGTGTGTTGCCCGAGACTCGGCAGACACAGAGGGCCTCCGAGGGACGTATGGGAATCAATGCTGCTCAGCAGGCCCGCAGGGGTGTGGAGTGCGTCAGTGATCTTGGAACAAAAATGATACTCACCGGAGGGGCCTAGGAGTCCTGAAAAGGGTACTTCCTTTAAGATAAAGCGGAACCTCCACTAAGAGCTCATGGAAAGAGCTGCATGCCTCCCTTTCTGCAGGGCTACTCAGGGCCTTACCTCGAGGCAAGGACTCACGTTGAGATTCCCTTTAGCTCTAGAGCATGGCAAGGTGAGCCCCACCCGGAGCAATGAAGCTCCGTGTGTAGCCAGAGAAAACTCATTTTCTTCCCACACCAATGCTAGAGTGGCCAGAGGCCTGTCAACAGCATAGAATTTCAGGGAGCTTCACGGCAGCAAGAATGGAGCTTTCCAAATGGAAAGCAAGGCTAGGACCATCATGCCCCCATTACCATTGGCACAGGCAGCATACATCTCTGTGGTTTCTAACAAGTCAAAAGAGACACAGAGTACACACTAGTTGCTTCCCTGAATCAACTTCTCGAGGCAGGGTGTTCTGCACCTTGTGAACGGCCTCAACAAGGAACGCCCTAGCTAGGGCTCTGGGCCCGTAGCTCTTCAAAAGCCTGCAATGCTACAGGAAAAACTGTGCTTTAGTTGCAATAGGAACGCATGCCGTCTTTCTCCTGGAGGCAGGATGACTTCAGGTAGGAGGTCCTGGATGGAAGGAGAAGCCTAGTGTTTTTCTCTGTGCAGCTCAGACTACGGAATGAGTGAGATTTCCAGGCCTGTTGGAACTTGCTAGAATGTTGCTCTTTTACCTGTGCGAGTGCTGTGAATCAAGATATCACAAGAAAGAGTGTAGTGAGTTGCCCATGACTCAGCACACACAGAGGACCTCCGAGGGACCAATGGGCCTCGTCGTTGCTCAGCAGGCCTACAGGGGTGTGGAGGTACTCAGGGATCTTGGAACAAAAATGATGCTCACCCGAGAGGCCTAGGAGTCCTGAAAAGGGTACTTCCTTTAAAGTAAAGCAGAACAGCGACTTAGAGCTAATGGAAAGAGCTGCATGCCTCCCTTTCTGCAGGGCTACTCAGGGCCTTACCCCGAGGCAAGGACTCACGTTGAGATTCCCTTTAGCTCTAGAGCATGGCAAGGTGAGCCCCACCCCGGCCAAAGAAGCTCCGTGTGTAGCCAGAGAAAACTCATTTTCTTCCCACCTCAATGCTAGAGTGGCGAGAGGCCTGTCAACAGCAGAGAATTTCAGGGAGCTTCACGGCAGCAAGAATGGAGCTTTCCAAATGGAAAGCAAGGCTAGTACCATCATGCCCCCATTTCCATGGGCACAGGCAGCATACATCTCTGTGGTTTTTAACAAGTCAAATGAGACACAGAGTACACACTGTTTTCTTCCCTGAATCCACTTCTCGAGGCAGGGTGCTCTGCATCTAGTGAACGGCCTCACCAAGGAAAGCCCTAGCTAGGCCTCTGGGCCCGTGCCTCTTCAAAAGCCTGCCGTACTTCAGGAAAAACTGTGCTTTAGTTGCAATAGGAACGCAAGCCGTCTTTTTCCTGGAGGCAGGGTGACTTCAGTTAGGAGGTCCTGGATGGAAGGAGAAGCCTAGTGTTTTTCTCTGTGCAGCTCAGACCAGGGAATGAGTGCAACTTCCATGGCATTTTGGAACTTGCTAGAACGGTGCTCGTGAACCTGTATGAGTGCTGGCTAATTCAAGATGTCCCAGTAAGAGTGCACTCTGTTGCCCTACACTCGGCATACACACTGTGAGTCGGAAAGCTACGGGCCTGGATATTGCTTAGAAGGGCCAGGGGAGCCTGAGGGTACTTGCTGTTCTTGCAGGAAATAGGGTTTCCAGGCGAGGCACCTAGGTGTCCTGAAAAGCGTACTGGCGTTAAAATGCTGCAGAGCAGCGACTACGGCCTCATGGAAACTGCTACACGCCTCCGCTTCTGCATAGCATTTCAGGGCCTTCCCTCGAGGCAAGTTCTCACGTTGCTTGCACTGTGAGCGACACAGCATGTTAGGATGCTGTATTTCTCCTTGAATAGAGTGACTTCAGGAAAGAGGTCCTCGATAAATTCTAAGAAGAGTGTTATCTCAGGACATTCAGACGAGGGCAATGTCGAAAACTTCCAGGGCATGTTGGACTGCCTAGAAATGTGGTTCTGATGCTGTTCGACTGCTCTGCAAATAGAGCTCTCCTGAAGTAACGTACAGTGTGTTGCCCGAGACTCGGCAGACACAGAGGGCCTCCGAGGGACGTATGGGAATCAATGCTGCTCAGCAGGCCCGCAGGGGTGTGGAGTGCGTCAGTGATCTTGGAACAAAAATGATGCTCACCCGAGGGGCCTAGGAGTCCTGAAAAGGGTACTTCCTTTAAGATAAAGCGGAACCTCCACTAAGAGCTCATGGAAAGAGCTGCATGCCTCCCTTTCTGCAGGGCTACTCAGGGCCTTACCTCGAGGCAAGGACTCACGTTGAGATTCCCTTTAGCTCTAGAGCATGGCAAGGTGAGCCCCACCCGGAGCAATGAAGCTCCGTGTGTAGCCAGAGAAAACTCATTTTCTTCCCACACCAATGCTAGAGTGGCCAGAGGCCTGTCAACAGCAGAGAATTTCAGGGAGCTTCACGGCAGCAAGAATGGAGCTTTCCAAATGGAAAGCAAGGCTAGGACCATCATGCCCCCATTACCATTGGCACAGGCAGCATACATCTCTGTGGTTTCTAACAAGTCAAAAGAGACACAGAGTACACACTAGTTGCTTCCCTGAATCAACTTCTCGAGGCAGGGTGTTCTGCACCTTGTGAACGGCCTCAACAAGGAACGCCCTAGCTAGGGCTCTGGGCCCGTAGCTCTTCAAAAGCCTGCAATGCTACAGGAAAAACTGTGCTTTAGTTGCAATAGGAACGCATGCCGTCTTTCTCCTGGAGGCAGGATGACTTCAGGTAGGAGGTCCTGGATGGAAGGAGAAGCCTAGTGTTTTTCTCTGTGCAGCTCAGACTACGGAATGAGTGAGATTTCCAGGCCTGTTGGAACTTGCTAGAATGTTGCTCTTTTACCTGTGCGAGTGCTGTGAATCAAGATATCACAAGAAAGAGTGTAGTGAGTTGCCCATGACTCAGCACACACAGAGGACCTCCAAGGGACCAATGGGCCTCGTCGTTGCTCAGCAGGCCTACAGGGGTGTGGAGGTACTCAGGGATCTTGGAACAAAAATGATGCTCACCCGAGAGGCCTAGGAGTCCTGAAAAGGGTACTTCCTTTAAAGTAAAGCAGAACAGCGACTTAGAGCTAATGGAAAGAGCTGCATGCCTCCCTTTCTGCAGGGCTACTCAGGGCCTTACCCCGAGGCAAGGACTCACGTTGAGATTCCCTTTAGCTCTAGAGCATGGCAAGGTGAGCCCCACCCCGGCCAAAGAAGCTCCGTGTGTAGCCAGAGAAAACTCATTTTCTTCCCACCTCAATGCTAGAGTGGCGAGAGGCCTGTCAACAGCAGAGAATTTCAGGGAGCTTCACGGCAGCAAGAATGGAGCTTTCCAAATGGAAAGCAAGGCTAGTACCATCATGCCCCCATTTCCATGGGCACAGGCAGCATACATCTCTGTGGTTTTTAACAAGTCAAATGAGACACAGAGTACACACTGTTTTCTTCCCTGAATCCACTTCTCGAGGCAGGGTGCTCTGCATCTAGTGAACGGCCTCACCAAGGAAAGCCCTAGCTAGGCCTCTGGGCCCGTGCCTCTTCAAAAGCCTGCCGTACTTCAGGAAAAACTGTGCTTTAGTTGCAATAGGAACGCAAGCCGTCTTTTTCCTGGAGGCAGGGTGACTTCAGTTAGGAGGTCCTGGATGGAAGGAGAAGCCTAGTGTTTTTCTCTGTGCAGCTCAGACCAGGGAATGAGTGCAACTTCCATGGCATTTTGGAACTTGCTAGAACGGTGCTCGTGAACCTGTATGAGTGCTGGCTAATTCAAGATGTCCCAGTAAGAGTGCACTCTGTTGCCCTACACTCGGCATACACACTGTGAGTCGGAAAGCTACGGGCCTGGATATTGCTTAGAAGGGCCAGGGGAGCCTGAGGGTACTTGCTGTTCTTGCAGGAAATAGGGTTTCCAGGCGAGGCACCTAGGTGTCCTGAAAAGCGTACTGGCGTTAAAATGCTGCAGAGCAGCGACTACGGCCTCATGGAAACTGCTACACGCCTCCGCTTCTGCATAGCATTTCAGGGCCTTCCCTCAAGGCAAGTTCTCACGTTGCTTGCACTGTGAGCGACACAGCATGTTAGGATGCTGTATTTCTCCTTGAATAGAGTGACTTCAGGAAAGAGGTCCTCGATAAATTCTAAGAAGAGTGTTATCTCAGGACATTCAGACGAGGGCAATGTCGAAAACTTCCAGGGCATGTTGGACTGCCTAGAAATGTGGTTCTGATGCTGTTCGACTGCTCTGCAAATAGAGCTCTCCTCAAGTAACGTACAGTGTGTTGCCCGAGACTCGGCAGACACAGAGGGCCTCCGAGGGTCGTATGGGAATCAATGCTGCTCAGCAGGCACGCAGGGGTGTGGAGTGCGTCAGTGATCTTGGAACAAAAATGATGCTCACCCGAGGGGCCTAGGAGTCCTGAAAAGGGTACTTCCTTTAAGATAGAGCGGAACCTCCACTAAGAGCTCATGGAAAGAGCTGCATGCCTACCTTTTTGCAGGGCTACTCAGGGCTTTACCTCGAGGCAAGGACTCACGTTGAGATTCCCTTTAGCTCTAGAGCATGGCAAGGTGAACCCACCCCGGCCAAAGAAGCTCCGTGTGTAGCCAGAGAAAACTCATTTTCTTCCCACACCAATGCTAGAGTGGCCAGAGGCCTGTCAACAGCAGAGAATTTCAGGGAGCTTCACGGCAGCAAGAATGGAGCTTTCCAAATGGAAAGCAAGGCTAGTACCATCATGCCCGCATTTCATGGGAACAGGCAGCATACATCTCTGTGGTTTTTAACAAGTCAAAAGAGACACAGAGTACACACTAGTTGCTTCCCTGAATCAACTTCTCGAGGCAGGGTGTTCTGCATCTAGTGAACGGCCTCACCAAGGAAAGCCTTAGCTAGGCCTCTGTGCCCGTGCCTCTTCAAAAGCCTGCCGTACTTCAGGAAAAACTGTGCTTTAGTTGCAATAGGAACGCAAGCCGTCTTTTTCCTGGAGGCAGGGTGACTTCAGTTAGGAGGTCCTGGATGGAAGGAGAAGCCTAGTGTTTTTCTCTGTGCAGCTCAGACCAGGGAATGAGTGCAACTTCCATGGCATTTTGGAACTTGCTAGAACGGTGCTCGTGAACCTGTATGAGTGCTGGCTAATTCAAGATGTCCCAGTAAGAGTGCACTCTGTTGCCCTACACTCGGCATACACACTGTGAGTCGGAAAGCTACGGGCCTGGATATTGCTTAGAAGGGCCAGGGGAGCCTGAGGGTACTTGCTGTTCTTGCAGGAAATAGGGTTTCCAGGCGAGGCACCTAGGTGTCCTGAAAAGCGTACTGGCGTTAAAATGCTGCAGAGCAGCGACTACGGCCTCATGGAAACTGCTACACGCCTCCGCTTCTGCATAGCATTTCAGGGCCTTCCCTCGAGGCAAGTTCTCACGTTGCTTGCACTGTGAGCGACACAGCATGTTAGGATGCTGTATTTCTCCTTGAATAGAGTGACTTCAGGAAAGAGGTCCTCGATAAATTCTAAGAAGAGTGTTATCTCAGGACATTCAGACGAAGGCAATGTCGAAAACTTCCAGGGCATGTTGGACTGCCTAGAAATGTGGTTCTGATGCTGTTCGACTGCTCTGCAAATAGAGCTCTCCTGAAGTAACGTACAGTGTGTTGCCCGAGACTCGGCAGACACAGAGGGCCTCCGAGGGACGTATGGGAATCAATGCTGCTCAGCAGGCACGCAGGGGTGTGGAGTGCGTCAGTGATCTTGGAACAAAAATGATGCTCACCCGAGGGGCCTAGGAGTCCTGAAAAGGGTACTTCCTTTAAGATAGAGCGGAACCTCCACTAAGAGCTCATGGAAAGAGCTGCATGCCTCCCTTTCTGCATGGCTACTCAGGGCCTTACCTCGAGGCAAGGACTCACGTTGAGATTCCCTTTAGCTCTAGAGCATGGCAAGGTGAGCCCCACCCGGAGCAATGAAGCTCCGTGTGTAGCCAGAGAAAACTCATTTTCTTCCCACACCAATGCTAGAGTGGCCAGAGGCCTGTCAACAGCATAGAATTTCAGGGAGCTTCACGGCAGCAAGAATGGAGCTTTCCAAATGGAAAGCAAGGCTAGGACCATCATGCCCCCATTACCATTGGCACAGGCAGCATACATCTCTGTGGTTTCTAACAAGTCAAAAGAGACACAGAGTACACACTAGTTGCTTCCCTGAATCAACTTCTCGAGGCAGGGTGTTCTGCTCCTTGTGAACGGCCTCAACAAGGAACGCCCTAGCTAGGCCTCTGGGCCCCTGCCTCTTCAAAAGCCTGCAGTGCTACAGGAAAAACTGTGCTTTAGTTGCAATAGGAACGCATGCCGTCTTTCTCCTGGAGGCAGGATGACTTCAGGTAGGAGGTCCTGGATGGAAGGAGAAGCCTAGTGTTTTTCTCTGTGCAGCTCAGACCAGGGAATGAGTGCGACTTCCACGGCATGTTGGAACTTGCTAGAATGTTGCTCTTTTACCTATGCGAGTGCTATGAATCAAGATATCACAAGAAAGAGTGTAGTGTGTTGCCCATGACTCAGCACACACAGAGGACCTCCGAGGGACCAATGGGCCTCGTCGTTGCTCAGTAGGCCCGCAGGGGTGTGGAGTGCGTCAGTGATCTTGGAACAAAAATGATACTCACCCGAGGGGCCTAGGAGTCCTGAAAAGGGTACTTCCTTTAAGATAAAGCGGAACCTCCACTAAGAGCTCATGGAAAGAGCTGCATGCCTCCCTTTCTGCAGGGCTACTCAGGGCCTTACCTCGAGGCAAGGACTCACGTTGAGATTCCCTTTAGCTCTAGAGCATGGCAAGGTGAGCCCCACCCGGAGCAATGAAGCTCCGTGTGTAGCCAGAGAAAACTCATTTTCTTCCCACACCAATGCTAGAGTGGCCAGAGGCCTGTCAACAGCAGAGAATTTCAGGGAGCTTCACGGCAGCAAGAATGGAGCTTTCCAAATGGAAAGCAAGGCTAGGACCATCATGCCCCCATTACCATTGGCACAGGCAGCATACATCTCTGTGGTTTCTAACAAGTCAAAAGAGACACAGAGTACACACTAGTTGCTTCCCTGAATCAACTTCTCGAGGCAGGGTGTTCTGCACCTTGTGAACGGCCTCAACAAGGAACGCCCTAGCTAGGGCTCTGGGCCCGTAGCTCTTCAAAAGCCTGCAATGCTACAGGAAAAACTGTGCTTTAGTTGCAATAGGAACGCATGCCGTCTTTCTCCTGGAGGCAGGATGACTTCAGGTAGGAGGTCCTGGATGGAAGGAGAAGCCTAGTGTTTTTCTCTGTGCAGCTCAGACTACGGAATGAGTGAGATTTCCAGGCCTGTTGGAACTTGCTAGAATGTTGCTCTTTTACCTGTGCGAGTGCTGTGAATCAAGATATCACAAGAAAGAGTGTAGTGAGTTGCCCATGACTCAGCACACACAGAGGACCTCCGAGGGACCAATGGGCCTCGTCGTTGTTCAGCAGGCCTACAGGGGTGTGGAGGTACTCAGGGATCTTGGAACAAAAATGATGCTCACCCGAGAGGCCTAGGAGTCCTGAAAAGGGTACTTCCTTTAAAGTAAAGCAGAACAGCGACTTAGAGCTAATGGAAAGAGCTGCATGCCTACCTTATGGCAGGGCTACTCAGGGCCTTACCCCGAGGCAAGGACTCACGTTGAGATTCCCTTTAGCTCTAGAGCATGGCAAGGTGAGCCCCACCCCGGCCAAAGAAGCTCCGTGTGTAGCCAGAGAAAACTCATTTTCTTCCCACCTCAATGCTAGAGTGGCGAGAGGCCTGTCAACAGCAGAGAATTTCAGGGAGCTTCACGGCAGCAAGAATGGAGCTTTCCAAATGGAAAGCAAGGCTAGTACCATCATGCCCCCATTTCCATGTGCACAGGCAGCATACATCTCTGTGGTTTTTAACAAGTCAAATGAGACACAGAGTACACACTGTTTTCTTCCCTGAATCAACTTCTCGAGGCAGGGTGTTCTGCATCTAGTGAACGGCCTCACCAAGGAAAGCCCTAGCTAGGCCTCTGGGCCCGTGCCTCTTCAAAAGCCTGCCGTACTTCAGGAAAAACTGTGCTTTAGTTGCAATAGGAACGCAAGCCGTCGTTTTCCTGGAGGCAGGGTGACTTCAGTTAGGAGGTCCTGGATGGAAGGAGAAGCCTAGTGTTTTTCTCTGTGCAGCTCAGACCAGGGAATGAGTGCAACTTCCATGGCATTTTGGAACTTGCTAGAACGGTGCTCGTGAACCTGTATGAGTGCTGGCTAATTCAAGATGTCCCAGTAAGAGTGCACTCTGTTGCCCTACACTCGGCATACACACTGTGAGTCGGAAAGCTACGGGCCTGGATATTGCTTAGAAGGGCCAGGGGAGCCTGAGGGTACTTGCTGTTCTTGCAGGAAATAGGGTTTCCAGGCGAGGCACCTAGGTGTCCTGAAAAGCGTACTGGCGTTAAAATGCTGCAGAGCAGCGACTACGGCCTCATGGAAACTGCTACACGCCTCCGCTTCTGCATAGCATTTCAGGGCCTTCCCTCGAGGCAAGTTCTCACGTTGCTTGCACTGTGAGCGACACAGCATGTTAGGATGCTGTATTTCTCCTTGAATAGAGTGACTTCAGGAAAGAGGTCCTCGATAAATTCTAAGAAGAGTGTTATCTCAGGACACTCAGACGAGGGCAATGTCGAAAACTTCCAGGGCATGTTGGACTGCCTAGAAATGTGGTTCTGATGCTGTTCGACTGCTCTGCAAATAGAGCTCTCCTGAAGTAACGTACAGTGTGTTGCCCGAGACTCGGCAGACACAGAGGGCCTCCGAGGGACGTATGGGAATCAATGCTGCTCAGCAGGCCCGCAGGGGTGTGGAGTGCGTCAGTGATCTTGGAACAAAAATGATACTCACCCGAGGGGCCTAGGAGTCCTGAAAAGGGTACTTCCTTTAAGATAAAGCGGAACCTCCACTAAGAGCTCATGGAAAGAGCTGCATGCCTCCCTTTCTGCAGGGCTACTCAGGGCCTTACCTCGAGGCAAGGACTCACGTTGAGATTCCCTTTAGCTCTAGAGCATGGCAAGGTGAGCCCCACCCGGAGCAATGAAGCTCCGTGTGTAGCCAGAGAAAACTCATTTTCTTCCCACACCAATGCTAGAGTGGCCAGAGGCCTGTCAACAGCAGAGAATTTCAGGGAGCTTCACGGCAGCAAGAATGGAGCTTTCCAAATGGAAAGCAAGGCTAGGACCATCATGCCCCCATTACCATTGGCACAGGCAGCATACATCTCTGTGGTTTCTAACAAGTCAAAAGAGACACAGAGTACACACTAGTTGCTTCCCTGAATCAACTTCTCGAGGCAGGGTGTTCTGCACCTTGTGAACGGCCTCAACAAGGAACGCCCTAGCTAGGGCTCTGGGCCCGTAGCTCTTCAAAAGCCTGCAATGCTACAGGAAAAACTGTGCTTTAGTTGCAATAGGAACGCATGCCGTCTTTCTCCTGGAGGCAGGATGACTTCAGGTAGGAGGTCCTGGATGGAAGGAGAAGCCTAGTGTTTTTCTCTGTGCAGCTCAGACTAGGGAATGAGTGCGATGTCCAGGCCTGTTGGAACTTGCTAGAATGTTGCTCTTTTACCTGTGCGAGTGCTGTGAATCAAGATATCACAAGAAAGAGTGTAGTGTGTTGCCCATGACTCAGCACACACAGAGGACCTCTGAGGGACCAATGGGCCTCGTCGTTGCTCAGCAGGCCTACAGGGGTGTGGAGGTACTCAGGGATCTTGGAACAAAAATGATGCTCACCCGAGAGGCCTAGGAGTCCTGAAAAGGGTACTTCCTTTAAAGTAAAGCAGAACAGCGACTTAGAGCTAATGGAAAGAGCTGCATGCCTACCTTATGGCAGGGCTACTCAGGGCCTTACCTCGAGGCAAGGACTCACGTTGAGATTCCCTTTAGCTCTAGAGCATGGCAAGGTGAGCCCCACCCCGGCCAAAGAAGCTCCGTGTGTAGCCAGAGAAAACTCATTTTCTTCCCACCTCAATGCTAGAGTGGCGAGAGGCCTGTCAACAGCAGAGAATTTCAGGGAGCTTCACGGCAGCAAGAATGGAGCTTTCCAAATGGAAAGCAAGGCTAGGACCATCATGCCCCCATTTCCATGGGCACAGGCAGCATACATCTCTGTGGTTTTTAACAAGTCAAATGAGACACAGAGTACACACTGTTTTCTTCCCTGAATCCACTTCTCGAGGCAGGGTGCTCTGCATCTAGTGAACGGCCTCACCAAGGAAAGCCCTAGCTAGGCCTCTGGGCCCGTGCCTCTTCAAAAGCCTGCCGTACTTCAGGAAAAACTGTGCTTTAGTTGCAATAGGAACGCAAGCCGTCGTTTTCCTGGAGGCAGGGTGACTTCAGGTAGGAGGTCCTGGATGGAAGGAGAAGCCTAGTGTTTTTCTCTGTGCAGCTCAGACCAGGGAATGAGTGCAACTTCCATGGCATTTTGGAACTTGCTAGAACGGTGCTCGTGAACCTGTATGAGTGCTGGCTAATTCAAGATGTCCCAGTAAGAGTGCACTCTGTTGCCCTACACTCGGCATACACACTGTGAGTCGGAAAGCTACGGGCCTGGATATTGCTTAGAAGGGCCAGGGGAGCCTGAGGGTACTTGCTGTTCTTGCAGGAAATAGGGTTTCCAGGCGAGGCACCTAGGTGTCCTGAAAAGCGTACTGGCGTTAAAATGCTGCAGAGCAGCGACTACGGCCTCATGGAAACTGCTACACGCCTCCGCTTCTGCATAGCATTTCAGGGCCTTCCCTCGAGGCAAGTTCTCACGTTGCTTGCACTGTGAGCGACACAGCATGTTAGGATGCTGTATTTCTCCTTGAATAGAGTGACTTCAGGAAAGAGGTCCTCGATAAATTCTAAGAAGAGTGTTATCTCAGGACATTCAGACGAGGGCAATGTCGAAAACTTCCAGGGCATGTTGGACTGCCTAGAAATGTGGTTCTGATGCTGTTCGACTGCTCTGCAAATAGAGCTCTCCTGAAGTAACGTACAGTGTGTTGCCCGAGACTCGGCAGACACAGAGGGCCTCCGAGGGACGTATGGGAATCAATGCTGCTCAGCAGGCCCGCAGGGGTGTGGAGTGCGTCAGTGATCTTGGAACAAAAATGATACTCACCCGAGGGGCCTAGGAGTCCTGAAAAGGGTACTTCCTTTAAGATAAAGCGGAACCTCCACTAAGAGCTCATGGAAAGAGCTGCATGCCTCCCTTTCTGCAGGGCTACTCAGGGCCTTACCTCGAGGCAAGGACTCACGTTGAGATTCCCTTTAGCTCTAGAGCATGGCAAGGTGAGCCCCACCCGGAGCAATGAAGCTCCGTGTGTAGCCAGAGAAAACTCATTTTCTTCCCACACCAATGCTAGAGTGGCCAGAGGCCTGTCAGCAGCAGAGAATTTCAGGGAGCTTCACGGCAGCAAGAATGGAGCTTTCCAAATGGAAAGCAAGGCTAGGACCATCATGCCCCCATTACCATTGGCACAGGCAGCATACATCTCTGTGGTTTCTAACAAGTCAAAAGAGACACAGAGTACACACTAGTTGCTTCCCTGAATCAACTTCTCGAGGCAGGGTGTTCTGCACCTTGTGAACGGCCTCAACAAGGAACGCCCTAGCTAGGCCTCTGGGCCCGTAGCTCTTCAAAAGCCTGCAATGCTACAGGAAAAACTGTGCTTTAGTTGCAATAGGAACGCATGCCGTCTTTCTCCTGGAGGCAGGATGACTTCAGGTAGGAGGTCCTGGATGGAAGGAGAAGCCTAGTGTTTTTCTCTGTGCAGCTCAGACTACGGAATGAGTGAGATTTCCAGGCCTGTTGGAACTTGCTAGAATGTTGCTCTTTTACCTGTGCGAGTGCTGTGAATCAAGATATCACAAGAAAGAGTGTAGTGAGTTGCCCATGACTCAGCACACACAGAGGACCTCCGAGGGACCAATGGGCCTCGTCGTTGCTCAGCAGGCCTACAGGGGTGTGGAGGTACTCAGGGATCTTGGAACAAAAATGATGCTCACCCGAGAGGCCTAGGAGTCCTGAAAAGGGTACTTCCTTTAAAGTAAAGCAGAACAGCGACTTAGAGCTAATGGAAAGAGCTGCATGCCTACCTTATGGCAGGGCTACTCAGGGCCTTACCCCGAGGCAAGGACTCACGTTGAGATTCCCTTTAGCTCTAGAGCATGGCAAGGTGAGCCCCACCCCGGCCAAAGAAGCTCCGTGTGTAGCCAGAGAAAACTCATTTTCTTCCCACCTCAATGCTAGAGTGGCGAGAGGCCTGTCAACAGCAGAGAATTTCAGGGAGCTTCACGGCAGCAAGAATGGAGCTTTCCAAATGGAAAGCAAGGCTAGGACCATCATGCCCCCATTTCCATGGGCACAGGCAGCATACATCTCTGTGGTTTTTAACAAGTCAAATGAGACACAGAGTACACACTGTTTTCTTCCCTGAATCCACTTCTCGAGGCAGGGTGCTCTGCATCTAGTGAACGGCCTCACCAAGGAAAGCCCTAGCTAGGCCTCTGGGCCCGTGCCTCTTCAAAAGCCTGCCGTACTTCAGGAAAAACTGTGCTTTAGTTGCAATAGGAACGCAAGCCGTCTTTTTCCTGGAGGCAGGGTGACTTCAGTTAGGAGGTCCTGGATGGAAGGAGAAGCCTAGTGTTTTTCTCTGTGCAGCTCAGACCAGGGAATGAGTGCAACTTCCATGGCATTTTGGAACTTGCTAGAACGGTGCTCGTGAACCTGTATGAGTGCTGGCTAATTCAAGATGTCCCAGTAAGAGTGCACTCTGTTGCCCTACACTCGGCATACACACTGTGAGTCGGAAAGCTACGGGCCTGGATATTGCTTAGAAGGGCCAGGGGAGCCTGAGGGTACTTGCTGTTCTTGCAGGAAATAGGGTTTCCAGGCGAGGCACCTAGGTGTCCTGAAAAGCGTACTGGCGTTAAAATGCTGCAGAGCAGCGACTACGGCCTCATGGAAACTGCTACACGCCTCCGCTTCTGCATAGCATTTCAGGGCCTTCCCTCGAGGCAAGTTCTCACGTTGCTTGCACTGTGAGCGACACAGCATGTTAGGATGCTGTATTTCTCCTTGAATAGAGTGACTTCAGGAAAGAGGTCCTCGATAAATTCTAAGAAGAGTGTTATCTCAGGACATTCAGACGAGGGCAATGTCGAAAACTTCCAGGGCATGTTGGACTGCCTAGAAATGTGGTTCTGATGCTGTTCGACTGCTCTGCAAATAGAGCTCTCCTGAAGTAACGTACAGTGTGTTGCCCGAGACTCGGCAGACACAGAGGGCCTCCGAGGGACGTATGGGAATCAATGCTGCTCAGCAGGCACGCAGGGGTGTGGAGTGCGTCAGTGATCTTGGAACAAAAATGATGCTCACCCGAGGGGCCTAGGAGTCCTGAAAAGGGTACTTCCTTTAAGATAGAGCGGAACCTCCACTAAGAGCTCATGGAAAGAGCTGCATGCCTCCCTTTCTGCAGGGCTACTCAGGGCCTTACCTCGAGGCAAGGACTCACGTTGAGATTCCCTTTAGCTCTAGAGCATGGCAAGGTGAGCCCCACCCGGAGCAATGAAGCTCCGTGTGTAGCCAGAGAAAACTCATTTTCTTCCCACACCAATGCTAGAGTGGCCAGAGGCCTGTCAACAGCAGAGAATTTCAGGGAGCTTCACGGCAGCAAGAATGGAGCTTTCCAAATGGAAAGCAAGGCTAGGACCATCATGCCCCCATTACCATTGGCACAGGCAGCATACCTCTCTGTGGTTTCTAACAAGTCAAAAGAGACACAGAGTACACACTAGTTGCTTCCCTGAATCAACTTCTCGAGGCAGGGTGTTCTGCTCCTTGTGAACGGCCTCAACAAGGAACGCCCTAGCTAGGGCTCTGGGCCCGTAGCTCTTCAAAAGCCTGCAATGCTACAGGAAAAACTGTGCTTTAGTTGCAATAGGAACGCATGCCGTCTTTCTCCTGGAGGCAGGATGACTTCAGGTAGGAGGTCCTGGATGGAAGGAGAAGCCTAGTGTTTTTCTCTGTGCAGCTCAGACTAGGGAATGAGTGCGATTTCCAGGCCTGTTGGAACTTGCTAGAATGTTGCTCTTTTACCTGTGCGAGTGCTGTGAATCAAGATATCACAAGAAAGAGTGTAGTGTGTTGCCCATGACTCAGCACACACAGAGGACCTCTGAGGGACCAATGGGCCTCGTCGTTGCTCAGCAGGCCTACAGGGGTGTGGAGGTACTCAGGGATCTTGGAACAAAAATGATGCTCACCCGAGAGGCCTAGGAGTCCTGAAAAGGGTACTTCCTTTAAAGTAAAGCAGAACAGCGACTTAGAGCTAATGGAAAGAGCTGCATGCCTACCTTATGGCAGGGCTACTCAGGGCCTTACCTCGAGGCAAGGACTCACGTTGAGATTCCCTTTAGCTCTAGAGCATGGCAAGGTGAGCCCCACCCCGGCCAAAGAAGCTCCGTGTGTAGCCAGAGAAAACTCATTTTCTTCCCACCTCAATGCTAGAGTGGCGAGAGGCCTGTCAACAGCAGAGAATTTCAGGGAGCTTCACGGCAGCAAGAATGGAGCTTTCCAAATGGAAAGCAAGGCTAGGACCATCATGCCCCCATTTCCATGGGCACAGGCAGCATACATCTCTGTGGTTTTTAACAAGTCAAATGAGACACAGAGTACACACTGTTTTCTTCCCTGAATCCACTTCTCGAGGCAGGGTGCTCTGCATCTAGTGAACGGCCTCACCAAGGAAAGCCCTAGCTAGGCCTCTGGGCCCGTGCCTCTTCAAAAGCCTGCCGTACTTCAGGAAAAACTGTGCTTTAGTTGCAATAGGAACGCAAGCCGTCGTTTTCCTGGAGGCAGGGTGACTTCAGGTAGGAGGTCCTGGATGGAAGGAGAAGCCTAGTGTTTTTCTCTGTGCAGCTCAGACCAGGGAATGAGTGCAACTTCCATGGCATTTTGGAACTTGCTAGAACGGTGCTCGTGAACCTGTATGAGTGCTGGCTAATTCAAGATGTCCCAGTAAGAGTGCACTCTGTTGCCCTACACTCGGCATACACACTGTGAGTCGGAAAGCTACGGGCCTGGATATTGCTTAGAAGGGCCAGGGGAGCCTGAGGGTACTTGCTGTTCTTGCAGGAAATAGGGTTTCCAGGCGAGGCACCTAGGTGTCCTGAAAAGCGTACTGGCGTTAAAATGCTGCAGAGCAGCGACTACGGCCTCATGGAAACTGCTACACGCCTCCGCTTCTGCATAGCATTTCAGGGCCTTCCCTCGAGGCAAGTTCTCACGTTGCTTGCACTGTGAGCGACACAGCATGTTAGGATGCTGTATTTCTCCTTGAATAGAGTGACTTCAGGAAAGAGGTCCTCGATAAATTCTAAGAAGAGTGTTATCTCAGGACATTCAGACGAGGGCAATGTCGAAAACTTCCAGGGCATGTTGGACTGCCTAGAAATGTGGTTCTGATGCTGTTCGACTGCTCTGCAAATAGAGCTCTCCTGAAGTAACGTACAGTGTGTTGCCCGAGACTCGGCAGACACAGGGGGCCTCCGAGGGACGTATGGGAATCAATGCTGCTCAGCAGGCACGCAGGGGTGTGGAGTGCGTCAGTGATCTTGGAACAAAAATGATGCTCACCCGAGGGGCCTAGGAGTCCTGAAAAGGGTACTTCCTTTAAGATAAAGCGGAACCTCCACTAAGAGCTCATGGAAAGAGCTGCATGCCTCCCTTTCTGCAGGGCTACTCAGGGCCTTACCTCGAGGCAAGGACTCACGTTGAGATTCCCTTTAGCTCTAGAGCATGGCAAGGTGAGCCCCACCCGGAGCAATGAAGCTCCGTGTGTAGCCAGAGAAAACTCATTTTCTTCCCACACCAATGCTAGAGTGGCCAGAGGCCTGTCAACAGCAGAGAATTTCAGGGAGCTTCACGGCAGCAAGAATGGAGCTTTCCAAATGGAAAGCAAGGCTAGGACCATCATGCCCCCATTACCATTGGCACAGGCAGCATACATCTCTGTGGTTTCTAACAAGTCAAAAGAGACACAGAGTACACACTAGTTGCTTCCCTGAATCAACTTCTCGAGGCAGGGTGTTCTGCACCTTGTGAACGGCCTCAACAAGGAACGCCCTAGCTAGGGCTCTGGGCCCGTAGCTCTTCAAAAGCCTGCAATGCTACAGGAAAAACTGTGCTTTAGTTGCAATAGGAACGCATGCCGTCTTTCTCCTGGAGGCAGGATGACTTCAGGTAGGAGGTCCTGGATGGAAGGAGAAGCCTAGTGTTTTTCTCTGTGCAGCTCAGACTAGGGAATGAGTGCGATTTCCAGGCCTGTTGGAACTTGCTAGAATGTTGCTCTTTTACCTGTGCGAGTGCTGTGAATCAAGATATCACAAGAAAGAGTGTAGTGTGTTGCCCATGACTCAGCACACACAGAGGACCTCTGAGGGACCAATGGGCCTCGTCGTTGCTCAGCAGGCCTACAGGGGTGTGGAGGTACTCAGGGATCTTGGAACAAAAATGATGCTCACCCGAGAGGCCTAGGAGTCCTGAAAAGGGTACTTCCTTTAAAGTAAAGCAGAACAGCGACTTAGAGCTAATGGAAAGAGCTGCATGCCTACCTTATGGCAGGGCTACTCAGGGCCTTACCTCGAGGCAAGGACTCACGTTGAGATTCCCTTTAGCTCTAGAGCATGGCAAGGTGAGCCCCACCCCGGCCAAAGAAGCTCCGTGTGTAGCCAGAGAAAACTCATTTTCTTCCCACCTCAATGCTAGAGTGGCGAGAGGCCTGTCAACAGCAGAGAATTTCAGGGAGCTTCACGGCAGCAAGAATGGAGCTTTCCAAATGGAAAGCAAGGCTAGGACCATCATGCCCCCATTTCCATGGGCACAGGCAGCATACATCTCTGTGGTTTTTAACAAGTCAAATGAGACACAGAGTACACACTGTTTTCTTCCCTGAATCCACTTCTCGAGGCAGGGTGCTCTGCATCTAGTGAACGGCCTCACCAAGGAAAGCCCTAGCTAGGCCTCTGGGCCCGTGCCTCTTCAAAAGCCTGCAGTACTTCAGGAAAAACTGTGCTTTAGTTGCAATAGGAACGCAAGCCGTCGTTTTCCTGGAGGCAGGGTGACTTCAGGTAGGAGGTCCTGGATGGAAGGAGAAGCCTAGTGTTTTTCTCTGTGCAGCTCAGACCAGGGAATGAGTGCAACTTCCATGGCATTTTGGAACTTGCTAGAACGGTGCTCGTGAACCTGTATGAGTGCTGGCTAATTCAAGATGTCCCAGTAAGAGTGCACTCTGTTGCCCTACACTCGGCATACACACTGTGAGTCGGAAAGCTACGGGCCTGGATATTGCTTAGAAGGGCCAGGGGAGCCTGAGGGTACTTGCTGTTCTTGCAGGAAATAGGGTTTCCAGGCGAGGCACCTAGGTGTCCTGAAAAGCGTACTGGCGTTAAAATGCTGCAGAGCAGCGACTACGGCCTCATGGAAACTGCTACACGCCTCCGCTTCTGCATAGCATTTCAGGGCCTTCCCTCGAGGCAAGTTCTCACGTTGCTTGCACTGTGAGCGACACAGCATGTTAGGATGCTGTATTTCTCCTTGAATAGAGTGACTTCAGGAAAGAGGTCCTCGATAAATTCTAAGAAGAGTGTTATCTCAGGACATTCAGACGAGGGCAATGTCGAAAACTTCCAGGGCATGTTGGACTGCCTAGAAATGTGGTTCTGATGCTGTTCGACTGCTCTGCAAATAGAGCTCTCCTGAAGTAACGTACAGTGTGTTGCCCGAGACTCGGCAGACACAGGGGGCCTCCGAGGGACGTATGGGAATCAATGCTGCTCAGCAGGCACGCAGGGGTGTGGAGTGCGTCAGTGATCTTGGAACAAAAATGATGCTCACCCGAGGGGCCTAGGAGTCCTGAAAAGGGTACTTCCTTTAAGATAAAGCGGAACCTCCACTAAGAGCTCATGGAAAGAGCTGCATGCCTCCCTTTCTGCAGGGCTACTCAGGGCCTTACCTCGAGGCAAGGACTCACGTTGAGATTCCCTTTAGCTCTAGAGCATGGCAAGGTGAGCCCCACCCGGAGCAATGAAGCTCCGTGTGTAGCCAGAGAAAACTCATTTTCTTCCCACACCAATGCTAGAGTGGCCAGAGGCCTGTCAACAGCAGAGAATTTCAGGGAGCTTCACGGCAGCAAGAATGGAGCTTTCCAAATGGAAAGCAAGGCTAGGACCATCATGCCCCCATTACCATTGGCACAGGCAGCATACATCTCTGTGGTTTCTAACAAGTCAAAAGAGACACAGAGTACACACTAGTTGCTTCCCTGAATTAACTTCTCGAGGCAGGGTGTTCTGCACCTTGTGAACGGCCTCAACAAGGAACGCCCTAGCTAGGGCTCTGGGCCCGTAGCTCTTCAAAAGCCTGCAATGCTACAGGAAAAACTGTGCTTTAGTTGCAATAGGAACGCATGCCGTCTTTCTCCTGGAGGCAGGATGACTTCAGGTAGGAGGTCCTGGATGGAAGGAGAAGCCTAGTGTTTTTCTCTGTGCAGCTCAGACTACGGAATGAGTGAGATTTCCAGGCCTGTTGGAACTTGCTAGAATGTTGCTCTTTTACCTGTGCGAGTGCTGTGAATCAAGATATCACAAGAAAGAGTGTAGTGAGTTGCCCATGACTCAGCACACACAGAGGACCTCCGAGGGACCAATGGGCCTCGTCGTTGTTCAGCAGGCCTACAGGGGTGTGGAGGTACTCAGGGATCTTGGAACAAAAATGATGCTCACCCGAGAGGCCTAGGAGTCCTGAAAAGGGTACTTCCTTTAAAGTAAAGCAGAACAGCGACTTAGAGCTAATGGAAAGAGCTGCATGCCTACCTTATGGCAGGGCTACTCAGGGCCTTACCCCGAGGCAAGGACTCACGTTGAGATTCCCTTTAGCTCTAGAGCATGGCAAGGTGAGCCCCACCCCGGCCAAAGAAGCTCCGTGTGTAGCCAGAGAAAACTCATTTTCTTCCCACCTCAATGCTAGAGTGGCGAGAGGCCTGTCAACAGCAGAGAATTTCAGGGAGCTTCACGGCAGCAAGAATGGAGCTTTCCAAATGGAAAGCAAGGCTAGTACCATCATGCCCCCATTTCCATGGGCACAGGCAGCATACATCTCTGTGGTTTTTAACAAGTCAAATGAGACACAGAGTACACACTGTTTTCTTCCCTGAATCAACTTCTCGAGGCAGGGTGTTCTGCATCTAGTGAACGGCCTCACCAAGGAAAGCCCTAGCTAGGCCTCTGGGCCCGTGCCTCTTCAAAAGCCTGCCGTACTTCAGGAAAAACTGTGCTTTAGTTGCAATAGGAACGCAAGCCGTCTTTTTCCTGGAGGTAGGGTGACTTCAGTTAGGAGGTCCTGGATGGAAGGAGAAGCCTAGTGTTTTTCTCTGTGCAGCTCAGACCAGGGAATGAGTGCAACTTCCATGGCATTTTGGAACTTGCTAGAACGGTGCTCGTGAACCTGTATGAGTGCTGGCTAATTCAAGATGTCCCAGTAAGAGTGCACTCTGTTGCCCTACACTCGGCATACACACTGTGAGTCGGAAAGCTACGGGCCTGGATATTGCTTAGAAGGGCCAGGGGAGCCTGAGGGTACTTGCTGTTCTTGCAGGAAATAGGGTTTCCAGGCGAGGCACCTAGGTGTCCTGAAAAGCGTACTGGCGTTAAAATGCTGCAGAGCAGCGACTACGGCCTCATGGAAACTGCTACACGCCTCCGCTTCTGCATAGCATTTCAGGGCCTTCCCTCGAGGCAAGTTCTCACGTTGCTTGCACTGTGAGCGACACAGCATGTTAGGATGCTGTATTTCTCCTTGAATAGAGTGACTTCAGGAAAGAGGTCCTCGATAAATTCTAAGAAGAGTGTTATCTCAGGACACTCAGACGAGGGCAATGTCGAAAACTTCCAGGGCATGTTGGACTGCCTAGAAATGTGGTTCTGATGCTGTTCGACTGCTCTGCAAATAGAGCTCTCCTGAAGTAACGTACAGTGTGTTGCCCGAGACTCGGCAGACACAGAGGGCCTCCGAGGGACGTATGGGAATCAATGCTGCTCAGCAGGCCCGCAGGGGTGTGGAGTGCGTCAGTGATCTTGGAACAAAAATGATACTCACCCGAGGGGCCTAGGAGTCCTGAAAAGGGTACTTCCTTTAAGATAAAGCGGAACCTCCACTAAGAGCTCATGGAAAGAGCTGCATGCCTCCCTTTCTGCAGGGCTACTCAGGGCCTTACCTCGAGGCAAGGACTCACGTTGAGATTCCCTTTAGCTCTAGAGCATGGCAAGGTGAGCCCCACCCGGAGCAATGAAGCTCCGTGTGTAGCCAGAGAAAACTCATTTTCTTCCCACACCAATGCTAGAGTGGCCAGAGGCCTGTCAACAGCAGAGAATTTCAGGGAGCTTCACGGCAGCAAGAATGGAGCTTTCCAAATGGAAAGCAAGGCTAGGACCATCATGCCCCCATTACCATTGGCACAGGCAGCATACATCTCTGTGGTTTCTAACAAGTCAAAAGAGACACAGAGTACACACTAGTTGCTTCCCTGAATCAACTTCTCGAGGCAGGGTGTTCTGCACCTTGTGAACGGCCTCAACAAGGAACGCCCTAGCTAGGGCTCTGGGCCCGTAGCTCTTCAAAAGCCTGCAATGCTACAGGAAAAACTGTGCTTTAGTTGCAATAGGAACGCATGCTGTCTTTCTCCTGGAGGCAGGATGACTTCAGGTAGGAGGTCCTGGATGGAAGGAGAAGCCTAGTGTTTTTCTCTGTGCAGCTCAGACTACGGAATGAGTGAGATTTCCAGGCCTGTTGGAACTTGCTAGAATGTTGCTCTTTTACCTGTGCGAGTGCTGTGAATCAAGATATCACAAGAAAGAGTGTAGTGAGTTGCCCATGACTCAGCACACACAGAGGACCTCCGAGGGACCAATGGGCCTCGTCGTTGCTCAGCAGGCCTACAGGGGTGTGGAGGTACTCAGGGATCTTGGAACAAAAATGATGCTCACCCGAGAGGCCTAGGAGTCCTGAAAAGGGTACTTCCTTTAAAGTAAAGCAGAACAGCGACTTAGAGCTAATGGAAAGAGCTGCATGCCTACCTTATGGCAGGGCTACTCAGGGCCTTACCCCGAGGCAAGGACTCACGTTGAGATTCCCTTTAGCTCTAGAGCATGGCAAGGTGAGCCCCACCCCGGCCAAAGAAGCTCCGTGTGTAGCCAGAGAAAACTCATTTTCTTCCCACCTCAATGCTAGAGTGGCGAGAGGCCTGTCAACAGCAGAGAATTTCAGGGAGCTTCACGGCAGCAAGAATGGAGCTTTCCAAATGGAAAGCAAGGCTAGTACCATCATGCCCCCATTTCCATGGGCACAGGCAGCATACATCTCTGTGGTTTTTAACAAGTCAAATGAGACACAGAGTACACACTGTTTTCTTCCCTGAATCCACTTCTCGAGGCAGGGTGCTCTGCATCTAGTGAACGGCCTCACCAAGGAAAGCCCTAGCTAGGCCTCTGGGCCCGTGCCTCTTCAAAAGCCTGCCGTACTTCAGGAAAAACTGTGCTTTAGTTGCAATAGGAACGCAAGCCGTCTTTTTCCTGGAGGCAGGGTGACTTCAGTTAGGAGGTCCTGGATGGAAGGAGAAGCCTAGTGTTTTTCTCTGTGCAGCTCAGACCAGGGAATGAGTGCAACTTCCATGGCATTTTGGAACTTGCTAGAACGGTGCTCGTGAACCTGTATGAGTGCTGGCTAATTCAAGATGTCCCAGTAAGAGTGCACTCTGTTGCCCTACACTCGGCATACACACTGTGAGTCGGAAAGCTACGGGCCTGGATATTGCTTAGAAGGGCCAGGGGAGCCTGAGGGTACTTGCTGTTCTTGCAGGAAATAGGGTTTCCAGGCGAGGCACCTAGGTGTCCTGAAAAGCGTACTGGCGTTAAAATGCTGCAGAGCAGCGACTACGGCCTCATGGAAACTGCTACACGCCTCCGCTTCTGCATAGCATTTCAGGGCCTTCCCTCGAGGCAAGTTCTCACGTTGCTTGCACTGTGAGCGACACAGCATGTTAGGATGCTGTATTTCTCCTTGAATAGAGTGACTTCAGGAAAGAGGTCCTCGATAAATTCTAAGAAGAGTGTTATCTCAGGACATTCAGACGAGGGCAATGTCGAAAACTTCCAGGGCATGTTGGACTGCCTAGAAATGTGGTTCTGATGCTGTTCGACTGCTCTGCAAATAGAGCTCTCCTGAAGTAACGTACAGTGTGTTGCCCGAGACTCGGCAGACACAGAGGGCCTCCGAGGGACGTATGGGAATCAATGCTGCTCAGCAGGCCCGCAGGGGTGTGGAGTGCGTCAGTGATCTTGGAACAAAAATGATACTCACCCGAGGGGCCTAGGAGTCCTGAAAAGGGTACTTCCTTTAAGATAAAGCGGAACCTCCACTAAGAGCTCATGGAAAGAGCTGCATGCCTCCCTTTCTGCAGGGCTACTCAGGGCCTTACCTCGAGGCAAGGACTCACGTTGAGATTCCCTTTAGCTCTAGAGCATGGCAAGGTGAGCCCCACCCGGAGCAATGAAGCTCCGTGTGTAGCCAGAGAAAACTCATTTTCTTCCCACACCAATGCTAGAGTGGCCAGAGGCCTGTCAACAGCAGAGAATTTCAGGGAGCTTCACGGCAGCAAGAATGGAGCTTTCCAAATGGAAAGCAAGGCTAGGACCATCATGCCCCCATTACCATTGGCACAGGCAGCATACATCTCTGTGGTTTCTAACAAGTCAAAAGAGACACAGAGTACACACTAGTTGCTTCCCTGAATCAACTTCTCGAGGCAGGGTGTTCTGCACCTTGTGAACGGCCTCAACAAGGAACGCCCTAGCTAGGGCTCTGGGCCCGTAGCTCTTCAAAAGCCTGCAATGCTACAGGAAAAACTGTGCTTTCGTTGCAATAGGAACGCATGCCGTCTTTCTCCTGGAGGCAGGATGACTTCAGGTAGGAGGTCCTGGATGGAAGGAGAAGCCTAGTGTTTTTCTCTGTGCAGCTCAGACTAGGGAATGAGTGCGATTTCCAGGCCTGTTGGAACTTGCTAGAATGTTGCTCTTTTACCTGTGCGAGTGCTGTGAATCAAGATATCACAAGAAAGAGTGTAGTGTGTTGCTCATGACTCAGCACACACAGAGGACCTCTGAGGGACCAATGGGCCTCGTCGTTGCTCAGCAGGCCTACAGGGGTGTGGAGGTACTCAGGGATCTTGGAACAAAAATGATGCTCACCCGAGAGGCCTAGGAGTCCTGAAAAGGGTACTTCCTTTAAAGTAAAGCAGAACAGCGACTTAGAGCTAATGGAAAGAGCTGCATGCCTACCTTATGGCAGGGCTACTCAGGGCCTTACCTCGAGGCAAGGACTCACGTTGAGATTCCCTTTAGCTCTAGAGCATGGCAAGGTGAGCCCCACCCCGGCCAAAGAAGCTCCGTGTGTAGCCAGAGAAAACTCATTTTCTTCCCACCTCAATGCTAGAGTGGCGAGAGGCCTGTCAACAGCAGAGAATTTCAGGGAGCTTCACGGCAGCAAGAATGGAGCTTTCCAAATGGAAAGCAAGGCTAGGACCATCATGCCCCCATTTCCATGGGCACAGGCAGCATACATCTCTGTGGTTTTTAACAAGTCAAATGAGACACAGAGTACACACTGTTTTCTTCCCTGAATCCACTTCTCGAGGCAGGGTGCTCTGCATCTAGTGAACGGCCTCACCAAGGAAAGCCCTAGCTAGGCCTCTGGGCCCGTGCCTCTTCAAAAGCCTGCAGTACTTCAGGAAAAACTGTGCTTTAGTTGCAATAGGAACGCAAGCCGTCGTTTTCCTGGAGGCAGGGTGACTTCAGGTAGGAGGTCCTGGATGGAAGGAGAAGCCTAGTGTTTTTCTCTGTGCAGCTCAGACCAGGGAATGAGTGCAACTTCCATGGCATTTTGGAACTTGCTAGAACGGTGCTCGTGAACCTGTATGAGTGCTGGCTAATTCAAGATGTCCCAGTAAGAGTGCACTCTGTTGCCCTACACTCGGCATACACACTGTGAGTCGGAAAGCTACGGGCCTGGATATTGCTTAGAAGGGCCAGGGGAGCCTGAGGGTACTTGCTGTTCTTGCAGGAAATAGGGTTTCCAGGCGAGGCACCTAGGTGTCCTGAAAAGCGTACTGGCGTTAAAATGCTGCAGAGCAGCGACTACGGCCTCATGGAAACTGCTACACGCCTCCGCTTCTGCATAGCATTTCAGGGCCTTCCCTCGAGGCAAGTTCTCACGTTGCTTGCACTGTGAGCGACACAGCATGTTAGGATGCTGTATTTCTCCTTGAATAGAGTGACTTCAGGAAAGAGGTCCTCGATAAATTCTAAGAAGAGTGTTATCTCAGGACATTCAGACGAAGGCAATGTCGAAAACTTCCAGGGCATGTTGGACTGCCTAGAAATGTGGTTCTGATGCTGTTCGACTGCTCTGCAAATAGAGCTCTCCTGAAGTAACGTACAGTGTGTTGCCCGAGACTCGGCAGACACAGAGGGCCTCCGAGGGACGTATGGGAATCAATGCTGCTCAGCAGGCCCGCAGGGGTGTGGAGTGCGTCAGTGATCTTGGAACAAAAATGATACTCACCCGAGGGGCCTAGGAGTCCTGAAAAGGGTACTTCCTTTAAGATAAAGCGGAACCTCCACTAAGAGCTCATGGAAAGAGCTGCATGCCTCCCTTTCTGCAGGGCTACTCAGGGCCTTACCTCGAGGCAAGGACTCACGTTGAGATTCCCTTTAGCTCTAGAGCATGGCAAGGTGAGCCCCACCCGGAGCAATGAAGCTCCGTGTGTAGCCAGAGAAAACTCATTTTCTTCCCACACCAATGCTAGAGTGGCCAGAGGCCTGTCAGCAGCAGAGAATTTCAGGGAGCTTCACGGCAGCAAGAATGGAGCTTTCCAAATGGAAAGCAAGGCTAGGACCATCATGCCCCCATTACCATTGGCACAGGCAGCATACATCTCTGTGGTTTCTAACAAGTCAAAAGAGACACAGAGTACACACTAGTTGCTTCCCTGAATCAACTTCTCGAGGCAGGGTGTTCTGCACCTTGTGAACGGCCTCAACAAGGAACGCCCTAGCTAGGGCTCTGGGCCCGTAGCTCTTCAAAAGCCTGCAATGCTACAGGAAAAACTGTGCTTTAGTTGCAATAGGAACGCATGCCGTCTTTCTCCTGGAGGCAGGATGACTTCAGGTAGGAGGTCCTGGATGGAAGGAGAAGCCTAGTGTTTTTCTCTGTGCAGCTCAGACTACGGAATGAGTGAGATTTCCAGGCCTGTTGGAACTTGCTAGAATGTTGCTCTTTTACCTGTGCGAGTGCTGTGAATCAAGATATCACAAGAAAGAGTGTAGTGAGTTGCCCATGACTCAGCACACACAGAGGACCTCCGAGGGACCAATGGGCCTCGTCGTTGCTCAGCAGGCCTACAGGGGTGTGGAGGTACTCAGGGATCTTGGAACAAAAATGATGCTCACCCGAGAGGCCTAGGAGTCCTGAAAAGGGTACTTCCTTTAAAGTAAAGCAGAACAGCGACTTAGAGCTAATGGAAAGAGCTGCATGCCTACCTTATGGCAGGGCTACTCAGGGCCTTACCCCGAGGCAAGGACTCACGTTGAGATTCCCTTTAGCTCTAGAGAATGGCAAGGTGAGCCCCACCCGGAGCAATGAAGCTCCGTGTGTAGCCAGAGAAAACTCATTTTCTTCCCACCTCAATGCTAGAGTGGCGAGAGGCCTGTCAACAGCAGAGAATTTCAGGGAGCTTCACGGCAGCAAGAATGGAGCTTTCCAAATGGAAAGCAAGGCTAGTACCATCATGCCCCCATTTCCATGGGCACAGGCAGCATACATCTCTGTGGTTTTTAACAAGTCAAATGAGACACAGAGTACACACTGTTTTCTTCCCTGAATCCACTTCTCGAGGCAGGGTGCTCTGCATCTAGTGAACGGCCTCACCAAGGAAAGCCCTAGCTAGGCCTCTGGGCCCGTGCCTCTTCAAAAGCCTGCCGTACTTCAGGAAAAACTGTGCTTTAGTTGCAATAGGAACGCAAGCCGTCTTTTTCCTGGAGGCAGGGTGACTTCAGTTAGGAGGTCCTGGATGGAAGGAGAAGCCTAGTGTTTTTCTCTGTGCAGCTCAGACCAGGGAATGAGTGCAACTTCCATGGCATTTTGGAACTTGCTAGAACGGTGCTCGTGAACCTGTATGAGTGCTGGCTAATTCAAGATGTCCCAGTAAGAGTGCACTCTGTTGCCCTACACTCGGCATACACACTGTGAGTCGGAAAGCTACGGGCCTGGATATTGCTTAGAAGGGCCAGGGGAGCCTGAGGGTACTTGCTGTTCTTGCAGGAAATAGGGTTTCCAGGCGAGGCACCTAGGTGTCCTGAAAAGCGTACTGGCGTTAAAATGCTGCAGAGCAGCGACTACGGCCTCATGGAAACTGCTACACGCCTCCGCTTCTGCATAGCATTTCAGGGCCTTCCCTCGAGGCAAGTTCTCACGTTGCTTGCACTGTGAGCGACACAGCATGTTAGGATGCTGTATTTCTCCTTGAATAGAGTGACTTCAGGAAAGAGGTCCTCGATAAATTCTAAGAAGAGTGTTATCTCAGGACATTCAGACGAGGGCAATGTCGAAAACTTCCAGGGCATGTTGGACTGCCTAGAAATGTGGTTCTGATGCTGTTCGACTGCTCTGCAAATAGAGCTCTCCTGAAGTAACGTACAGTGTGTTGCCCGAGACTCGGCAGACACAGAGGGCCTCCGAGGGTCGTATGGGAATCAATGCTGCTCAGCAGGCACGCAGGGGTGTGGAGTGCGTCAGTGATCTTGGAACAAAAATGATGCTCACCCGAGGGGCCTAGGAGTCCTGAAAAGGGTACTTCCTTTAAGATAAAGCGGAACCTCCACTAAGAGCTCATGGAAAGAGCTGCATGCCTCCCTTTCTGCAGGGCTACTCAGGGCCTTACCTCGAGGCAAGGACTCACGTTGAGATTCCCTTTAGCTCTAGAGCATGGCAAGGTGAGCCCCACCCGGAGCAATGAAGCTCCGTGTGTAGCCAGAGAAAACTCATTTTCTTCCCACACCAATGCTAGAGTGGCCAGAGGCCTGTCAACAGCAGAGAATTTCAGGGAGCTTCACGGCAGCAAGAATGGAGCTTTCCAAATGGAAAGCAAGGCTAGGACCATCATGCCCCCATTACCATTGGCACAGGCAGCATACATCTCTGTGGTTTCTAACAAGTCAAAAGAGACACAGAGTACACACTAGTTGCTTCCCTGAATCAACTTCTCGAGGCAGGGTGTTCTGCTCCTTGTGAACGGCCTCAACAAGGAACGCCCTAGCTAGGGCTCTGGGCCCGTAGCTCTTCAAAAGCCTGCAATGCTACAGGAAAAACTGTGCTTTAGTTGCAATAGGAACGCATGCCGTCTTTCTCCTGGAGGCAGGATGACTTCAGGTAGGAGGTCCTGGATGGAAGGAGAAGCCTAGTGTTTTTCTCTGTGCAGCTCAGACTAGGGAATGAGTGCGATTTCCAGGCCTGTTGGAACTTGCTAGAATGTTGCTCTTTTACCTGTGCGAGTGCTGTGAATCAAGATATCACAAGAAAGAGTGTAGTGTGTTGCCCATGACTCAGCACACACAGAGGACCTCTGAGGGACCAATGGGCCTCGTCGTTGCTCAGCAGGCCTACAGGGGTGTGGAGGTACTCAGGGATCTTGGAACAAAAATGATGCTCACCCGAGAGGCCTAGGAGTCCTGAAAAGGGTACTTCCTTTAAAGTAAAGCAGAACAGCGACTTAGAGCTAATGGAAAGAGCTGCATGCCTACCTTATGGCAGGGCTACTCAGGGCCTTACCTCGAGGCAAGGACTCACGTTGAGATTCCCTTTAGCTCTAGAGCATGGCAAGGTGAGCCCCACCCCGGCCAAAGAAGCTCCGTGTGTAGCCAGAGAAAACTCATTTTCTTCCCACCTCAATGCTAGAGTGGCGAGAGGCCTGTCAACAGCAGAGAATTTCAGGGAGCTTCACGGCAGCAAGAATGGAGCTTTCCAAATGGAAAGCAAGGCTAGGACCATCATGCCCCCATTTCCATGGGCACAGGCAGCATACATCTCTGTGGTTTTTAACAAGTCAAATGAGACACAGAGTACACACTGTTTTCTTCCCTGAATCCACTTCTCGAGGCAGGGTGCTCTGCATCTAGTGAACGGCCTCACCAAGGAAAGCCCTAGCTAGGCCTCTGGGCCCGTGCCTCTTCAAAAGCCTGCAGTACTTCAGGAAAAACTGTGCTTTAGTTGCAATAGGAACGCAAGCCGTCGTTTTCCTGGAGGCAGGGTGACTTCAGGTAGGAGGTCCTGGATGGAAGGAGAAGCCTAGTGTTTTTCTCTGTGCAGCTCAGACCAGGGAATGAGTGCAACTTCCATGGCATTTTGGAACTTGCTAGAACGGTGCTCGTGAACCTGTATGAGTGCTGGCTAATTCAAGATGTCCCAGTAAGAGTGCACTCTGTTGCCCTACACTCGGCATACACACTGTGAGTCGGAAAGCTACGGGCCTGGATATTGCTTAGAAGGGCCAGGGGAGCCTGAGGGTACTTGCTGTTCTTGCAGGAAATAGGGTTTCCAGGCGAGGCACCTAGGTGTCCTGAAAAGCGTACTGGCGTTAAAATGCTGCAGAGCAGCGACTACGGCCTCATGGAAACTGCTACACGCCTCCGCTTCTGCATAGCATTTCAGGGCCTTCCCTCGAGGCAAGTTCTCACGTTGCTTGCACTGTGAGCGACACAGCATGTTAGGATGCTGTATTTCTCCTTGAATAGAGTGACTTCAGGAAAGAGGTCCTCGATAAATTCTAAGAAGAGTGTTATCTCAGGACATTCAGACGAGGGCAATGTCGAAAACTTCCAGGGCATGTTGGACTGCCTAGAAATGTGGTTCTGATGCTGTTCGACTGCTCTGCAAATAGAGCTCTCCTGAAGTAACGTACAGTGTGTTGCCCGAGACTCGGCAGACACAGAGGGCCTCCGAGGGTCGTATGGGAATCAATGCTGCTCAGCAGGCACGCAGGGGTGTGGAGTGCATCAGTGATCTTGGAACAAAAATGATGCTCACCCGAGGGGCCTAGGAGTCCTGAAAAGGGTACTTCCTTTAAGATAAAGCGGAACCTCCACTAAGAGCTCATGGAAAGAGCTGCATGCCTCCCTTTCTGCAGGGCTACTCAGGGCCTTACCTCGAGGCAAGGACTCACGTTGAGATTCCCTTTAGCTCTAGAGCATGGCAAGGTGAGCCCCACCCGGAGCAATGAAGCTCCGTGTGTAGCCAGAGAAAACTCATTTTCTTCCCACACCAATGCTAGAGTGGCCAGAGGCCTGTCAACAGCAGAGAATTTCAGGGAGCTTCACGGCAGCAAGAATGGAGCTTTCCAAATGGAAAGCAAGGCTAGGACCATCATGCCCCCATCACCATTGGCACAGGCAGCATACATCTCTGTGGTTTCTAACAAGTCAAAAGAGACACAGAGTACACACTAGTTGCTTCCCTGAATCAACTTCTCGAGGCAGGGTGTTCTGCTCCTTGTGAACGGCCTCAACAAGGAACGCCCTAGCTAGGCCTCTGGGCCCCTGCCTCTTCAAAAGCCTGCAGTGCTACAGGAAAAACTGTGCTTTAGTTGCAATAGGAACGCATGCCGTCTTTCTCCTGGAGGCAGGATGACTTCAGGTAGGAGGTCCTGGATGGAAGGAGAAGCCTAGTGTTTTTCTCTGTGCAGCTCAGACCAGGGAATGAGTGCGACTTCCACGGCATGTTGGAACTTGCTAGAATGTTGCTCTTTTACCTGTGCGAGTGCTGTGAATCAAGATATCACAAGAAAGAGTGTAGTGTGTTGCCCATGACTCAGCACACACAGAGGACCTCCGAGGGACCAATGGGCCTCGTCGTTGCTCAGCAGGCCTACAGGGGTGTGGAGGTACTCAGGGATCTTGGAACAAAAATGATGCTCACCCGAGAGGCCTAGGAGTCCTGAAAAGGGTACTTCCTTTAAAGTAAAGCAGAACAGCGACTTAGAGCTAATGGAAAGAGCTGCATGCCTCCCTTTTTGCAGGGCTACTCAGGGCCTTACCTCGAGGCAAGGACTCACGTTGAGATTCCCTTTAGCTCTAGAGCATGGCAAGGTGAGCCCCACCCGGAGCAATGAAGCTCCGTGTGTAGCCAGAGAAAACTCATTTTCTTCCCACACCAATGCTAGAGTGGCCAGAGGCCTGTCAACAGCATAGAATTTCAGGGAGCTTCACGGCAGCAAGAATGGAGCTTTCCAAATGGAAAGCAAGGCTAGGACCATCATGCCCCCATTACCATTGGCACAGGCAGCATACATCTCTGTGGTTTCTAACAAGTCAAAAGAGACACAGAGTACACACTAGTTGCTTCCCTGAATCAACTTCTCGAGGCAGGGTGTTCTGCACCTTGTGAACGGCCTCAACAAGGAACGCCCTAGCTAGGCCTCTGGGCCCCTGCCTCTTCAAAAGCCTGCAGTGCTACAGGAAAAACTGTGCTTTAGTTGCAATAGGAACGCATGCCGTCTTTCTCCTGGAGGCAGGATGACTTCAGGTAGGAGGTCCTGGATGGAAGGAGAAGCCTAGTGTTTTTCTCTGTGCAGCTCAGACTAGGGAATGAGTGCGATTTCCAGGCCTGTTGGAACTTGCTAGAATGTTGCTCTTTTACCTGTGCGAGTGCTGTGAATCAAGATATCACAAGAAAGAGTGTAGTGTGTTGCCCATGACTCAGCACACACAGAGGACCTCTGAGGGACCAATGGGCCTCGTCGTTGCTCAGCAGGCCTACAGGGGTGTGGAGGTACTCAGGGATCTTGGAACAAAAATGATGCTCACCCGAGAGGCCTAGGAGTCCTGAAAAGGGTACTTCCTTTAAAGTAAAGCAGAACAGCGACTTAGAGCTAATGGAAAGAGCTGCATGCCTACCTTATGGCAGGGCTACTCAGGGCCTTACCTCGAGGCAAGGACTCACGTTGAGATTCCCTTTAGCTCTAGAGCATGGCAAGGTGAGCCCCACCCCGGCCAAAGAAGCTCCGTGTGTAGCCAGAGAAAACTCATTTTCTTCCCACCTCAATGCTAGAGTGGCGAGAGGCCTGTCAACAGCAGAGAATTTCAGGGAGCTTCACGGCAGCAAGAATGGAGCTTTCCAAATGGAAAGCAAGGCTAGGACCATCATGCCCCCATTTCCATGGGCACAGGCAGCATACATCTCTGTGGTTTTTAACAAGTCAAATGAGACACAGAGTACACACTGTTTTCTTCCCTGAATCCACTTCTCGAGGCAGGGTGCTCTGCATCTAGTGAACGGCCTCACCAAGGAAAGCCCTAGCTAGGCCTCTGGGCCCGTGCCTCTTCAAAAGCCTGCAGTACTTCAGGAAAAACTGTGCTTTAGTTGCAATAGGAACGCAAGCCGTCGTTTTCCTGGAGGCAGGGTGACTTCAGGTAGGAGGTCCTGGATGGAAGGAGAAGCCTAGTGTTTTTCTCTGTGCAGCTCAGACCAGGGAATGAGTGCAACTTCCATGGCATTTTGGAACTTGCTAGAACGGTGCTCGTGAACCTGTATGAGTGCTGGCTAATTCAAGATGTCCCAGTAAGAGTGCACTCTGTTGCCCTACACTCGGCATACACACTGTGAGTCGGAAAGCTACGGGCCTGGATATTGCTTAGAAGGGCCAGGGGAGCCTGAGGGTACTTGCTGTTCTTGCAGGAAATAGGGTTTCCAGGCGAGGCACCTAGGTGTCCTGAAAAGCGTACTGGCGTTAAAATGCTGCAGAGCAGCGACTACGGCCTCATGGAAACTGCTACACGCCTCCGCTTCTGCATAGCATTTCAGGGCCTTCCCTCGAGGCAAGTTCTCACGTTGCTTGCACTGTGAGCGACACAGCATGTTAGGATGCTGTATTTCTCCTTGAATAGAGTGACTTCAGGAAAGAGGTCCTCGATAAATTCTAAGAAGAGTGTTATCTCAGGACATTCAGACGAGGGCAATGTCGAAAACTTCCAGGGCATGTTGGACTGCCTAGAAATGTGGTTCTGATGCTGTTCGACTGCTCTGCAAATAGAGCTCTCCTGAAGTAACGTACAGTGTGTTGCCCGAGACTCGGCAGACACAGAGGGCCTCCGAGGGTCGTATGGGAATCAATGCTGCTCAGCAGGCACGCAGGGGTGTGGAGTGCGTCAGTGATCTTGGAACAAAAATGATGCTCACCCGAGGGGCCTAGGAGTCCTGAAAAGGGTACTTCCTTTAAGATAAAGCGGAACCTCCACTAAGAGCTCATGGAAAGAGCTGCATGCCTCCCTTTCTGCAGGGCTACTCAGGGCCTTACCTCGAGGCAAGGACTCACGTTGAGATTCCCTTTAGCTCTAGAGCATGGCAAGGTGAGCCCCACCCGGAGCAATGAAGCTCCGTGTGTAGCCAGAGAAAACTCATTTTCTTCCCACACCAATGCTAGAGTGGCCAGAGGCCTGTCAACAGCAGAGAATTTCAGGGAGCTTCACGGCAGCAAGAATGGAGCTTTCCAAATGGAAAGCAAGGCTAGGACCATCATGCCCCCATCACCATTGGCACAGGCAGCATACATCTCTGTGGTTTCTAACAAGTCAAAAGAGACACAGAGTACACACTAGTTGCTTCCCTGAATCAACTTCTCGAGGCAGGGTGTTCTGCTCCTTGTGAACGGCCTCAACAAGGAACGCCCTAGCTAGGCCTCTGGGCCCCTGCCTCTTCAAAAGCCTGCAGTGCTACAGGAAAAACTGTGCTTTAGTTGCAATAGGAACGCATGCCGTCTTTCTCCTGGAGGCAGGATGACTTCAGGTAGGAGGTCCTGGATGGAAGGAGAAGCCTAGTGTTTTTCTCTGTGCAGCTCAGACCAGGGAATGAGTGCGACTTCCACGGCATGTTGGAACTTGCTAGAATGTTGCTCTTTTACCTGTGCGAGTGCTGTGAATCAAGATATCACAAGAAAGAGTGTAGTGTGTTGCCCATGACTCAGCACACACAGAGGACCTCCGAGGGACCAATGGGCCTCGTCGTTGCTCAGCAGGCCTACAGGGGTGTGGAGGTACTCAGGGATCTTGGAACAAAAATGATGCTCACCCGAGAGGCCTAGGAGTCCTGAAAAGGGTACTTCCTTTAAAGTAAAGCAGAACAGCGACTTAGAGCTAATGGAAAGAGCTGCATGCCTCCCTTTTTGCAGGGCTACTCAGGGCCTTACCTCGAGGCAAGGACTCACGTTGAGATTCCCTTTAGCTCTAGAGCATGGCAAGGTGAGCCCCACCCGGAGCAATGAAGCTCCGTGTGTAGCCAGAGAAAACTCATTTTCTTCCCACACCAATGCTAGAGTGGCCAGAGGCCTGTCAACAGCATAGAATTTCAGGGAGCTTCACGGCAGCAAGAATGGAGCTTTCCAAATGGAAAGCAAGGCTAGGACCATCATGCCCCCATTACCATTGGCACAGGCAGCATACATCTCTGTGGTTTCTAACAAGTCAAAAGAGACACAGAGTACACACTAGTTGCTTCCCTGAATCAACTTCTCGAGGCAGGGTGTTCTGCACCTTGTGAACGGCCTCAACAAGGAACGCCCTAGCTAGGCCTCTGGGCCCCTGCCTCTTCAAAAGCCTGCAGTGCTACAGGAAAAACTGTGCTTTAGTTGCAATAGGAACGCATGCCGTCTTTCTCCTGGAGGCAGGATGACTTCAGGTAGGAGGTCCTGGATGGAAGGAGAAGCCTAGTGTTTTTCTCTGTGCAGCTCAGACTAGGGAATGAGTGCGATTTCCAGGCCTGTTGGAACTTGCTAGAATGTTGCTCTTTTACCTGTGCGAGTGCTGTGAATCAAGATATCACAAGAAAGAGTGTAGTGTGTTGCCCATGACTCAGCACACACAGAGGACCTCTGAGGGACCAATGGGCCTCGTCGTTGCTCAGCAGGCCTACAGGGGTGTGGAGGTACTCAGGGATCTTGGAACAAAAATGATGCTCACCCGAGAGGCCTAGGAGTCCTGAAAAGGGTACTTCCTTTAAAGTAAAGCAGAACAGCGACTTAGAGCTAATGGAAAGAGCTGCATGCCTACCTTATGGCAGGGCTACTCAGGGCCTTACCTCGAGGCAAGGACTCACGTTGAGATTCCCTTTAGCTCTAGAGCATGGCAAGGTGAGCCCCACCCCGGCCAAAGAAGCTCCGTGTGTAGCCAGAGAAAACTCATTTTCTTCCCACCTCAATGCTAGAGTGGCGAGAGGCCTGTCAACAGCAGAGAATTTCAGGGAGCTTCACGGCAGCAAGAATGGAGCTTTCCAAATGGAAAGCAAGGCTAGGACCATCATGCCCCCATTTCCATGGGCACAGGCAGCATACATCTCTGTGGTTTTTAACAAGTCAAATGAGACACAGAGTACACACTGTTTTCTTCCCTGAATCCACTTCTCGAGGCAGGGTGCTCT
The DNA here is from genome assembly GCF_028023285.1 of Balaenoptera ricei. NCBI lineage: Eukaryota > Metazoa > Chordata > Mammalia > Artiodactyla > Balaenopteridae > Balaenoptera > Balaenoptera ricei. Next base: position 82,466,384 of record NC_082654.1, read on the forward strand.
GCATCTAGTGAACGGCCTCACCAAGGAAAGCCCTAGCTAGGCCTCTGGGCCCGTGCCTCTTCAAAAGCCTGCCGTACTTCAGGAAAAACTGTGCTTTAGTTGCAATAGGAACGCAAGCCGTCGTTTTCCTGGAGGCAGGGTGACTTCAGGTAGGAGGTCCTGGATGGAAGGAGAAGCCTAGTGTTTTTCTCTGTGCAGCTCAGACCAGGGAATGAGTGCAACTTCCATGGCATTTTGGAACTTGCTAGAACGGTGCTCGTGAACCTGTATGAGTGCTGGCTAATTCAAGATGTCCCAGTAAGAGTGCACTCTGTTGCCCTACACTCGGCATACACACTGTGAGTCGGAAAGCTACGGGCCTGGATATTGCTTAGAAGGGCCAGGGGAGCCTGAGGGTACTTGCTGTTCTTGCAGGAAATAGGGTTTCCAGGCGAGGCACCTAGGTGTCCTGAAAAGCGTACTGGCGTTAAAATGCTGCAGAGCAGCGACTACGGCCTCATGGAAACTGCTACACGCCTCCGCTTCTGCATAGCATTTCAGGGCCTTCCCTCGAGGCAAGTTCTCACGTTGCTTGCACTGTGAGCGACACAGCATGTTAGGATGCTGTATTTCTCCTTGAATAGAGTGACTTCAGGAAAGAGGTCCTCGATAAATTCTAAGAAGAGTGTTATCTCAGGACATTCAGACGAGGGCAATGTCGAAAACTTCCAGGGCATGTTGGACTGCCTAGAAATGTGGTTCTGATGCTGTTCGACTGCTCTGCAAATAGAGCTCTCCTGAAGTAACGTACAGTGTGTTGCCCGAGACTCGGCAGACACAGAGGGCCTCCGAGGGTCGTATGGGAATCAATGCTGCTCAGCAGGCACGCAGGGGTGTGGAGTGCGTCAGTGATCTTGGAACAAAAATGATGCTCACCCGAGGGGCCTAGGAGTCCTGAAAAGGGTACTTCCTTTAAGATAAAGCGGAACCTCCACTAAGAGCTCATGGAAAGAGCTGCATGCCTCCCTTTCTGCAGGGCTACTCAGGGCCTTACCTCGAGGCAAGGACTCACGTTGAGATTCCCTTTAGCTCTAGAGCATGGCAAGGTGAGCCCCACCCGGAGCAATGAAGCTCCGTGTGTAGCCAGAGAAAACTCATTTTCTTCCCACACCAATGCTAGAGTGGCCAGAGGCCTGTCAACAGCAGAGAATTTCAGGGAGCTTCACGGCAGCAAGAATGGAGCTTTCCAAATGGAAAGCAAGGCTAGGACCATCATGCCCCCATCACCATTGGCACAGGCAGCATACATCTCTGTGGTTTCTAACAAGTCAAAAGAGACACAGAGTACACACTAGTTGCTTCCCTGAATCAACTTCTCGAGGCAGGGTGTTCTGCTCCTTGTGAACGGCCTCAACAAGGAACGCCCTAGCTAGGCCTCTGGGCCCCTGCCTCTTCAAAAGCCTGCAGTGCTACAGGAAAAACTGTGCTTTAGTTGCAATAGGAACGCATGCCGTCTTTCTCCTGGAGGCAGGATGACTTCAGGTAGGAGGTCCTGGATGGAAGGAGAAGCCTAGTGTTTTTCTCTGTGCAGCTCAGACCAGGGAATGAGTGCGACTTCCACGGCATGTTGGAACTTGCTAGAATGTTGCTCTTTTACCTGTGCGAGTGCTGTGAATCAAGATATCACAAGAAAGAGTGTAGTGTGTTGCCCATGACTCAGCACACACAGAGGACCTCCGAGGGACCAATGGGCCTCGTCGTTGCTCAGCAGGCCTACAGGGGTGTGGAGGTACTCAGGGATCTTGGAACAAAAATGATGCTCACCCGAGAGGCCTAGGAGTCCTGAAAAGGGTACTTCCTTTAAAGTAAAGCAGAACAGCGACTTAGAGCTAATGGAAAGAGCTGCATGCCTCCCTTTTTGCAGGGCTACTCAGGGCCTTACCTCGAGGCAAGGACTCACGTTGAGATTCCCTTTAGCTCTAGAGCATGGCAAGGTGAGCCCCACCCGGAGCAATGAAGCTCCGTGTGTAGCCAGAGAAAACTCATTTTCTTCCCACACCAATGCTAGAGTGGCCAGAGGCCTGTCAACAGCATAGAATTTCAGGGAGCTTCACGGCAGCAAGAATGGAGCTTTCCAAATGGAAAGCAAGGCTAGGACCATCATGCCCCCATTACCATTGGCACAGGCAGCATACATCTCTGTGGTTTCTAACAAGTCAAAAGAGACACAGAGTACACACTAGTTGCTTCCCTGAATCAACTTCTCGAGGCAGGGTGTTCTGCACCTTGTGAACGGCCTCAACAAGGAACGCCCTAGCTAGGCCTCTGGGCCCCTGCCTCTTCAAAAGCCTGCAGTGCTACAGGAAAAACTGTGCTTTAGTTGCAATAGGAACGCATGCCGTCTTTCTCCTGGAGGCAGGATGACTTCAGGTAGGAGGTCCTGGATGGAAGGAGAAGCCTAGTGTTTTTCTCTGTGCAGCTCAGACTAGGGAATGAGTGCGATTTCCAGGCCTGTTGGAACTTGCTAGAATGTTGCTCTTTTACCTGTGCGAGTGCTGTGAATCAAGATATCACAAGAAAGAGTGTAGTGTGTTGCCCATGACTCAGCACACACAGAGGACCTCTGAGGGACCAATGGGCCTCGTCGTTGCTCAGCAGGCCTACAGGGGTGTGGAGGTACTCAGGGATCTTGGAACAAAAATGATGCTCACCCGAGAGGCCTAGGAGTCCTGAAAAGGGTACTTCCTTTAAAGTAAAGCAGAACAGCGACTTAGAGCTAATGGAAAGAGCTGCATGCCTACCTTATGGCAGGGCTACTCAGGGCCTTACCTCGAGGCAAGGACTCACGTTGAGATTCCCTTTAGCTCTAGAGCATGGCAAGGTGAGCCCCACCCCGGCCAAAGAAGCTCCGTGTGTAGCCAGAGAAAACTCATTTTCTTCCCACCTCAATGCTAGAGTGGCGAGAGGCCTGTCAACAGCAGAGAATTTCAGGGAGCTTCACGGCAGCAAGAATGGAGCTTTCCAAATGGAAAGCAAGGCTAGGACCATCATGCCCCCATTTCCATGGGCACAGGCAGCATACATCTCTGTGGTTTTTAACAAGTCAAATGAGACACAGAGTACACACTGTTTTCTTCCCTGAATCCACTTCTCGAGGCAGGGTGCTCTGCATCTAGTGAACGGCCTCACCAAGGAAAGCCCTAGCTAGGCCTCTGGGCCCGTGCCTCTTCAAAAGCCTGCAGTACTTCAGGAAAAACTGTGCTTTAGTTGCAATAGGAACGCAAGCCGTCGTTTTCCTGGAGGCAGGGTGACTTCAGGTAGGAGGTCCTGGATGGAAGGAGAAGCCTAGTGTTTTTCTCTGTGCAGCTCAGACCAGGGAATGAGTGCAACTTCCATGGCATTTTGGAACTTGCTAGAACGGTGCTCGTGAACCTGTATGAGTGCTGGCTAATTCAAGATGTCCCAGTAAGAGTGCACTCTGTTGCCCTACACTCGGCATACACACTGTGAGTCGGAAAGCTACGGGCCTGGATATTGCTTAGAAGGGCCAGGGGAGCCTGAGGGTACTTGCTGTTCTTGCAGGAAATAGGGTTTCCAGGCGAGGCACCTAGGTGTCCTGAAAAGCGTACTGGCGTTAAAATGCTGCAGAGCAGCGACTACGGCCTCATGGAAACTGCTACACGCCTCCGCTTCTGCATAGCATTTCAGGGCCTTCCCTCGAGGCAAGTTCTCACGTTGCTTGCACTGTGAGCGACACAGCATGTTAGGATGCTGTATTTCTCCTTGAATAGAGTGACTTCAGGAAAGAGGTCCTCGATAAATTCTAAGAAGAGTGTTATCTCAGGACATTCAGACGAGGGCAATGTCGAAAACTTCCAGGGCATGTTGGACTGCCTAGAAATGTGGTTCTGATGCTGTTCGACTGCTCTGCAAATAGAGCTCTCCTGAAGTAACGTACAGTGTGTTGCCCGAGACTCGGCAGACACAGAGGGCCTCCGAGGGTCGTATGGGAATCAATGCTGCTCAGCAGGCACGCAGGGGTGTGGAGTGCGTCAGTGATCTTGGAACAAAAATGATGCTCACCCGAGGGGCCTAGGAGTCCTGAAAAGGGTACTTCCTTTAAGATAAAGCGGAACCTCCACTAAGAGCTCATGGAAAGAGCTGCATGCCTCCCTTTCTGCAGGGCTACTCAGGGCCTTACCTCGAGGCAAGGACTCACGTTGAGATTCCCTTTAGCTCTAGAGCATGGCAAGGTGAGCCCCACCCGGAGCAATGAAGCTCCGTGTGTAGCCAGAGAAAACTCATTTTCTTCCCACACCAATGCTAGAGTGGCCAGAGGCCTGTCAACAGCAGAGAATTTCAGGGAGCTTCACGGCAGCAAGAATGGAGCTTTCCAAATGGAAAGCAAGGCTAGGACCATCATGCCCCCATCACCATTGGCACAGGCAGCATACATCTCTGTGGTTTCTAACAAGTCAAAAGAGACACAGAGTACACACTAGTTGCTTCCCTGAATCAACTTCTCGAGGCAGGGTGTTCTGCTCCTTGTGAACGGCCTCAACAAGGAACGCCCTAGCTAGGCCTCTGGGCCCCTGCCTCTTCAAAAGCCTGCAGTGCTACAGGAAAAACTGTGCTTTAGTTGCAATAGGAACGCATGCCGTCTTTCTCCTGGAGGCAGGATGACTTCAGGTAGGAGGTCCTGGATGGAAGGAGAAGCCTAGTGTTTTTCTCTGTGCAGCTCAGACCAGGGAATGAGTGCGACTTCCACGGCATGTTGGAACTTGCTAGAATGTTGCTCTTTTACCTGTGCGAGTGCTGTGAATCAAGATATCACAAGAAAGAGTGTAGTGTGTTGCCCATGACTCAGCACACACAGAGGACCTCCGAGGGACCAATGGGCCTCGTCGTTGCTCAGCAGGCCTACAGGGGTGTGGAGGTACTCAGGGATCTTGGAACAAAAATGATGCTCACCCGAGAGGCCTAGGAGTCCTGAAAAGGGTACTTCCTTTAAAGTAAAGCAGAACAGCGACTTAGAGCTAATGGAAAGAGCTGCATGCCTCCCTTTTTGCAGGGCTACTCAGGGCCTTACCTCGAGGCAAGGACTCACGTTGAGATTCCCTTTAGCTCTAGAGCATGGCAAGGTGAGCCCCACCCGGAGCAATGAAGCTCCGTGTGTAGCCAGAGAAAACTCATTTTCTTCCCACACCAATGCTAGAGTGGCCAGAGGCCTGTCAACAGCATAGAATTTCAGGGAGCTTCACGGCAGCAAGAATGGAGCTTTCCAAATGGAAAGCAAGGCTAGGACCATCATGCCCCCATTACCATTGGCACAGGCAGCATACATCTCTGTGGTTTCTAACAAGTCAAAAGAGACACAGAGTACACACTAGTTGCTTCCCTGAATCAACTTCTCGAGGCAGGGTGTTCTGCACCTTGTGAACGGCCTCAACAAGGAACGCCCTAGCTAGGCCTCTGGGCCCCTGCCTCTTCAAAAGCCTGCAGTGCTACAGGAAAAACTGTGCTTTAGTTGCAATAGGAACGCATGCCGTCTTTCTCCTGGAGGCAGGATGACTTCAGGTAGGAGGTCCTGGATGGAAGGAGAAGCCTAGTGTTTTTCTCTGTGCAGCTCAGACTAGGGAATGAGTGCGATTTCCAGGCCTGTTGGAACTTGCTAGAATGTTGCTCTTTTACCTGTGCGAGTGCTGTGAATCAAGATATCACAAGAAAGAGTGTAGTGTGTTGCCCATGACTCAGCACACACAGAGGACCTCTGAGGGACCAATGGGCCTCGTCGTTGCTCAGCAGGCCTACAGGGGTGTGGAGGTACTCAGGGATCTTGGAACAAAAATGATGCTCACCCGAGAGGCCTAGGAGTCCTGAAAAGGGTACTTCCTTTAAAGTAAAGCAGAACAGCGACTTAGAGCTAATGGAAAGAGCTGCATGCCTACCTTATGGCAGGGCTACTCAGGGCCTTACCTCGAGGCAAGGACTCACGTTGAGATTCCCTTTAGCTCTAGAGCATGGCAAGGTGAGCCCCACCCCGGCCAAAGAAGCTCCGTGTGTAGCCAGAGAAAACTCATTTTCTTCCCACCTCAATGCTAGAGTGGCGAGAGGCCTGTCAACAGCAGAGAATTTCAGGGAGCTTCACGGCAGCAAGAATGGAGCTTTCCAAATGGAAAGCAAGGCTAGGACCATCATGCCCCCATTTCCATGGGCACAGGCAGCATACATCTCTGTGGTTTTTAACAAGTCAAATGAGACACAGAGTACACACTGTTTTCTTCCCTGAATCCACTTCTCGAGGCAGGGTGCTCTGCATCTAGTGAACGGCCTCACCAAGGAAAGCCCTAGCTAGGCCTCTGGGCCCGTGCCTCTTCAAAAGCCTGCAGTACTTCAGGAAAAACTGTGCTTTAGTTGCAATAGGAACGCAAGCCGTCGTTTTCCTGGAGGCAGGGTGACTTCAGGTAGGAGGTCCTGGATGGAAGGAGAAGCCTAGTGTTTTTCTCTGTGCAGCTCAGACCAGGGAATGAGTGCAACTTCCATGGCATTTTGGAACTTGCTAGAACGGTGCTCGTGAACCTGTATGAGTGCTGGCTAATTCAAGATGTCCCAGTAAGAGTGCACTCTGTTGCCCTACACTCGGCATACACACTGTGAGTCGGAAAGCTACGGGCCTGGATATTGCTTAGAAGGGCCAGGGGAGCCTGAGGGTACTTGCTGTTCTTGCAGGAAATAGGGTTTCCAGGCGAGGCACCTAGGTGTCCTGAAAAGCGTACTGGCGTTAAAATGCTGCAGAGCAGCGACTACGGCCTCATGGAAACTGCTACACGCCTCCGCTTCTGCATAGCATTTCAGGGCCTTCCCTCGAGGCAAGTTCTCACGTTGCTTGCACTGTGAGCGACACAGCATGTTAGGATGCTGTATTTCTCCTTGAATAGAGTGACTTCAGGAAAGAGGTCCTCGATAAATTCTAAGAAGAGTGTTATCTCAGGACATTCAGACGAGGGCAATGTCGAAAACTTCCAGGGCATGTTGGACTGCCTAGAAATGTGGTTCTGATGCTGTTCGACTGCTCTGCAAATAGAGCTCTCCTGAAGTAACGTACAGTGTGTTGCCCGAGACTCGGCAGACACAGAGGGCCTCCGAGGGTCGTATGGGAATCAATGCTGCTCAGCAGGCACGCAGGGGTGTGGAGTGCGTCAGTGATCTTGGAACAAAAATGATGCTCACCCGAGGGGCCTAGGAGTCCTGAAAAGGGTACTTCCTTTAAGATAAAGCGGAACCTCCACTAAGAGCTCATGGAAAGAGCTGCATGCCTCCCTTTCTGCAGGGCTACTCAGGGCCTTACCTCGAGGCAAGGACTCACGTTGAGATTCCCTTTAGCTCTAGAGCATGGCAAGGTGAGCCCCACCCGGAGCAATGAAGCTCCGTGTGTAGCCAGAGAAAACTCATTTTCTTCCCACACCAATGCTAGAGTGGCCAGAGGCCTGTCAACAGCAGAGAATTTCAGGGAGCTTCACGGCAGCAAGAATGGAGCTTTCCAAATGGAAAGCAAGGCTAGGACCATCATGCCCCCATTACCATTGGCACAGGCAGCATACATCTCTGTGGTTTCTAACAAGTCAAAAGAGACACAGAGTACACACTAGTTGCTTCCCTGAATCAACTTCTCGAGGCAGGGTGTTCTGCTCCTTGTGAACGGCCTCAACAAGGAACGCCCTAGCTAGGCCTCTGGGCCCCTGCCTCTTCAAAAGCCTGCAGTGCTACAGGAAAAACTGTGCTTTAGTTGCAATAGGAACGCATGCCGTCTTTCTCCTGGAGGCAGGATGACTTCAGGTAGGAGGTCCTGGATGGAAGGAGAAGCCTAGTGTTTTTCTCTGTGCAGCTCAGACCAGGGAATGAGTGCGACTTCCACGGCATGTTGGAACTTGCTAGAATGTTGCTCTTTTACCTGTGCGAGTGCTGTGAATCAAGATATCACAAGAAAGAGTGTAGTGTGTTGCCCATGACTCAGCACACACAGAGGACCTCCGAGGGACCAATGGGCCTCGTCGTTGCTCAGCAGGCCTACAGGGGTGTGGAGGTACTCAGGGATCTTGGAACAAAAATGATGCTCACCCGAGAGGCCTAGGAGTCCTGAAAAGGGTACTTCCTTTAAAGTAAAGCAGAACAGCGACTTAGAGCTAATGGAAAGAGCTGCATGCCTACCTTATGGCAGGGCTACTCAGGGCCTTACCTCGAGGCAAGGACTCACGTTGAGATTCCCTTTAGCTCTAGAGCATGGCAAGGTGAGCCCCACCCCGGCCAAAGAAGCTCCGTGTGTAGCCAGAGAAAACTCATTTTCTTCCCACCTCAATGCTAGAGTGGCGAGAGGCCTGTCAACAGCAGAGAATTTCAGGGAGCTTCACGGCAGCAAGAATGGAGCTTTCCAAATGGAAAGCAAGGCTAGGACCATCATGCCCCCATTTCCATGGGCACAGGCAGCATACATCTCTGTGGTTTTTAACAAGTCAAATGAGACACAGAGTACACACTGTTTTCTTCCCTGAATCCACTTCTCGAGGCAGGGTGCTCTGCATCTAGTGAACGGCCTCACCAAGGAAAGCCCTAGCTAGGCCTCTGGGCCCGTGCCTCTTCAAAAGCCTGCAGTACTTCAGGAAAAACTGTGCTTTAGTTGCAATAGGAACACAAGCCGTCGTTTTCCTGGAGGCAGGGTGACTTCAGGTAGGAGGTCCTGGATGGAAGGAGAAGCCTAGTGTTTTTCTCTGTGCAGCTCAGACCAGGGAATGAGTGCAACTTCCATGGCATTTTGGAACTTGCTAGAACGGTGCTCGTGAACCTGTATGAGTGCTGGCTAATTCAAGATGTCCCAGTAAGAGTGCACTCTGTTGCCCTACACTCGGCATACACACTGTGAGTCGGAAAGCTACGGGCCTGGATATTGCTTAGAAGGGCCAGGGGAGCCTGAGGGTACTTGCTGTTCTTGCAGGAAATAGGGTTTCCAGGCGAGGCACCTAGGTGTCCTGAAAAGCGTACTGGCGTTAAAATGCTGCAGAGCAGCGACTACGGCCTCATGGAAACTGCTACACGCCTCCGCTTCTGCATAGCATTTCAGGGCCTTCCCTCGAGGCAAGTTCTCACGTTGCTTGCACTGTGAGCGACACAGCATGTTAGGATGCTGTATTTCTCCTTGAATAGAGTGACTTCAGGAAAGAGGTCCTCGATAAATTCTAAGAAGAGTGTTATCTCAGGACATTCAGACGAGGGCAATGTCGAAAACTTCCAGGGCATGTTGGACTGCCTAGAAATGTGGTTCTGATGCTGTTCGACTGCTCTGCAAATAGAGCTCTCCTGAAGTAACGTACAGTGTGTTGCCCGAGACTCGGCAGACACAGAGGGCCTCCGAGGGTCGTATGGGAATCAATGCTGCTCAGCAGGCACGCAGGGGTGTGGAGTGCGTCAGTGATCTTGGAACAAAAATGATGCTCACCCGAGGGGCCTAGGAGTCCTGAAAAGGGTACTTCCTTTAAGATAAAGCGGAACCTCCACTAAGAGCTCATGGAAAGAGCTGCATGCCTCCCTTTCTGCAGGGCTACTCAGGGCCTTACCTCGAGGCAAGGACTCACGTTGAGATTCCCTTTAGCTCTAGAGCATGGCAAGGTGAGCCCCACCCGGAGCAATGAAGCTCCGTGTGTAGCCAGAGAAAACTCATTTTCTTCCCACACCAATGCTAGAGTGGCCAGAGGCCTGTCAACAGCAGAGAATTTCAGGGAGCTTCACGGCAGCAAGAATGGAGCTTTCCAAATGGAAAGCAAGGCTAGGACCATCATGCCCCCATTACCATTGGCACAGGCAGCATACATCTCTGTGGTTTCTAACAAGTCAAAAGAGACACAGAGTACACACTAGTTGCTTCCCTGAATCAACTTCTCGAGGCAGGGTGTTCTGCTCCTTGTGAACGGCCTCAACAAGGAACGCCCTAGCTAGGCCTCTGGGCCCCTGCCTCTTCAAAAGCCTGCAGTGCTACAGGAAAAACTGTGCTTTAGTTGCAATAGGAACGCATGCCGTCTTTCTCCTGGAGGCAGGATGACTTCAGGTAGGAGGTCCTGGATGGAAGGAGAAGCCTAGTGTTTTTCTCTGTGCAGCTCAGACTAGGGAATGAGTGCGACTTCCACGGCATGTTGGAACTTGCTAGAATGTTGCTCTTTTACCTATGCGAGTGCTGTGAATCAAGATATCACAAGAAAGAGTGTAGTGTGTTGCCCATGACTCAGCACACACAGAGGACCTCCGAGGGACCAATGGGCCTCGTCGTTGCTCAGCAGGCCTACAGGGGTGTGGAGGTACTCAGGGATCTTGGAACAAAAATGATGCTCACCCGAGAGGCCTAGGAGTCCTGAAAAGGGTACTTCCTTTAAAGTAAAGCAGAACAGCGACTTAGAGCTCATGGAAAGAGGTGCATGCCTCCCTTTTTGCAGGGCTACTCAGGGCCTTACCTCGAGGCAAGGACTCACGTTGAGATTCCCTTTAGCTCTAGAGCATGGCAAGGTGAGCCCCACCCGGAGCAATGAAGCTCCGTGTGTAGCCAGAGAAAACTCATTTTCTTCCCACACCAATGCTAGAGTGGCCAGAGTCCTGTCAACAGCATAGAATTTCAGGGAGCTTCACGGCAGCAAGAATGGAGCTTTCCAAATGGAAAGCAAGGCTAGGACCATCATGCCCCCATTACCATTGGCACAGGCAGCATACATCTCTGTGGTTTCTAACAAGTCAAAAGAGACACAGAGTACACACTAGTTGCTTCCCTGAATCAACTTCTCGAGGCAGGGTGTTCTGCACCTTGTGAACGGCCTCAACAAGGAACGCCCTAGCTAGGGCTCTGGGCCCCTGCCTCTTCAAAAGCCTGCAGTGCTACAGGAAAAACTGTGCTTTAGTTGCAATAGGAACGCATGCCGTCTTTCTCCTGGAGGCAGGATGACTTCAGGTAGGAGGTCCTGGATGGAAGGAGAAGCCTAGTGTTTTTCTCTGTGCAGCTCAGACTAGGGAATGAGTGCGATTTGCAGGCCTGTTGGAACTTGCTAGAATGTTGCTCTTTTACCTGTGCGAGTGCTGTGAATCAAGATATCACAAGAAAGAGTGTAGTGTGTTGCCCATGACTCAGCACACACAGAGGACCTCCGAGGGACCAATGGGCCTCGTCGTTGCTCAGCAGGCCTACAGGGGTGTGGAGGTACTCAGGGATCTTGGAACAAAAATGATGCTCACCCGAGAGGCCTAGGAGTCCTGAAAAGGGTACTTCCTTTAAAGTAAAGCAGAACAGCGACTTAGAGCTAATGGAAAGAGCTGCATGCCTACCTTATGGCAGGGCTACTCAGGGCCTTACCTCGAGGCAAGGACTCACGTTGAGATTCCCTTTAGCTCTAGAGCATGGCAAGGTGAGCCCCACCCCGGCCAAAGAAGCTCCGTGTGTAGCCAGAGAAAACTCATTTTCTTCCCACCTCAATGCTAGAGTGGCGAGAGGCCTGTCAACAGCAGAGAATTTCAGGGAGCTTCACGGCAGCAAGAATGGAGCTTTCCAAATGGAAAGCAAGGCTAGTACCATCATGCCCCCATTTCCATGGGCACAGGCAGCATACATCTCTGTGGTTTTTAACAAGTCAAATGAGACACAGAGTACACACTGTTTTCTTCCCTGAATCCACTTCTCGAGGCAGGGTGCTCTGCATCTAGTGAACGGCCTCACCAAGGAAAGCCCTAGCTAGGCCTCTGGGCCCGTGCCTCTTCAAAAGCCTGCAGTACTTCAGGAAAAACTGTGCTTTAGTTGCAATAGGAACGCAAGCCGTCGTTTTCCTGGAGGCAGGGTGACTTCAGGTAGGAGGTCCTGGATGGAAGGAGAAGCCTAGTGTTTTTCTCTGTGCAGCTCAGACCAGGGAATGAGTGCAACTTCCATGGCATTTTGGAACTTGCTAGAACGGTGCTCGTGAACCTGTATGAGTGCTGGCTAATTCAAGATGTCCCAGTAAGAGTGCACTCTGTTGCCCTACACTCGGCATACACACTGTGAGTCGGAAAGCTACGGGCCTGGATATTGCTTAGAAGGGCCAGGGGAGCCTGAGGGTACTTGCTGTTCTTGCAGGAAATAGGGTTTCCAGGCGAGGCACCTAGGTGTCCTGAAAAGCGTACTGGCGTTAAAATGCTGCAGAGCAGCGACTACGGCCTCATGGAAACTGCTACACGCCTCCGCTTCTGCATAGCATTTCAGGGCCTTCCCTCGAGGCAAGTTCTCACGTTGCTTGCACTGTGAGCGACACAGCATGTTAGGATGCTGTATTTCTCCTTGAATAGAGTGACTTCAGGAAAGAGGTCCTCGATAAATTCTAAGAAGAGTGTTATCTCAGGACATTCAGACGAGGGCAATGTCGAAAACTTCCAGGGCATGTTGGACTGCCTAGAAATGTGGTTCTGATGCTGTTCGACTGCTCTGCAAATAGAGCTCTCCTGAAGTAACGTACAGTGTGTTGCCCGAGACTCGGCAGACACAGAGGGCCTCCGAGGGTCGTATGGGAATCAATGCTGCTCAGCAGGCACGCAGGGGTGTGGAGTGCGTCAGTGATCTTGGAACAAAAATGATGCTCACCCGAGGGGCCTAGGAGTCCTGAAAAGGGTACTTCCTTTAAGATAAAGCGGAACCTCCACTAAGAGCTCATGGAAAGAGCTGCATGCCTCCCTTTCTGCAGGGCTACTCAGGGCCTTACCTCGAGGCAAGGACTCACGTTGAGATTCCCTTTAGCTCTAGAGCATGGCAAGGTGAGCCCCACCCGGAGCAATGAAGCTCCGTGTGTAGCCAGAGAAAACTCATTTTCTTCCCACACCAATGCTAGAGTGGCCAGAGGCCTGTCAACAGCAGAGAATTTCAGGGAGCTTCACGGCAGCAAGAATGGAGCTTTCCAAATGGAAAGCAAGGCTAGGACCATCATGCCCCCATTACCATTGGCACAGGCAGCATACATCTCTGTGGTTTCTAACAAGTCAAAAGAGACACAGAGTACACACTAGTTGCTTCCCTGAATCAACTTCTCGAGGCAGGGTGTTCTGCTCCTTGTGAACGGCCTCAACAAGGAACGCCCTAGCTAGGCCTCTGGGCCCCTGCCTCTTCAAAAGCCTGCAGTGCTACAGGAAAAACTGTGCTTTAGTTGCAATAGGAACGCATGCCGTCTTTCTCCTGGAGGCAGGATGACTTCAGGTAGGAGGTCCTGGATGGAAGGAGAAGCCTAGTGTTTTTCTCTGTGCAGCTCAGACCAGGGAATGAGTGCGACTTCCACGGCATGTTGGAACTTGCTAGAATGTTGCTCTTTTACCTATGCGAGTGCTGTGAATCAAGATATCACAAGAAAGAGTGTAGTGTGTTGCCCATGACTCAGCACACACAGAGGACCTCCGAGGGACCAATGGGCCTCGTCGTTGCTCAGCAGGCCTACAGGGGTGTGGAGGTACTCAGGGATCTTGGAACAAAAATGATGCTCACCCGAGAGGCCTAGGAGTCCTGAAAAGGGTACTTCCTTTAAAGTAAAGCAGAACAGCGACTTAGAGCTCATGGAAAGAGGTGCATGCCTACCTTTTTGCAGGGCTACTCAGGGCCTTACCTCGAGGCAAGGACTCACGTTGAGATTCCCTTTAGCTCTAGAGCATGGCAAGGTGAGCCCCACCCCGAGCAATGAAGCTCCGTGTGTAGCCAGAGAAAACTCATTTTCTTCCCACACCAATGCTAGAGTGGCCAGAGGCCTGTCAACAGCATAGAATTTCAGGGAGCTTCACGGCAGCAAGAATGGAGCTTTCCAAATGGAAAGCAAGGCTAGGACCATCATGCCCCCATTACCATTGGCACAGGCAGCATACATCTCTGTGGTTTCTAACAAGTCAAAAGAGACACAGAGTACACACTAGTTGCTTCCCTGAATCAACTTCTCGAGGCAGGGTGTTCTGCGCGTTGTGAACGGCCTCAACAAGGAACGCCCTAGCTAGGGCTCTGGGCCCGTAGCTCTTCAAAAGCCTGCAATGCTACAGGAAAAACTGTGCTTTAGTTGCAATAGGAACGCATGCCGTCTTTCTCCTGGAGGCAGGATGACTTCAGGTAGGAGGTCCTGGATGGAAGGAGAAGCCTAGTGTTTTTCTCTGTGCAGCTCAGACTAGGGAATGAGTGCGATTTCCAGGCCTCTTGGAACTTGCTAGAATGTTGCTCTTTTACCTGTGCGAGTGCTGTGAATCAAGATATCACAAGAAAGAGTGTAGTGTGTTGCCCATGACTCAGCACACACAGAGGACCTCCGAGGGACCAATGGGCCTCGTCGTTGCTCAGCAGGCCTACAGGGGTGTGGAGGTACTCAGGGATCTTGGAACAAAAATGATGCTCACCCGAGAGGCCTAGGAGTCCTGAAAAGGGTACTTCCTTTAAAGTAAAGCAGAACAGCGACTTAGAGCTCATGGAAAGAGCTGCATGCCTACCTTATGGCAGGGCTACTCAGGGCCTTACCTCGAGGCAAGGACTCACGTTGAGATTCCCTTTAGCTCTAGAGCATGGCAAGGTGAGCCCCACCCCGGCCAAAGAAGCTCCGTGTGTAGCCAGAGAAAACTCATTTTCTTCCCACCTCAATGCTAGAGTGGCGAGAGGCCTGTCAACAGCAGAGAATTTCAGGGAGCTTCACGGCAGCAAGAATGGAGCTTTCCAAATGGAAATCAAGGCTAGGACCATCATGCCCCCATTACCATTGGCACAGGCAGCATACATCTCTGTGGTTTCTAACAAGTCAAAAGAGACACAGAGTACACACTAGTTGCTTCCCTGAATCAACTTCTTGAGGCAGGGTGTTCTGCACCTTGTGAACGGCCTCAACAAGGAACGCCCTAGCTAGGGCTCTGGGCCCGTATCTCTTCAAAAGCCTGCAATGCTACAGGAAAAACTGTGCTTTAGTTGCAATAGGAACGCATGCCGTCTTTCTCCTGGAGGCAGGATGACTTCAGGTAGGAGGTCCTGGATGGAAGGAGAAGCCTAGTGTTTTTCTCTGTGCAGCTCAGACTAGGGAATGAGTGCGATTTCCAGGCCTGTTGGAACTTGCTAGAATGTTGCTCTTTTACCTGTGCGAGTGCTGTGAATCAAGATATCACAAGAAAGAGTGTAGTGTGTTGCCCATGACTCAGCACACACAGAGGACCTCCGAGGGACCAATGGGCCTCGTCGTTGCTCAGCAGGCCTACAGGGGTGTGGAGGTACTCAGGGATCTTGGAACAAAAATGATGCTCACCCGAGAGGCCTAGGAGTCCTGAAAAGGGTACTTCCTTTAAAGTAAAGCAGAACAGCGACTTAGAGCTAATGGAAAGAGCTGCATGCCTACCTTATGGCAGGGCTACTCAGGGCCTTACCTCGAGGCAAGGACTCACGTTGAGATTCCCTTTAGCTCTAGAGCATGGCAAGGTGAGCCCCACCCCGGCCAAAGAAGCTCCGTGTGTAGCCAGAGAAAACTCATTTTCTTCCCACCTCAATGCTAGAGTGGCGAGAGGCCTGTCAACAGCAGAGAATTTCAGGGAGCTTCACGGCAGCAAGAATGGAGCTTTCCAAATGGAAAGCAAGGCTAGGACCATCATGCCCCCATTTCCATGGGCACAGGCAGCATACATCTCTGTGGTTTTTAACAAGTCAAATGAGACACAGAGTACACACTGTTTTCTTCCCTGAATCCACTTCTCGAGGCAGGGTGCTCTGCATCTAGTGAACGGCCTCACCAAGGAAAGCCCTAGCTAGGCCTCTGGGCCCGTGCCTCTTCAAAAGCCTGCAGTACTTCAGGAAAAACTGTGCTTTAGTTGCAATAGGAACGCAAGCCGTCGTTTTCCTGGAGGCAGGGTGACTTCAGGTAGGAGGTCCTGGATGGAAGGAGAAGCCTAGTGTTTTTCTCTGTGCAGCTCAGACCAGGGAATGAGTGCAACTTCCATGGCATTTTGGAACTTGCTAGAACGGTGCTCGTGAACCTGTATGAGTGCTGGCTAATTCAAGATGTCCCAGTAAGAGTGCACTCTGTTGCCCTACACTCGGCATACACACTGTGAGTCGGAAAGCTACGGGCCTGGATATTGCTTAGAAGGGCCAGGGGAGCCTGAGGGTACTTGCTGTTCTTGCAGGAAATAGGGTTTCCAGGCGAGGCACCTAGGTGTCCTGAAAAGCGTACTGGCGTTAAAATGCTGCAGAGCAGCGACTACGGCCTCATGGAAACTGCTACACGCCTCCGCTTCTGCATAGCATTTCAGGGCCTTCCCTCGAGGCAAGTTCTCACGTTGCTTGCACTGTGAGCGACACAGCATGTTAGGATGCTGTATTTCTCCTTGAATAGAGTGACTTCAGGAAAGAGGTCCTCGATAAATTCTAAGAAGAGTGTTATCTCAGGACATTCAGACGAGGGCAATGTCGAAAACTTCCAGGGCATGTTGGACTGCCTAGAAATGTGGTTCTGATGCTGTTCGACTGCTCTGCAAATAGAGCTCTCCTGAAGTAACGTACAGTGTGTTGCCCGAGACTCGGCAGACACAGAGGGCCTCCGAGGGTCGTATGGGAATCAATGCTGCTCAGCAGGCACGCAGGGGTGTGGAGTGCGTCAGTGATCTTGGAACAAAAATGATGCTCACCCGAGGGGCCTAGGAGTCCTGAAAAGGGTACTTCCTTTAAGATAAAGCGGAACCTCCACTAAGAGCTCATGGAAAGAGCTGCATGCCTCCCTTTCTGCAGGGCTACTCAGGGCCTTACCTCGAGGCAAGGACTCACGTTGAGATTCCCTTTAGCTCTAGAGCATGGCAAGGTGAGCCCCACCCGGAGCAATGAAGCTCCGTGTGTAGCCAGAGAAAACTCATTTTCTTCCCACACCAATGCTAGAGTGGCCAGAGGCCTGTCAACAGCAGAGAATTTCAGGGAGCTTCACGGCAGCAAGAATGGAGCTTTCCAAATGGAAAGCAAGGCTAGGACCATCATGCCCCCATTACCATTGGCACAGGCAGCATACATCTCTGTGGTTTCTAACAAGTCAAAAGAGACACAGAGTACACACTAGTTGCTTCCCTGAATCAACTTCTCGAGGCAGGGTGTTCTGCTCCTTGTGAACGGCCTCAACAAGGAACGCCCTAGCTAGGCCTCTGGGCCCCTGCCTCTTCAAAAGCCTGCAGTGCTACAGGAAAAACTGTGCTTTAGTTGCAATAGGAACGCATGCCGTCTTTCTCCTGGAGGCAGGATGACTTCAGGTAGGAGGTCCTGGATGGAAGGAGAAGCCTAGTGTTTTTCTCTGTGCAGCTCAGACCAGGGAATGAGTGCGACTTCCACGGCATGTTGGAACTTGCTAGAATGTTGCTCTTTTACCTATGCGAGTGCTGTGAATCAAGATATCACAAGAAAGAGTGTAGTGTGTTGCCCATGACTCAGCACACACAGAGGACCTCCGAGGGACCAATGGGCCTCGTCGTTGCTCAGCAGGCCTACAGGGGTGTGGAGGTACTCAGGGATCTTGGAACAAAAATGATGCTCACCCGAGAGGCCTAGGAGTCCTGAAAAGGGTACTTCCTTTAAAGTAAAGCAGAACAGCGACTTAGAGCTCATGGAAAGAGGTGCATGCCTACCTTTTTGCAGGGCTACTCAGGGCCTTACCTCGAGGCAAGGACTCACGTTGAGATTCCCTTTAGCTCTAGAGCATGGCAAGGTGAGCCCCACCCGGAGCAATGAAGCTCCGTGTGTAGCCAGAGAAAACTCATTTTCTTCCCACACCAATGCTAGAGTGGCCAGAGGCCTGTCAACAGCAGAGAATTTCAGGGAGCTTCACGGCAGCAAGAATGGAGCTTTCCAAATGGAAAGCAAGGCTAGGACCATCATGCCCCCATTACCATTGGCACAGGCAGCATACATCTCTGTGGTTTCTAACAAGTCAAAAGAGACACAGAGTACACACTAGTTGCTTCCCTGAATCAACTTCTCGAGGCAGGGTGTTCTGCACCTTGTGAACGGCCTCAACAAGGAACGCCCTAGCTAGGGCTCTGGGCCCGTAGCTCTTCAAAAGCCTGCAATGCTACAGGAAAAACTGTGCTTTAGTTGCAATAGGAACGCATGCCGTCTTTCTCCTGGAGGCAGGATGACTTCAGGTAGGAGGTCCTGGATGGAAGGAGAAGCCTAGTGTTTTTCTCTGTGCAGCTCAGACCAGGGAATGAGTGCGATTTCCAGGCCTGTTGGAACTTGCTAGAATGTTGCTCTTTTACCTGTGCGAGTGCTGTGAATCAAGATATCACAAGAAAGAGTGTAGTGTGTTGCCCATGACTCAGCACACACAGAGGACCTCCGAGGGACCAATGGGCCTCGTCGTTGCTCAGCAGGCCTACAGGGGTGTGGAGGTACTCAGGGATCTTGGAACAAAAATGATGCTCACCCGAGAGGCCTAGGAGTCCTGAAAAGGGTACTTCCTTTAAAGTAAAGCAGAACAGCGACTTAGAGCTAATGGAAAGAGCTGCATGCCTACCTTATGGCAGGGCTACTCAGGGCCTTACCTCGAGGCAAGGACTCACGTTGAGATTCCCTTTAGCTCTAGAGCATGGCAAGGTGAGCCCCACCCCGGCCAAAGAAGCTCCGTGTGTAGCCAGAGAAAACTCATTTTCTTCCCACCTCAATGCTAGAGTGGCGAGAGGCCTGTCAACAGCAGAGAATTTCAGGGAGCTTCACGGCAGCAAGAATGGAGCTTTCCAAATGGAAAGCAAGGCTAGGACCATCATGCCCCCATTTCCATGGGCACAGGCAGCATACATCTCTGTGGTTTTTAACAAGTCAAATGAGACACAGAGTACACACTGTTTTCTTCCCTGAATCCACTTCTCGAGGCAGGGTGCTCTGCATCTAGTGAACGGCCTCACCAAGGAAAGCCCTAGCTAGGCCTCTGGGCCCGTGCCTCTTCAAAAGCCTGCAGTACTTCAGGAAAAACTGTGCTTTAGTTGCAATAGGAACGCAAGCCGTCGTTTTCCTGGAGGCAGGGTGACTTCAGGTAGGAGGTCCTGGATGGAAGGAGAAGCCTAGTGTTTTTCTCTGTGCAGCTCAGACCAGGGAATGAGTGCAACTTCCATGGCATTTTGGAACTTGCTAGAACGGTGCTCGTGAACCTGTATGAGTGCTGGCTAATTCAAGATGTCCCAGTAAGAGTGCACTCTGTTGCCCTACACTCGGCATACACACTGTGAGTCGGAAAGCTACGGGCCTGGATATTGCTTAGAAGGGCCAGGGGAGCCTGAGGGTACTTGCTGTTCTTGCAGGAAATAGGGTTTCCAGGCGAGGCACCTAGGTGTCCTGAAAAGCGTACTGGCGTTAAAATGCTGCAGAGCAGCGACTACGGCCTCATGGAAACTGCTACACGCCTCCGCTTCTGCATAGCATTTCAGGGCCTTCCCTCGAGGCAAGTTCTCACGTTGCTTGCACTGTGAGCGACACAGCATGTTAGGATGCTGTATTTCTCCTTGAATAGAGTGACTTCAGGAAAGAGGTCCTCGATAAATTCTAAGAAGAGTGTTATCTCAGGACATTCAGACGAGGGCAATGTCGAAAACTTCCAGGGCATGTTGGACTGCCTAGAAATGTGGTTCTGATGCTGTTCGACTGCTCTGCAAATAGAGCTCTCCTGAAGTAACGTACAGTGTGTTGCCCGAGACTCGGCAGACACAGAGGGCCTCCGAGGGACGTATGGG
The DNA here is from genome assembly GCF_028023285.1 of Balaenoptera ricei. Classification (NCBI taxonomy): domain Eukaryota; kingdom Metazoa; phylum Chordata; class Mammalia; order Artiodactyla; family Balaenopteridae; genus Balaenoptera; species Balaenoptera ricei. Next base: position 82,486,109 of record NC_082654.1, read on the forward strand.
AATCAATGCTGCTCAGCAGGCACGCAGGGGTGTGGAGTGCGTCAGTGATCTTGGAACAAAAATGATGCTCACCCGAGGGGCCTAGGAGTCCTGAAAAGGGTACTTCCTTTAAGATAAAGCGGAACCTCCACTAAGAGCTCATGGAAAGAGCTGCATGCCTCCCTTTCTGCAGGGCTACTCAGGGCCTTACCTCGAGGCAAGGACTCACGTTGAGATTCCCTTTAGCTCTAGAGCATGGCAAGGTGAGCCCCACCCGGAGCAATGAAGCTCCGTGTGTAGCCAGAGAAAACTCATTTTCTTCCCACACCAATGCTAGAGTGGCCAGAGGCCTGTCAACAGCAGAGAATTTCAGGGAGCTTCACGGCAGCAAGAATGGAGCTTTCCAAATGGAAAGCAAGGCTAGGACCATCATGCCCCCATTACCATTGGCACAGGCAGCATACATCTCTGTGGTTTCTAACAAGTCAAAAGAGACACAGAGTACACACTAGTTGCTTCCCTGAATCAACTTCTCGAGGCAGGGTGTTCTGCTCCTTGTGAACGGCCTCAACAAGGAACGCCCTAGCTAGGCCTCTGGGCCCCTGCCTCTTCAAAAGCCTGCAGTGCTACAGGAAAAACTGTGCTTTAGTTGCAATAGGAACGCATGCCGTCTTTCTCCTGGAGGCAGGATGACTTCAGGTAGGAGGTCCTGGATGGAAGGAGAAGCCTAGTGTTTTTCTCTGTGCAGCTCAGACCAGGGAATGAGTGCGACTTCCACGGCATGTTGGAACTTGCTAGAATGTTGCTCTTTTACCTATGCGAGTGCTGTGAATCAAGATATCACAAGAAAGAGTGTAGTGTGTTGCCCATGACTCAGCACACACAGAGGACCTCCGAGGGACCAATGGGCCTCGTCGTTGCTCAGCAGGCCTACAGGGGTGTGGAGGTACTCAGGGATCTTGGAACAAAAATGATGCTCACCCGAGAGGCCTAGGAGTCCTGAAAAGGGTACTTCCTTTAAAGTAAAGCAGAACAGCGACTTAGAGCTCATGGAAAGAGGTGCATGCCTACCTTTTTGCAGGGCTACTCAGGGCCTTACCTCGAGGCAAGGACTCACGTTGAGATTCCCTTTAGCTCTAGAGCATGGCAAGGTGAGCCCCACCCGGAGCAATGAAGCTCCGTGTGTAGCCAGAGAAAACTCATTTTCTTCCCACACCAATGCTAGAGTGGGCAGAGGCCTGTCAACAGCATAGAATTTCAGGGAGCTTCACGGCAGCAAGAATGGAGCTTTCCAAATGGAAAGCAAGGCTAGGACCATCATGCCCCCATTACCATTGGCACAGGCAGCATACATCTCTGTGGTTTCTAACAAGTCAAAAGAGACACAGAGTACACACTAGTTGCTTCCCTGAATCAACTTCTCGAGGCAGGGTGTTCTGCGCCTTGTGAACGGCCTCAACAAGGAACGCCCTAGCTAGGGCTCTGGGCCCGTAGCTCTTCAAAAGCCTGCAATGCTACAGGAAAAACTGTGCTTTAGTTGCAATAGGAACACATGCCGTCTTTCTCCTGGAGGCAGGATGACTTCAGGTAGGAGGTCCTGGATGGAAGGAGAAGCCTAGTGTTTTTCTCTGTGCAGCTCAGACTAGGGAATGAGTGCGATTTGCAGGCCTGTTGGAACTTGCTAGAATGTTGCTCTTTTACCTGTGCGAGTGCTGTGAATCAAGATATCACAAGAAAGAGTGTAGTGTGTTGCCCATGACTCAGCACACACAGAGGACCTCCGAGGGACCAATGGGCCTCGTCGTTGCTCAGCAGGCCTACAGGGGTGTGGAGGTACTCAGGGATCTTGGAACAAAAATGATGCTCACCCGAGAGGCCTAGGAGTCCTGAAAAGGGTACTTCCTTTAAAGTAAAGCAGAACAGCGACTTAGAGCTCATGGAAAGAGCTGCATGCCTACCTTATGGCAGGGCTACTCAGGGTCTTACCTCGAGGCAAGGACTCACGTTGAGATTCCCTTTAGCTCTAGAGCATGGCAAGGTGAGCCCCACCCCGGCCAAAGAAGCTCCGTGTGTAGCCAGAGAAAACTCATTTTCTTCCCACCTCAATGCTAGAGTGGCGAGAGGCCTGTCAACAGCAGAGAATTTCAGGGAGCTTCACGGCAGCAAGAATGGAGCTTTCCAAATGGAAAGCAAGGCTAGGACCATCATGCCCCCATTTCCATGGGCACAGGCAGCATACATCTCTGTGGTTTTTAACAAGTCAAATGAGACACAGAGTACACACTGTTTTCTTCCCTGAATCCACTTCTCGAGGCAGGGTGCTCTGCATCTAGTGAACGGCCTCACCAAGGAAAGCCCTAGCTAGGCCTCTGGGCCCGTGCCTCTTCAAAAGCCTGCAGTACTTCAGGAAAAACTGTGCTTTAGTTGCAATAGGAACGCAAGCCGTCGTTTTCCTGGAGGCAGGGTGACCTCAGGTAGGAGGTCCTGGATGGAAGGAGAAGCCTAGTGTTTTTCTCTGTGCAGCTCAGACCAGGGAATGAGTGCAACTTCCATGGCATTTTGGAACTTGCTAGAACGGTGCTCGTGAACCTGTATGAGTGCTGGCTAATTCAAGATGTCCCAGTAAGAGTGCACTCTGTTGCCCTACACTCGGCATACACACTGTGAGTCGGAAAGCTACGGGCCTGGATATTGCTTAGAAGGGCCAGGGGAGCCTGAGGGTACTTGCTGTTCTTGCAGGAAATAGGGTTTCCAGGCGAGGCACCTAGGTGTCCTGAAAAGCGTACTGGCGTTAAAATGCTGCAGAGCAGCGACTACGGCCTCATGGAAACTGCTACACGCCTCCGCTTCTGCATAGCATTTCAGGGCCTTCCCTCGAGGCAAGTTCTCACGTTGCTTGCACTGTGAGCGACACAGCATGTTAGGATGCTGTATTTCTCCTTGAATAGAGTGACTTCAGGAAAGAGGTCCTCGATAAATTCTAAGAAGAGTGTTATCTCAGGACATTCAGACGAGGGCAATGTCGAAAACTTCCAGGGCATGTTGGACTGCCTAGAAATGTGGTTCTGATGCTGTTCGACTGCTCTGCAAATAGAGCTCTCCTGAAGTAACGTACAGTGTGTTGCCCGAGACTCGGCAGACACAGAGGGCCTCCGAGGGTCGTATGGGAATCAATGCTGCTCAGCAGGCACGCAGGGGTGTGGAGTGCGTCAGTGATCTTGGAACAAAAATGATGCTCACCCGAGGGGCCTAGGAGTCCTGAAAAGGGTACTTCCTTTAAGATAAAGCGGAACCTCCACTAAGAGCTCATGGAAAGAGCTGCATGCCTCCCTTTCTGCAGGGCTACTCAGGGCCTTACCTCGAGGCAAGGACTCACGTTGAGATTCCCTTTAGCTCTAGAGCATGGCAAGGTGAGCCCCACCCGGAGCAATGAAGCTCCGTGTGTAGCCAGAGAAAACTCATTTTCTTCCCACACCAATGCTAGAGTGGCCAGAGGCCTGTCAACAGCAGAGAATTTCAGGGAGCTTCACGGCAGCAAGAATGGAGCTTTCCAAATGGAAAGCAAGGCTAGGACCATCATGCCCCCATTACCATTGGCACAGGCAGCATACATCTCTGTGGTTTCTAACAAGTCAAAAGAGACACAGAGTACACACTAGTTGCTTCCCTGAATCAACTTCTCGAGGCAGGGTGTTCTGCTCCTTGTGAACGGCCTCAACAAGGAACGCCCTAGCTAGGCCTCTGGGCCCCTGCCTCTTCAAAAGCCTGCAGTGCTACAGGAAAAACTGTGCTTTAGTTGCAATAGGAACGCATGCCGTCTTTCTCCTGGAGGCAGGATGACTTCAGGTAGGAGGTCCTGGATGGAAGGAGAAGCCTAGTGTTTTTCTCTGTGCAGCTCAGACCAGGGAATGAGTGCGACTTCCACGGCATGTTGGAACTTGCTAGAATGTTGCCCTTTTACCTATGCGAGTGCTGTGAATCAAGATATCACAAGAAAGAGTGTAGTGTGTTGCCCATGACTCAGCACACACAGAGGACCTCCGAGGGACCAATGGGCCTCGTCGTTGCTCAGCAGGCCTACAGGGGTGTGGAGGTACTCAGGGATCTTGGAACAAAAATGATGCTCACCCGAGAGGCCTAGGAGTCCTGAAAAGGGTACTTCCTTTAAAGTAAAGCAGAACAGCGACTTAGAGCTCATGGAAAGAGGTGCATGCCTACCTTTTTGCAGGGCTACTCAGGGCCTTACCTCGAGGCAAGGACTCACGTTGAGATTCCCTTTAGCTCTAGAGCATGGCAAGGTGAGCCCCACCCGGAGCAATGAAGCTCCGTGTGTAGCCAGAGAAAACTCATTTTCTTCCCACACCAATGCTAGAGTGGCCAGAGGCCTGTCAACAGCAGAGAATTTCAGGGAGCTTCACGGCAGCAAGAATGGAGCTTTCCAAATGGAAAGCAAGGCTAGGACCATCATGCCCCCATTACCATTGGCACAGGCAGCATACATCTCTGTGGTTTCTAACAAGTCAAAAGAGACACAGAGTACACACTAGTTGCTTCCCTGAATCAACTTCTCGAGGCAGGGTGTTCTGCACCTTGTGAACGGCCTCAACAAGGAACGCCCTAGCTAGGGCTCTGGGCCCGTAGCTCTTCAAAAGCCTGCAATGCTACAGGAAAAACTGTGCTTTAGTTGCAATAGGAACGCATGCCGTCTTTCTCCTGGAGGCAGGATGACTTCAGGTAGGAGGTCCTGGATGGAAGGAGAAGCCTAGTGTTTTTCTCTGTGCAGCTCAGACCAGGGAATGAGTGCGATTTCCAGGCCTGTTGGAACTTGCTAGAATGTTGCTCTTTTACCTGTGCGAGTGCTGTGAATCAAGATATCACAAGAAAGAGTGTAGTGTGTTGCCCATGACTCAGCACACACAGAGGACCTCCGAGGGACCAATGGGCCTCGTCGTTGCTCAGCAGGCCTACAGGGGTGTGGAGGTACTCAGGGATCTTGGAACAAAAATGATGCTCACCCGAGAGGCCTAGGAGTCCTGAAAAGGGTACTTCCTTTAAAGTAAAGCAGAACAGCGACTTAGAGCTAATGGAAAGAGCTGCATGCCTACCTTATGGCAGGGCTACTCAGGGCCTTACCTCGAGGCAAGGACTCACGTTGAGATTCCCTTTAGCTCTAGAGCATGGCAAGGTGAGCCCCACCCCGGCCAAAGAAGCTCCGTGTGTAGCCAGAGAAAACTCATTTTCTTCCCACCTCAATGCTAGAGTGGCGAGAGGCCTGTCAACAGCAGAGAATTTCAGGGAGCTTCACGGCAGCAAGAATGGAGCTTTCCAAATGGAAAGCAAGGCTAGGACCATCATGCCCCCATTTCCATGGGCACAGGCAGCATACATCTCTGTGGTTTTTAACAAGTCAAATGAGACACAGAGTACACACTGTTTTCTTCCCTGAATCCACTTCTCGAGGCAGGGTGCTCTGCATCTAGTGAACGGCCTCACCAAGGAAAGCCCTAGCTAGGCCTCTGGGCCCGTGCCTCTTCAAAAGCCTGCAGTACTTCAGGAAAAACTGTGCTTTAGTTGCAATAGGAACGCAAGCCGTCGTTTTCCTGGAGGCAGGGTGACTTCAGGTAGGAGGTCCTGGATGGAAGGAGAAGCCTAGTGTTTTTCTCTGTGCAGCTCAGACCAGGGAATGAGTGCAACTTCCATGGCATTTTGGAACTTGCTAGAACGGTGCTCGTGAACCTGTATGAGTGCTGGCTAATTCAAGATGTCCCAGTAAGAGTGCACTCTGTTGCCCTACACTCGGCATACACACTGTGAGTCGGAAAGCTACGGGCCTGGATATTGCTTAGAAGGGCCAGGGGAGCCTGAGGGTACTTGCTGTTCTTGCAGGAAATAGGGTTTCCAGGCGAGGCACCTAGGTGTCCTGAAAAGCGTACTGGCGTTACAATGCTGCAGAGCAGCGACTACGGCCTCATGGAAACTGCTACACGCCTCCGCTTCTGCATAGCATTTCAGGGCCTTCCCTCGAGGCAAGTTCTCACGTTGCTTGCACTGTGAGCGACACAGCATGTTAGGATGCTGTATTTCTCCTTGAATAGAGTGACTTCAGGAAAGAGGTCCTCAATAAATTCTAAGAAGAGTGTTATCTCAGGACATTCAGACGAAGGCAATGTCGAAAATTTCCAGGGCATGTTGGACTGCCTAGAAATGTGGTTCTGATGCTGTTCGACTGCTCTGCAAATAGAGCTCTCCTGAAGTAACGTACAGTGTGTTGCCCGAGACTCGGCAGACACAGAGGGCCTCCGAGGGTCGTATGGGAATCAATGCTGCTCAGCAGGCACGCAGGGGTTTGGAGTGCATCAGTGATCTTGGAACAAAAATGATGCTCACCCGAGGGGCCTAGGAGTCCTGAAAAGGGTACTTCCTTTAAGATAAAGCGGAACCTCCACTAAGAGCTCATGGAAAGAGCTGCATGCCTCCCTTTCTGCAGGGCTACTCAGGGCCTTACCTCGAGGCAAGGACTCACGTTGAGATTCCCTTTAGCTCTAGAGCATGGCAAGGTGAGCCCCACCCGGAGCAATGAAGCTCCGTGTGTAGCCAGAGAAAACTCATTTTCTTCCCACACCAATGCTAGAGTGGCCAGAGGCCTGTCAACAGCATAGAATTTCAGGGAGCTTCACGGCAGCAAGAATGGAGCTTTCCAAATGGAAAGCAAGGCTAGGACCATCATGCCCCCATTACCATTGGCACAGGCAGCATACATCTCTGTGGTTTCTAACAAGTCAAAAGAGACACAGAGTACACACTAGTTGCTTCCCTGAATCAACTTCTCGAGGCAGGGTGTTCTGCTCCTTGTGAACGGCCTCAACAAGGAACGCCCTAGCTAGGCCTCTGGGCCCCTGCCTCTTCAAAAGCCTGCAGTGCTACAGGAAAAACTGTGCTTTAGTTGCAATAGGAACGCATGCCGTCTTTCTCCTGGAGGCAGGATGACTTCAGGTAGGAGGTCCTGGATGGAAGGAGAAGCCTAGTGTTTTTCTCTGTGCAGCTCAGACCAGGGAATGAGTGCGACTTCCACGGCATGTTGGAACTTGCTAGAATGTTGCTCTTTTACCTATGCGAGTGCTGTGAATCAAGATATCACAAGAAAGAGTGTAGTGTGTTGCCCATGACTCAGCACACACAGAGGACCTCCGAAGGACCAATGGGCCTCGTCGTTGCTCAGCAGGCCTACAGGGGTGTGGAGGTACTCAGGGATCTTGGAACAAAAATGATGCTCACCCGAGAGGCCTAGGAGTCCTGAAAAGGGTACTTCCTTTAAAGTAAAGCAGAACAGCGACTTAGAGCTAATGGAAAGAGCTGCATGCCTACCTTTTTGCAGGGCTACTCAGGGCCTTACCTCGAGGCAAGGACTCACGTTGAGATTCCCTTTAGCTCTAGAGCATGGCAAGGTGAGCCCCACCCGGAGCAATGAAGCTCCGTGTGTAGCCAGAGAAAACTCATTTTCTTCCCACACCAATGCTAGAGTGGCGAGAGGCCTGTCAACAGCATAGAATTTCAGGGAGCTTCACGGCAGCAAGAATGGAGCTTTCCAAATGGAAAGCAAGGCTAGGACCATCATGCCCCCATTACCATTGGCACAGGCAGCATACATCTCTGTGGTTTCTAACAAGTCAAAAGAGACACAGAGTACACACTAGTTGCTTCCCTGAATCAACTTCTCGAGGCAGGGTGTTCTGCACCTTGTGAACGGCCTCAACAAGGAACGCCCTAGCTAGGGCTCTGGGCCCGTAGCTCTTCAAAAGCCTGCAATGCTACAGGAAAAACTGTGCTTTAGTTGCAATAGGAACGCATGCCGTCTTTCTCCTGGAGGCAGGATGACTTCAGGTAGGAGGTCCTGGATGGAAGGAGAAGCCTAGTGTTTTTCTCTGTGCAGCTCAGACTAGGGAATGAGTGCGATTTGCAGGCCTGTTGGAACTTGCTAGAATGTTGCTCTTTTACCTGTGCGAGTGCTGTGAATCAAGATATCACAAGAAAGAGTGTAGTGTGTTGCCCATGACTCAGCACACACAGAGGACCTCCGAGGGACCAATGGGCCTCGTCGTTGCTCAGCAGGCCTACAGGGGTGTGGAGGTACTCAGGGATCTTGGAACAAAAATGATGCTCACCCGAGAGGCCTAGGAGTCCTGAAAAGGGTACTTCCTTTAAAGTAAAGCAGAACAGCGACTTAGAGCTAATGGAAAGAGCTGCATGCCTACCTTATGGCAGGGCTACTCAGGGCCTTACCTCGAGGCAAGGACTCACGTTGAGATTCCCTTTAGCTCTAGAGCATGGCAAGGTGAGCCCCACCCCGGCCAAAGAAGCTCCGTGTGTAGCCAGAGAAAACTCATTTTCTTCCCACCTCAATGCTAGAGTGGCGAGAGGCCTGTCAACAGCAGAGAATTTCAGGGAGCTTCACGGCAGCAAGAATGGAGCTTTCCAAATGGAAAGCAAGGCTAGGACCATCATGCCCCCATTACCATTGGCACAGGCAGCATACATCTCTGTGGTTTCTAACAAGTCAAAAGAGACACAGAGTACACACTAGTTGCTTCCCTGAATCAACTTCTCGAGGCAGGGTGTTCTGCACCTTGTGAACGGCCTCAACAAGGAACGCCCTAGCTAGGGCTCTGGGCCCGTAGCTCTTCAAAAGCCTGCAATGCTACAGGAAAAACTGTGCTTTAGTTGCAATAGGAACGCATGCCGTCTTTCTCCTGGAGGCAGGATGACTTCAGGTAGGAGGTCCTGGATGGAAGAAGCCTAGTGTTTTTCTCTGTGCAGCTCAGACTAGGGAATGAGTGCGATTTGCAGGCCTGTTGGAACTTGCTAGAATGTTGCTCTTTTACCTGTGCGAGTGCTGTGAATCAAGATATCACAAGAAAGAGTGTAGTGTGTTGCCCATGACTCAGCACACACAGAGGACCTCCGAGGGACCAATGGGCCTCGTCGTTGCTCAGCAGGCCTACAGGGGTGTGGAGGTACTCAGGGATCTTGGAACAAAAATGATGCTCACCCGAGAGGCCTAGGAGTCCTGAAAAGGGTACTTCCTTTAAAGTAAAGCAGAACAGCGACTTAGAGCTAATGGAAAGAGCTGCATGCCTACCTTATGGCAGGGCTACTCAGGGCCTTACCTCGAGGCAAGGACTCACGTTGAGATTCCCTTTAGCTCTAGAGCATGGCAAGGTGAGCCCCACCCCGGCCAAAGAAGCTCCGTGTGTAGCCAGAGAAAACTCATTTTCTTCCCACCTCAATGCTAGAGTGGCGAGAGGCCTGTCAACAGCAGAGAATTTCAGGGAGCTTCACGGCAGCAAGAATGGAGCTTTCCAAATGGAAAGCAAGGCTAGGACCATCATGCCCCCATTTCCATGGGCACAGGCAGCATACATCTCTGTGGTTTTTAACAAGTCAAATGAGACACAGAGTACACACTGTTTTCTTCCCTGAATCCACTTCTCGAGGCAGGGTGCTCTGCATCTAGTGAACGGCCTCACCAAGGAAAGCCCTAGCTAGGCCTCTGGGCCCGTGCCTCTTCAAAAGCCTGCAGTACTTCAGGAAAAACTGTGCTTTAGTTGCAATAGGAACGCAAGCCGTCGTTTTCCTGGAGGCAGGGTGACTTCAGGTAGGAGGTCCTGGATGGAAGGAGAAGCCTAGTGTTTTTCTCTGTGCAGCTCAGACCAGGGAATGAGTGCAACTTCCATGGCATTTTGGAACTTGCTAGAACGGTGCTCGTGAACCTGTATGAGTGCTGGCTAATTCAAGATGTCCCAGTAAGAGTGCACTTTGTTGCCCTACACTCGGCATACACACTGTGAGTCGGAAAGCTACGGGCCTGGATATTGCTTAGAAGGGCCAGGGGAGCCTGAGGGTACTTGCTGTTCTTGCAGGAAATAGGGTTTCCAGGCGAGGCACCTAGGTGTCCTGAAAAGCGTACTGGCGTTAAAATGCTGCAGAGCAGCGACTACGGCCTCATGGAAACTGCTACACGCCTCCGCTTCTGCATAGCATTTCAGGGCCTTCCCTCGAGGCAAGTTCTCACGTTGCTTGCACTGTGAGCGACACAGCATGTTAGGATGCTGTATTTCTCCTTGAATAGAGTGACTTCAGGAAAGAGGTCCTCGATAAATTCTAAGAAGAGTGTTATCTCAGGACATTCAGACGAAGGCAATGTCGAAAACTTCCAGGGCATGTTGGACTGCCTAGAAATGTGGTTCTGATGCTGTTCGACTGCTCTGCAAATAGAGCTCTCCTGAAGTAACGTACAGTGTGTTGCCCGAGACTCGGCAGACACAGAGGGCCTCCGAGGGTCGTATGGGAATCAATGCTGCTCAGCAGGCACGCAGGGGTGTGGAGTGCGTCAGTGATCTTGGAACAAAAATGATGCTCACCCGAGGGGCCTAGGAGTCCTGAAAAGGGTACTTCCTTTAAGATAAAGCGGAACCTCCACTAAGAGCTCATGGAAAGAGCTGCATGCCTCCCTTTCTGCAGGGCTACTCAGGGCCTTACCTCGAGGCAAGGACTCACGTTGAGATTCCCTTTAGCTCTAGAGCATGGCAAGGTGAGCCCCACCCGGAGCAATGAAGCTCCGTGTGTAGCCAGAGAAAACTCATTTTCTTCCCACACCAATGCTAGAGTGGCCAGAGGCCTGTCAACAGCATAGAATTTCAGGGAGCTTCACGGCAGCAAGAATGGAGCTTTCCAAATGGAAAGCAAGGCTAGGACCATCATGCCCCCATTACCATTGGCACAGGCAGCATACATCTCTGTGGTTTCTAACAAGTCAAAAGAGACACAGAGTACACACTAGTTGCTTCCCTGAATCAACTTCTCGAGGCAGGGTGTTCTGCTCCTTGTGAACGGCCTCAACAAGGAACGCCCTAGCTAGGCCTCTGGGCCCCTGCCTCTTCAAAAGCCTGCAGTGCTACAGGAAAAACTGTGCTTTAGTTGCAATAGGAACGCATGCCGTCTTTCTCCTGGAGGCAGGATGACTTCAGGTAGGAGGTCCTGGATGGAAGGAGAAGCCTAGTGTTTTTCTCTGTGCAGCTCAGACCAGGGAATGAGTGCGACTTCCACGGCATGTTGGAACTTGCTAGAATGTTGCTCTTTTACCTATGCGAGTGCTGTGAATCAAGATATCACAAGAAAGAGTGTAGTGTGTTGCCCATGACTCAGCACACACAGAGGACCTCCGAGGGACCAATGGGCCTCGTCGTTGCTCAGCAGGCCTACAGGGGTGTGGAGGTACTCAGGGATCTTGGAACAAAAATGATGCTCACCCGAGAGGCCTAGGAGTCCTGAAAAGGGTACTTCCTTTAAAGTAAAGCAGAACAGCGACTTAGAGCTAATGGAAAGAGCTGCATGCCTACCTTATGGCAGGGCTACTCAGGGCCTTACCTCGAGGCAAGGACTCACGTTGAGATTCCCTTTAGCTCTAGAGCATGGCAAGGTGAGCCCCACCCCGGCCAAAGAAGCTCCGTGTGTAGCCAGAGAAAACTCATTTTCTTCCCACCTCAATGCTAGAGTGGCGAGAGGCCTGTCAACAGCAGAGAATTTCAGGGAGCTTCACGGCAGCAAGAATGGAGCTTTCCAAATGGAAAGCAAGGCTAGGACCATCATGCCCCCATTACCATTGGCACAGGCAGCATACATCTCTGTGGTTTCTAACAAGTCAAAAGAGACACAGAGTACACACTAGTTGCTTCCCTGAATCAACTTCTCGAGGCAGGGTGTTCTGCACCTTGTGAACGGCCTCAACAAGGAACGCCCTAGCTAGGGCTCTGGGCCCGTAGCTCTTCAAAAGCCTGCAATGCTACAGGAAAAACTGTGCTTTAGTTGCAATAGGAACGCATGCCGTCTTTCTCCTGGAGGCAGGATGACTTCAGGTAGGAGGTCCTGGATGGAAGGAGAAGCCTAGTGTTTTTCTCTGTGCAGCTCAGACTAGGGAATGAGTGCGATTTGCAGGCCTGTTGGAACTTGCTAGAATGTTGCTCTTTTACCTGTGCGAGTGCTGTGAATCAAGATATCACAAGAAAGAGTGTAGTGTGTTGCCCATGACTCAGCACACACAGAGGACCTCCGAGGGACCAATGGGCCTCGTCGTTGCTCAGCAGGCCTACAGGGGTGTGGAGGTACTCAGGGATCTTGGAACAAAAATGATGCTCACCCGAGAGGCCTAGGAGTCCTGAAAAGGGTACTTCCTTTAAAGTAAAGCAGAACAGCGACTTAGAGCTAATGGAAAGAGCTGCATGCCTACCTTATGGCAGGGCTACTCAGGGCCTTACCTCGAGGCAAGGACTCACGTTGAGATTCCCTTTAGCTCTAGAGCATGGCAAGGTGAGCCCCACCCCGGCCAAAGAAGCTCCGTGTGTAGCCAGAGAAAACTCATTTTCTTCCCACCTCAATGCTAGAGTGGCGAGAGGCCTGTCAACAGCAGAGAATTTCAGGGAGCTTCACGGCAGCAAGAATGGAGCTTTCCAAATGGAAAGCAAGGCTAGGACCATCATGCCCCCATTACCATTGGCACAGGCAGCATACATCTCTGTGGTTTTTAACAAGTCAAATGAGACACAGAGTACACACTGTTTTCTTCCCTGAATCCACTTCTCGAGGCAGGGTGCTCTGCATCTAGTGAACGGCCTCACCAAGGAAAGCCCTAGCTAGGCCTCTGGGCCCGTGCCTCTTCAAAAGCCTGCAGTACTTCAGGAAAAACTGTGCTTTAGTTGCAATAGGAACGCAAGCCGTCGTTTTCCTGGAGGCAGGGTGACTTCAGGTAGGAGGTCCTGGATGGAAGGAGAAGCCTAGTGTTTTTCTCTGTGCAGCTCAGACCAGGGAATGAGTGCAACTTCCATGGCATTTTGGAACTTGCTAGAACGGTGCTCGTGAACCTGTATGAGTGCTGGCTAATTCAAGATGTCCCAGTAAGAGTGCACTTTGTTGCCCTACACTCGGCATACACACTGTGAGTCGGAAAGCTACGGGCCTGGATATTGCTTAGAAGGGCCAGGGGAGCCTGAGGGTACTTGCTGTTCTTGCAGGAAATAGGGTTTCCAGGCGAGGCACCTAGGTGTCCTGAAAAGCGTACTGGCGTTAAAATGCTGCAGAGCAGCGACTACGGCCTCATGGAAACTGCTACACGCCTCCGCTTCTGCATAGCATTTCAGGGCCTTCCCTCGAGGCAAGTTCTCACGTTGCTTGCACTGTGAGCGACACAGCATGTTAGGATGCTGTATTTCTCCTTGAATAGAGTGACTTCAGGAAAGAGGTCCTCGATAAATTCTAAGAAGAGTGTTATCTCAGGACATTCAGACGAAGGCAATGTCGAAAACTTCCAGGGCATGTTGGACTGCCTAGAAATGTGGTTCTGATGCTGTTCGACTGCTCTGCAAATAGAGCTCTCCTGAAGTAACGTACAGTGTGTTGCCCGAGACTCGGCAGACACAGAGGGCCTCCGAGGGTCGTATGGGAATCAATGCTGCTCAGCAGGCACGCAGGGGTGTGGAGTGCATCAGTGATCTTGGAACAAAAATGATGCTCACCCGAGGGGCCTAGGAGTCCTGAAAAGGGTACTTCCTTTAAGATAAAGCGGAACCTCCACTAAGAGCTCATGGAAAGAGCTGCATGCCTCCCTTTCTGCAGGGCTACTCAGGGCCTTACCTCGAGGCAAGGACTCACGTTGAGATTCCCTTTAGCTCTAGAGCATGGCAAGGTGAGCCCCACCCGGAGCAATGAAGCTCCGTGTGTAGCCAGAGAAAACTCATTTTCTTCCCACACCAATGCTAGAGTGGCCAGAGGCCTGTCAACAGCAGAGAATTTCAGGGAGCTTCACGGCAGCAAGAATGGAGCTTTCCAAATGGAAAGCAAGGCTAGGACCATCATGCCCCCATTACCATTGGCACAGGCAGCATACATCTCTGTGGTTTCTAACAAGTCAAAAGAGACACAGAGTACACACTAGTTGCTTCCCTGAATCAACTTCTCGAGGCAGGGTGTTCTGCTCCTTGTGAACGGCCTCAACAAGGAACGCCCTAGCTAGGCCTCTGGGCCCCTGCCTCTTCAAAAGCCTGCAGTGCTACAGGAAAAACTGTGCTTTAGTTGCAATAGGAACGCATGCCGTCTTTCTCCTGGAGGCAGGATGACTTCAGGTAGGAGGTCCTGGATGGAAGGAGAAGCCTAGTGTTTTTCTCTGTGCAGCTCAGACTAGGGAATGAGTGCGATTTCCAGGCCTGTTGGAACTTGCTAGAATGTTGCTCTTTTACCTGTGCGAGTGCTGTGAATCAAGATATCACAAGAAAGAGTGTAGTGTGTTGCCCATGACTCAGCACACACAGAGGACCTCCGAGGGACCAATGGGCCTCGTCGTTGCTCAGCAGGCCTACAGGGGTGTGGAGGTACTCAGGGATCTTGGAACAAAAATGATGCTCACCCGAGAGGCCTAGGAGTCCTGAAAAGGGTACTTCCTTTAAAGTAAAGCAGAACAGCGACTTAGAGCTCATGGAAAGAGCTGCATGCCTACCTTTTTGCAGGGCTACTCAGGGCCTTAGCTCGAGGCAAGGACTCACGTTGAGATTCCCTTTAGCTCTAGAGCATGGCAAGGTGAGCCCCACCCGGAGCAATGAAGCTCCGTGTGTAGCCAGAGAAAACTCATTTTCTTCCCACCTCAATGCTAGAGTGGCGAGAGGCCTGTCAACAGCAGAGAATTTCAGGGAGCTTCACGGCAGCAAGAATGGAGCTTTCCAAATGGAAAGCAAGGCAAGGACCATCATGCCCCCATTACCATTGGCACAGGCAGCATACATCTCTGTGGTTTCTAACAAGTCAAAAGAGACACAGAGTACACACTAGTTGCTTCCCTGAATCAACTTCTCGAGGCAGGGTGTTCTGCACCTTGTGAACGGCCTCAACAAGGAACGCCCTAGCTAGGGCTCTGGGCCCGTAGCTCTTCAAAAGCCTGCAATGCTACAGGAAAAACTGTGCTTTAGTTGCAATAGGAACGCATGCCGTCTTTCTCCTGGAGGCAGGATGACTTCAGGTAGGAGGTCCTGGATGGAAGGAGAAGCCTAGTGTTTTTCTCTGTGCAGCTCAGACTAGGGAATGAGTGCGATTTGCAGGCCTGTTGGAACTTGCTAGAATGTTGCTCTTTTACCTGTGCGAGTGCTGTGAATCAAGATATCACAAGAAAGAGTGTAGTGTGTTGCCCATGACTCAGCACACACAGAGGACCTCCGAGGGACCAATGGGCCTCGTCGTTGCTCAGCAGGCCTACAGGGGTGTGGAGGTACTCAGGGATCTTGGAACAAAAATGATGCTCACCCGAGAGGCCTAGGAGTCCTGAAAAGGGTACTTCCTTTAAAGTAAAGCAGAACAGCGACTTAGAGCTCATGGAAAGAGCTGCATGCCTACCTTATGGCAGGGCTACTCAGGGCCTTACCTCGAGGCAAGGACTCACGTTGAGATTCCCTTTAGCTCTAGAGCATGGCAAGGTGAGCCCCACCCCGGCCAAAGAAGCTCCGTGTGTAGCCAGAGAAAACTCATTTTCTTCCCACCT
The DNA here is from genome assembly GCF_028023285.1 of Balaenoptera ricei. Taxonomy (NCBI): domain Eukaryota; kingdom Metazoa; phylum Chordata; class Mammalia; order Artiodactyla; family Balaenopteridae; genus Balaenoptera; species Balaenoptera ricei. Next base: position 82,501,662 of record NC_082654.1, read on the forward strand.
CAATGCTAGAGTGGCGAGAGGCCTGTCAACAGCAGAGAATTTCAGGGAGCTTCACGGCAGCAAGAATGGAGCTTTCCAAATGGAAAGCAAGGCTAGGACCATCATGCCCCCATTTCCATGGGCACAGGCAGCATACATCTCTGTGGTTTTTAACAAGTCAAATGAGACACAGAGTACACACTGTTTTCTTCCCTGAATCCACTTCTCGAGGCAGGGTGCTCTGCATCTAGTGAACGGCCTCACCAAGGAAAGCCCTAGCTAGGCCTCTGGGCCCGTGCCTCTTCAAAAGCCTGCAGTACTTCAGGAAAAACTGTGCTTTAGTTGCAATAGGAACGCAAGCCGTCGTTTTCCTGGAGGCAGGGTGACTTCAGGTAGGAGGTCCTGGATGGAAGGAGAAGCCTAGTGTTTTTCTCTGTGCAGCTCAGACCAGGGAATGAGTGCAACTTCCATGGCATTTTGGAACTTGCTAGAACGGTGCTCGTGAACCTGTATGAGTGCTGGCTAATTCAAGATGTCCCAGTAAGAGTGCACTTTGTTGCCCTACACTCGGCATACACACTGTGAGTCGGAAAGCTACGGGCCTGGATATTGCTTAGAAGGGCCAGGGGAGCCTGAGGGTACTTGCTGTTCTTGCAGGAAATAGGGTTTCCAGGCGAGGCACCTAGGTGTCCTGAAAAGCGTACTGGCGTTAAAATGCTGCAGAGCAGCGACTACGGCCTCATGGAAACTGCTACACGCCTCCGCTTCTGCATAGCATTTCAGGGCCTTCCCTCGAGGCAAGTTCTCACGTTGCTTGCACTGTGAGCGACACAGCATGTTAGGATGCTGTATTTCTCCTTGAATAGAGTGACTTCAGGAAAGAGGTCCTCGATAAATTCTAAGAAGAGTGTTATCTCAGGACATTCAGACGAAGGCAATGTCGAAAACTTCCAGGGCATGTTGGACTGCCTAGAAATGTGGTTCTGATGCTGTTCGACTGCTCTGCAAATAGAGCTCTCCTGAAGTAACGTACAGTGTGTTGCCCGAGACTCGGCAGACACAGAGGGCCTCCGAGGGTCGTATGGGAATCAATGCTGCTCAGCAGGCACGCAGGGGTGTGGAGTGCATCAGTGATCTTGGAACAAAAATGATGCTCACCCGAGGGGCCTAGGAGTCCTGAAAAGGGTACTTCCTTTAAGATAAAGCGGAACCTCCACTAAGAGCTCATGGAAAGAGCTGCATGCCTCCCTTTCTGCAGGGCTACTCAGGGCCTTACCTCGAGGCAAGGACTCACGTTGAGATTCCCTTTAGCTCTAGAGCATGGCAAGGTGAGCCCCACCCGGAGCAATGAAGCTCCGTGTGTAGCCAGAGAAAACTCATTTTCTTCCCACACCAATGCTAGAGTGGCCAGAGGCCTGTCAACAGCAGAGAATTTCAGGGAGCTTCACGGCAGCAAGAATGGAGCTTTCCAAATGGAAAGCAAGGCTAGGACCATCATGCCCCCATTACCATTGGCACAGGCAGCATACATCTCTGTGGTTTCTAACAAGTCAAAAGAGACACAGAGTACACACTAGTTGCTTCCCTGAATCAACTTCTCGAGGCAGGGTGTTCTGCTCCTTGTGAACGGCCTCAACAAGGAACGCCCTAGCTAGGCCTCTGGGCCCCTGCCTCTTCAAAAGCCTGCAGTGCTACAGGAAAAACTGTGCTTTAGTTGCAATAGGAACGCATGCCGTCTTTCTCCTGGAGGCAGGATGACTTCAGGTAGGAGGTCCTGGATGGAAGGAGAAGCCTAGTGTTTTTCTCTGTGCAGCTCAGACTAGGGAATGAGTGCGATTTCCAGGCCTGTTGGAACTTGCTAGAATGTTGCTCTTTTACCTGTGCGAGTGCTGTGAATCAAGATATCACAAGAAAGAGTGTAGTGTGTTGCCCATGACTCAGCACACACAGAGGACCTCCGAGGGACCAATGGGCCTCGTCGTTGCTCAGCAGGCCTACAGGGGTGTGGAGGTACTCAGGGATCTTGGAACAAAAATGATGCTCACCCGAGAGGCCTAGGAGTCCTGAAAAGGGTACTTCCTTTAAAGTAAAGCAGAACAGCGACTTAGAGCTCATGGAAAGAGCTGCATGCCTACCTTTTTGCAGGGCTACTCAGGGCCTTAGCTCGAGGCAAGGACTCACGTTGAGATTCCCTTTAGCTCTAGAGCATGGCAAGGTGAGCCCCACCCGGAGCAATGAAGCTCCGTGTGTAGCCAGAGAAAACTCATTTTCTTCCCACCTCAATGCTAGAGTGGCGAGAGGCCTGTCAACAGCAGAGAATTTCAGGGAGCTTCACGGCAGCAAGAATGGAGCTTTCCAAATGGAAAGCAAGGCAAGGACCATCATGCCCCCATTACCATTGGCACAGGCAGCATACATCTCTGTGGTTTCTAACAAGTCAAAAGAGACACAGAGTACACACTAGTTGCTTCCCTGAATCAACTTCTCGAGGCAGGGTGTTCTGCACCTTGTGAACGGCCTCAACAAGGAACGCCCTAGCTAGGGCTCTGGGCCCGTAGCTCTTCAAAAGCCTGCAATGCTACAGGAAAAACTGTGCTTTAGTTGCAATAGGAACGCATGCCGTCTTTCTCCTGGAGGCAGGATGACTTCAGGTAGGAGGTCCTGGATGGAAGGAGAAGCCTAGTGTTTTTCTCTGTGCAGCTCAGACTAGGGAATGAGTGCGATTTGCAGGCCTGTTGGAACTTGCTAGAATGTTGCTCTTTTACCTGTGCGAGTGCTGTGAATCAAGATATCACAAGAAAGAGTGTAGTGTGTTGCCCATGACTCAGCACACACAGAGGACCTCCGAGGGACCAATGGGCCTCGTCGTTGCTCAGCAGGCCTACAGGGGTGTGGAGGTACTCAGGGATCTTGGAACAAAAATGATGCTCACCCGAGAGGCCTAGGAGTCCTGAAAAGGGTACTTCCTTTAAAGTAAAGCAGAACAGCGACTTAGAGCTAATGGAAAGAGCTGCATGCCTACCTTATGGCAGGGCTACTCAGGGCCTTACCTCGAGGCAAGGACTCACGTTGAGATTCCCTTTAGCTCTAGAGCATGGCAAGGTGAGCCCCACCCCGGCCAAAGAAGCTCCGTGTGTAGCCAGAGAAAACTCATTTTCTTCCCACCTCAATGCTAGAGTGGCGAGAGGCCTGTCAACAGCAGAGAATTTCAGGGAGCTTCACGGCAGCAAGAATGGAGCTTTCCAAATGGAAAGCAAGGCTAGGACCATCATGCCCCCATTTCCATGGGCACAGGCAGCATACATCTCTGTGGTTTTTAACAAGTCAAATGAGACACAGAGTACACACTGTTTTCTTCCCTGAATCCACTTCTCGAGGCAGGGTGCTCTGCATCTAGTGAACGGCCTCACCAAGGAAAGCCCTAGCTAGGCCTCTGGGCCCGTGCCTCTTCAAAAGCCTGCAGTACTTCAGGAAAAACTGTGCTTTAGTTGCAATAGGAACGCAAGCCGTCGTTTTCCTGGAGGCAGGGTGACTTCAGGTAGGAGGTCCTGGATGGAAGGAGAAGCCTAGTGTTTTTCTCTGTGCAGCTCAGACCAGGGAATGAGTGCAACTTCCATGGCATTTTGGAACTTGCTAGAACGGTGCTCGTGAACCTGTATGAGTGCTGGCTAATTCAAGATGTCCCAGTAAGAGTGCACTTTGTTGCCCTACACTCGGCATACACACTGTGAGTCGGAAAGCTACGGGCCTGGATATTGCTTAGAAGGGCCAGGGGAGCCTGAGGGTACTTGCTGTTCTTGCAGGAAATAGGGTTTCCAGGCGAGGCACCTAGGTGTCCTGAAAAGCGTACTGGCGTTAAAATGCTGCAGAGCAGCGACTACGGCCTCATGGAAACTGCTACACGCCTCCGCTTCTGCATAGCATTTCAGGGCCTTCCCTCGAGGCAAGTTCTCACGTTGCTTGCACTGTGAGCGACACAGCATGTTAGGATGCTGTATTTCTCCTTGAATAGAGTGACTTCAGGAAAGAGGTCCTCGATAAATTCTAAGAAGAGTGTTATCTCAGGACATTCAGACGAAGGCAATGTCGAAAACTTCCAGGGCATGTTGGACTGCCTAGAAATGTGGTTCTGATGCTGTTCGACTGCTCTGCAAATAGAGCTCTCCTGAAGTAACGTACAGTGTGTTGCCCGAGACTCGGCAGACACAGAGGGCCTCCGAGGGTCGTATGGGAATCAATGCTGCTCAGCAGGCACGCAGGGGTGTGGAGTGCATCAGTGATCTTGGAACAAAAATGATGCTCACCCGAGGGGCCTAGGAGTCCTGAAAAGGGTACTTCCTTTAAGATAAAGCGGAACCTCCACTAAGAGCTCATGGAAAGAGCTGCATGCCTCCCTTTCTGCAGGGCTACTCAGGGCCTTACCTCGAGGCAAGGACTCACGTTGAGATTCCCTTTAGCTCTAGAGCATGGCAAGGTGAGCCCCACCCGGAGCAATGAAGCTCCGTGTGTAGCCAGAGAAAACTCATTTTCTTCCCACACCAATGCTAGAGTGGCCAGAGGCCTGTCAACAGCAGAGAATTTCAGGGAGCTTCACGGCAGCAAGAATGGAGCTTTCCAAATGGAAAGCAAGGCTAGGACCATCATGCCCCCATTACCATTGGCACAGGCAGCATACATCTCTGTGGTTTCTAACAAGTCAAAAGAGACACAGAGTACACACTAGTTGCTTCCCTGAATCAACTTCTCGAGGCAGGGTGTTCTGCTCCTTGTGAACGGCCTCAACAAGGAACGCCCTAGCTAGGCCTCTGGGCCCCTGCCTCTTCAAAAGCCTGCAGTGCTACAGGAAAAACTGTGCTTTAGTTGCAATAGGAACGCATGCCGTCTTTCTCCTGGAGGCAGGATGACTTCAGGTAGGAGGTCCTGGATGGAAGGAGAAGCCTAGTGTTTTTCTCTGTGCAGCTCAGACTAGGGAATGAGTGCGATTTCCAGGCCTGTTGGAACTTGCTAGAATGTTGCTCTTTTACCTGTGCGAGTGCTGTGAATCAAGATATCACAAGAAAGAGTGTAGTGTGTTGCCCATGACTCAGCACACACAGAGGACCTCCGAGGGACCAATGGGCCTCGTCGTTGCTCAGCAGGCCTACAGGGGTGTGGAGGTACTCAGGGATCTTGGAACAAAAATGATGCTCACCCGAGAGGCCTAGGAGTCCTGAAAAGGGTACTTCCTTTAAAGTAAAGCAGAACAGCGACTTAGAGCTCATGGAAAGAGCTGCATGCCTACCTTTCTGCAGGGCTACTCAGGGCCTTACCTCGAGGCAAGGACTCACGTTGAGATTCCCTTTAGCTCTAGAGCATGGCAAGGTGAGCCCCACCCGGAGCAATGAAGCTCCGTGTGTAGCCAGAGAAAACTCATTTTCTTCCCACACCAATGCTAGAGTGGCCAGAGGCCTGTCAACAGCATAGAATTTCAGGGAGCTTCACGGCAGCAAGAATGGAGCTTTCCAAATGGAAAGCAAGGCTAGGACCATCATGCCCCCATTACCATTGGCACAGGCAGCATACATCTCTGTGGTTTCTAACAAGTCAAAAGAGACACAGAGTACACACTAGTTGCTTCCCTGAATCAACTTCTCGAGGCAGGGTGTTCTGCACCTTGTGAACGGCCTCAACAAGGAACGCCCTAGCTAGGGCTCTGGACCCGTAGCTCTTCAAAAGCCTGCAGTGCTACAGGAAAAACTGTGCTTTAGTTGCAATAGGAACGCATGCCGTCTTTCTCCTGGAGGCAGGATGACTTCAGGTAGGAGGTCCTGGATGGAAGGAGAAGCCTAGTGTTTTTCTCTGTGCAGCTCAGACTAGGGAATGAGTGCGATTTGCAGGCCTGTTGGAACTTGCTAGAATGTTGCTCTTTTACCTGTGCGAGTGCTGTGAATCAAGATATCACAAGAAAGAGTGTAGTGTGTTGCCCATGACTCAGCACACACAGAGGACCTCCGAGGGACCAATGGGCCTCGTCGTTGCTCAGCAGGCCTACAGGGGTGTGGAGGTACTCAGGGATCTTGGAACAAAAATGATGCTCACCCGAGAGGCCTAGGAGTCCCGAAAAGGGTACTTCCTTTAAAGTAAAGCAGAACAGCGACTTAGAGCTCATGGAAAGAGCTGCATGCCTACCTTATGGCAGGGCTACTCAGGGTCTTACCTCGAGGCAAGGACTCACGTTGAGATTCCCTTTAGCTCTAGAGCATGGCAAGGTGAGCCCCACCCCGGCCAAAGAAGCTCCGTGTGTAGCCAGAGAAAACTCATTTTCTTCCCACCTCAATGCTAGAGTGGCGAGAGGCCTGTCAACAGCAGAGAATTTCAGGGAGCTTCACGGCAGCAAGAATGGAGCTTTCCAAATGGAAAGCAAGGCTAGTACCATCATGCCCCCATTTCCATGGGCACAGGCAGCATACATCTCTGTGGTTTTTAACAAGTCAAATGAGACACAGAGTACACACTGTTTTCTTCCCTGAATCCACTTCTCGAGGCAGGGTGCTCTGCATCTAGTGAACGGCCTCACCAAGGAAAGCCCTAGCTAGGCCTCTGGGCCCGTGCCTCTTCAAAAGCCTGCAGTACTTCAGGAAAAACTGTGCTTTAGTTGCAATAGGAACGCAAGCCGTCGTTTTCCTGGAGGCAGGGTGACTTCAGGTAGGAGGTCCTGGATGGAAGGAGAAGCCTAGTGTTTTTCTCTGTGCAGCTCAGACCAGGGAATGAGTGCAACTTCCATGGCATTTTGGAACTTGCTAGAACGGTGCTCGTGAACCTGTATGAGTGCTGGCTAATTCAAGATGTCCCAGTAAGAGTGCACTCTGTTGCCCTACACTCGGCATACACACTGTGAGTCGGAAAGCTACGGGCCTGGATATTGCTTAGAAGGGCCAGGGGAGCCTGAGGGTACTTGCTGTTCTTGCAGGAAATAGGGTTTCCAGGCGAGGCACCTAGGTGTCCTGAAAAGCGTACTGGCGTTAAAATGCTGCAGAGCAGCGACTACGGCCTCATGGAAACTGCTACACGCCTCCGCTTCTGCATAGCATTTCAGGGCCTTCCCTCGAGGCAAGTTCTCACGTTGCTTGCACTGTGAGCGACACAGCATGTTAGGATGCTGTATTTCTCCTTGAATAGAGTGACTTCAGGAAAGAGGTCCTCGATAAATTCTAAGAAGAGTGTTATCTCAGGACATTCAGACGAGGGCAATGTCGAAAACTTCCAGGGCATGTTGGACTGCCTAGAAATGTGGTTCTGATGCTGTTCGACTGCTCTGCAAATAGAGCTCTCCTGAAGTAACGTACAGTGTGTTGCCCGAGACTCGGCAGACACAGAGGGCCTCCGAGGGTCGTATGGGAATCAATGCTGCTCAGCAGGCACGCAGGGGTGTGGAGTGCGTCAGTGATCTTGGAACAAAAATGATGCTCACCCGAGGGGCCTAGGAGTCCTGAAAAGGGTACTTCCTTTAAGATAAAGCGGAACCTCCACTAAGAGCTCATGGAAAGAGCTGCATGCCTCCCTTTCTGCAGGGCTACTCAGGGCCTTACCTCGAGGCAAGGACTCACGTTGAGATTCCCTTTAGCTCTAGAGCATGGCAAGGTGAGCCCCACCCGGAGCAATGAAGCTCCGTGTGTAGCCAGAGAAAACTCATTTTCTTCCCACACCAATGCTAGAGTGGCCAGAGGCCTGTCAACAGCAGAGAATTTCAGGGAGCTTCACGGCAGCAAGAATGGAGCTTTCCAAATGGAAAGCAAGGCTAGGACCATCATGCCCCCATTACCATTGGCACAGGCAGCATACATCTCTGTGGTTTCTAACAAGTCAAAAGAGACACAGAGTACACACTAGTTGCTTCCCTGAATCAACTTCTCGAGGCAGGGTGTTCTGCGCGTTGTGAACGGCCTCAACAAGGAACGCCCTAGCTAGGGCTCTGGGCCCGTAGCTCTTCAAAAGCCTGCAATGCTACAGGAAAAACTGTGCTTTAGTTGCAATAGGAACGCATGCCGTCTTTCTCCTGGAGGCAGGATGACTTCAGGTAGGAGGTCCTGGATGGAAGGAGAAGCCTAGTGTTTTTCTCTGTGCAGCTCAGACTAGGGAATGAGTGCGATTTGCAGGCCTGTTGGAACTTGCTAGAATGTTGCTCTTTTACCTGTGCGAGTGCTGTGAATCAAGATATCACAAGAAAGAGTGTAGTGTGTTGCCCATGACTCAGCACACACAGAGGACCTCCGAGGGACCAATGGGCCTCGTCGTTGCTCAGCAGGCCTACAGGGGTGTGGAGGTACTCAGGGATCTTGGAACAAAAATGATGCTCACCCGAGAGGCCTAGGAGTCCTGAAAAGGGTACTTCCTTTAAAGTAAAGCAGAACAGCGACTTAGAGCTAATGGAAAGAGCTGCATGCCTACCTTATGGCAGGGCTACTCAGGGCCTTACCTCGAGGCAAGGACTCACGTTGAGATTCCCTTTAGCTCTAGAGCATGGCAAGGTGAGCCCCACCCCGGCCAAAGAAGCTCCGTGTGTAGCCAGAGAAAACTCATTTTCTTCCCACCTCAATGCTAGAGTGGCGAGAGGCCTGTCAACAGCAGAGAATTTCAGGGAGCTTCACGGCAGCAAGAATGGAGCTTTCCAAATGGAAAGCAAGGCTAGGACCATCATGCCCCCATTTCCATGGGCACAGGCAGCATACATCTCTGTGGTTTTTAACAAGTCAAATGAGACACAGAGTACACACTGTTTTCTTCCCTGAATCCACTTCTCGAGGCAGGGTGCTCTGCATCTAGTGAACGGCCTCACCAAGGAAAGCCCTAGCTAGGCCTCTGGGCCCGTGCCTCTTCAAAAGCCTGCAGTACTTCAGGAAAAACTGTGCTTTAGTTGCAATAGGAACGCAAGCCGTCGTTTTCCTGGAGGCAGGGTGACTTCAGGTAGGAGGTCCTGGATGGAAGGAGAAGCCTAGTGTTTTTCTCTGTGCAGCTCAGACCAGGGAATGAGTGCAACTTCCATGGCATTTTGGAACTTGCTAGAACGGTGCTCGTGAACCTGTATGAGTGCTGGCTAATTCAAGATGTCCCAGTAAGAGTGCACTTTGTTGCCCTACACTCGGCATACACACTGTGAGTCGGAAAGCTACGGGCCTGGATATTGCTTAGAAGGGCCAGGGGAGCCTGAGGGTACTTGCTGTTCTTGCAGGAAATAGGGTTTCCAGGCGAGGCACCTAGGTGTCCTGAAAAGCGTACTGGCGTTAAAATGCTGCAGAGCAGCGACTACGGCCTCATGGAAACTGCTACACGCCTCCGCTTCTGCATAGCATTTCAGGGCCTTCCCTCGAGGCAAGTTCTCACGTTGCTTGCACTGTGAGCGACACAGCATGTTAGGATGCTGTATTTCTCCTTGAATAGAGTGACTTCAGGAAAGAGGTCCTCGATAAATTCTAAGAAGAGTGTTATCTCAGGACATTCAGACGAAGGCAATGTCGAAAACTTCCAGGGCATGTTGGACTGCCTAGAAATGTGGTTCTGATGCTGTTCGACTGCTCTGCAAATAGAGCTCTCCTGAAGTAACGTACAGTGTGTTGCCCGAGACTCGGCAGACACAGAGGGCCTCCGAGGGTCGTATGGGAATCAATGCTGCTCAGCAGGCACGCAGGGGTGTGGAGTGCATCAGTGATCTTGGAACAAAAATGATGCTCACCCGAGGGGCCTAGGAGTCCTGAAAAGGGTACTTCCTTTAAGATAAAGCGGAACCTCCACTAAGAGCTCATGGAAAGAGCTGCATGCCTCCCTTTCTGCAGGGCTACTCAGGGCCTTACCTCGAGGCAAGGACTCACGTTGAGATTCCCTTTAGCTCTAGAGCATGGCAAGGTGAGCCCCACCCGGAGCAATGAAGCTCCGTGTGTAGCCAGAGAAAACTCATTTTCTTCCCACACCAATGCTAGAGTGGCCAGAGGCCTGTCAACAGCAGAGAATTTCAGGGAGCTTCACGGCAGCAAGAATGGAGCTTTCCAAATGGAAAGCAAGGCTAGGACCATCATGCCCCCATTACCATTGGCACAGGCAGCATACATCTCTGTGGTTTCTAACAAGTCAAAAGAGACACAGAGTACACACTAGTTGCTTCCCTGAATCAACTTCTCGAGGCAGGGTGTTCTGCTCCTTGTGAACGGCCTCAACAAGGAACGCCCTAGCTAGGCCTCTGGGCCCCTGCCTCTTCAAAAGCCTGCAGTGCTACAGGAAAAACTGTGCTTTAGTTGCAATAGGAACGCATGCCGTCTTTCTCCTGGAGGCAGGATGACTTCAGGTAGGAGGTCCTGGATGGAAGGAGAAGCCTAGTGTTTTTCTCTGTGCAGCTCAGACTAGGGAATGAGTGCGATTTCCAGGCCTGTTGGAACTTGCTAGAATGTTGCTCTTTTACCTGTGCGAGTGCTGTGAATCAAGATATCACAAGAAAGAGTGTAGTGTGTTGCCCATGACTCAGCACACACAGAGGACCTCCGAGGGACCAATGGGCCTCGTCGTTGCTCAGCAGGCCTACAGGGGTGTGGAGGTACTCAGGGATCTTGGAACAAAAATGATGCTCACCCGAGAGGCCTAGGAGTCCTGAAAAGGGTACTTCCTTTAAAGTAAAGCAGAACAGCGACTTAGAGCTCATGGAAAGAGCTGCATGCCTACCTTTTTGCAGGGCTACTCAGGGCCTTACCTCGAGGCAAGGACTCACGTTGAGATTCCCTTTAGCTCTAGAGCATGGCAAGGTGAGCCCCACCCGGAGCAATGAAGCTCCGTGTGTAGCCAGAGAAAACTCATTTTCTTCCCACACCAATGCTAGAGTGGCCAGAGGCCTGTCAACAGCATAGAATTTCAGGGAGCTTCACGGCAGCAAGAATGGAGCTTTCCAAATGGAAAGCAAGGCTAGGACCATCATGCCCCCATTACCATTGGCACAGGCAGCATACATCTCTGTGGTTTCTAACAAGTCAAAAGAGACACAGAGTACACACTAGTTGCTTCCCTGAATCAACTTCTCGAGGCAGGGTGTTCTGCACCTTGTGAACGGCCTCAACAAGGAACGCCCTAGCTAGGGCTCTGGGCCCGTAGCTCTTCAAAAGCCTGCAGTGCTACAGGAAAAACTGTGCTTTAGTTGCAATAGGAACGCATGCCGTCTTTCTCCTGGAGGCAGGATGACTTCAGGTAGGAGGTCCTGGATGGAAGGAGAAGCCTAGTGTTTTTCTCTGTGCAGCTCAGACTAGGGAATGAGTGCGATTTGCAGGCCTGTTGGAACTTGCTAGAATGTTGCTCTTTTACCTGTGCGAGTGCTGTGAATCAAGATATCACAAGAAAGAGTGTAGTGTGTTGCCCATGACTCAGCACACACAGAGGACCTCCGAGGGACCAATGGGCCTCGTCGTTGCTCAGCAGGCCTACAGGGGTGTGGAGGTACTCAGGGATCTTGGAACAAAAATGATGCTCACCCGAGAGGCCTAGGAGTCCCGAAAAGGGTACTTCCTTTAAAGTAAAGCAGAACAGCGACTTAGAGCTCATGGAAAGAGCTGCATGCCTACCTTATGGCAGGGCTACTCAGGGTCTTACCTCGAGGCAAGGACTCACGTTGAGATTCCCTTTAGCTCTAGAGCATGGCAAGGTGAGCCCCACCCCGGCCAAAGAAGCTCCGTGTGTAGCCAGAGAAAACTCATTTTCTTCCCACCTCAATGCTAGAGTGGCGAGAGGCCTGTCAACAGCAGAGAATTTCAGGGAGCTTCACGGCAGCAAGAATGGAGCTTTCCAAATGGAAAGCAAGGCTAGTACCATCATGCCCCCATTTCCATGGGCACAGGCAGCATACATCTCTGTGGTTTTTAACAAGTCAAATGAGACACAGAGTACACACTGTTTTCTTCCCTGAATCCACTTCTCGAGGCAGGGTGCTCTGCATCTAGTGAACGGCCTCACCAAGGAAAGCCCTAGCTAGGCCTCTGGGCCCGTGCCTCTTCAAAAGCCTGCAGTACTTCAGGAAAAACTGTGCTTTAGTTGCAATAGGAACGCAAGCCGTCGTTTTCCTGGAGGCAGGGTGACTTCAGGTAGGAGGTCCTGGATGGAAGGAGAAGCCTAGTGTTTTTCTCTGTGCAGCTCAGACCAGGGAATGAGTGCAACTTCCATGGCATTTTGGAACTTGCTAGAACGGTGCTCGTGAACCTGTATGAGTGCTGGCTAATTCAAGATGTCCCAGTAAGAGTGCACTCTGTTGCCCTACACTCGGCATACACACTGTGAGTCGGAAAGCTACGGGCCTGGATATTGCTTAGAAGGGCCAGGGGAGCCTGAGGGTACTTGCTGTTCTTGCAGGAAATAGGGTTTCCAGGCGAGGCACCTAGGTGTCCTGAAAAGCGTACTGGCGTTAAAATGCTGCAGAGCAGCGACTACGGCCTCATGGAAACTGCTACACGCCTCCGCTTCTGCATAGCATTTCAGGGCCTTCCCTCGAGGCAAGTTCTCACGTTGCTTGCACTGTGAGCGACACAGCATGTTAGGATGCTGTATTTCTCCTTGAATAGAGTGACTTCAGGAAAGAGGTCCTCGATAAATTCTAAGAAGAGTGTTATCTCAGGACATTCAGACGAGGGCAATGTCGAAAACTTCCAGGGCATGTTGGACTGCCTAGAAATGTGGTTCTGATGCTGTTCGACTGCTCTGCAAATAGAGCTCTCCTGAAGTAACGTACAGTGTGTTGCCCGAGACTCGGCAGACACAGAGGGCCTCCGAGGGTCGTATGGGAATCAATGCTGCTCAGCAGGCACGCAGGGGTGTGGAGTGCGTCAGTGATCTTGGAACAAAAATGATGCTCACCCGAGGGGCCTAGGAGTCCTGAAAAGGGTACTTCCTTTAAGATAAAGCGGAACCTCCACTAAGAGCTCATGGAAAGAGCTGCATGCCTCCCTTTCTGCAGGGCTACTCAGGGCCTTACCTCGAGGCAAGGACTCACGTTGAGATTCCCTTTAGCTCTAGAGCATGGCAAGGTGAGCCCCACCCGGAGCAATGAAGCTCCGTGTGTAGCCAGAGAAAACTCATTTTCTTCCCACACCAATGCTAGAGTGGCCAGAGGCCTGTCAACAGCAGAGAATTTCAGGGAGCTTCACGGCAGCAAGAATGGAGCTTTCCAAATGGAAAGCAAGGCTAGGACCATCATGCCCCCATTACCATTGGCACAGGCAGCATACATCTCTGTGGTTTCTAACAAGTCAAAAGAGACACAGAGTACACACTAGTTGCTTCCCTGAATCAACTTCTCGAGGCAGGGTGTTCTGCACCTTGTGAACGGCCTCAACAAGGAACGCCCTAGCTAGGGCTCTGGGCCCGTAGCTCTTCAAAAGCCTGCAGTGCTACAGGAAAAACTGTGCTTTAGTTGCAATAGGAACGCATGCCGTCTTTCTCCTGGAGGCAGGATGACTTCAGGTAGGAGGTCCTGGATGGAAGGAGAAGCCTAGTGTTTTTCTCTGTGCAGCTCAGACTAGGGAATGAGTGCGATTTGCAGGCCTGTTGGAACTTGCTAGAATGTTGCTCTTTTACCTGTGCGAGTGCTGTGAATCAAGATATCACAAGAAAGAGTGTAGTGTGTTGCCCATGACTCAGCACACACAGAGGACCTCCGAGGGACCAATGGGCCTCGTCGTTGCTCAGCAGGCCTACAGGGGTGTGGAGGTACTCAGGGATCTTGGAACAAAAATGATGCTCACCCGAGAGGCCTAGGAGTCCTGAAAAGGGTACTTCCTTTAAAGTAAAGCAGAACAGCGACTTAGAGCTAATGGAAAGAGCTGCATGCCTACCTTATGGCAGGGCTACTCAGGGCCTTACCTCGAGGCAAGGACTCACGTTGAGATTCCCTTTAGCTCTAGAGCATGGCAAGGTGAGCCCCACCCCGGCCAAAGAAGCTCCGTGTGTAGCCAGAGAAAACTCATTTTCTTCCCACCTCAATGCTAGAGTGGCGAGAGGCCTGTCAACAGCAGAGAATTTCAGGGAGCTTCACGGCAGCAAGAATGGAGCTTTCCAAATGGAAAGCAAGGCTAGGACCATCATGCCCCCATTTCCATGGGCACAGGCAGCATACATCTCTGTGGTTTTTAACAAGTCAAATGAGACACAGAGTACACACTGTTTTCTTCCCTGAATCCACTTCTCGAGGCAGGGTGCTCTGCATCTAGTGAACGGCCTCACCAAGGAAAGCCCTAGCTAGGCCTCTGGGCCCGTGCCTCTTCAAAAGCCTGCAGTACTTCAGGAAAAACTGTGCTTTAGTTGCAATAGGAACGCAAGCCGTCGTTTTCCTGGAGGCAGGGTGACTTCAGGTAGGAGGTCCTGGATGGAAGGAGAAGCCTAGTGTTTTTCTCTGTGCAGCTCAGACCAGGGAATGAGTGCAACTTCCATGGCATTTTGGAACTTGCTAGAACGGTGCTCGTGAACCTGTATGAGTGCTGGCTAATTCAAGATGTCCCAGTAAGAGTGCACTTTGTTGCCCTACACTCGGCATACACACTGTGAGTCGGAAAGCTACGGGCCTGGATATTGCTTAGAAGGGCCAGGGGAGCCTGAGGGTACTTGCTGTTCTTGCAGGAAATAGGGTTTCCAGGCGAGGCACCTAGGTGTCCTGAAAAGCGTACTGGCGTTAAAATGCTGCAGAGCAGCGACTACGGCCTCATGGAAACTGCTACACGCCTCCGCTTCTGCATAGCATTTCAGGGCCTTCCCTCGAGGCAAGTTCTCACGTTGCTTGCACTGTGAGCGACACAGCATGTTAGGATGCTGTATTTCTCCTTGAATAGAGTGACTTCAGGAAAGAGGTCCTCGATAAATTCTAAGAAGAGTGTTATCTCAGGACATTCAGATGAAGGCAATGTCGAAAACTTCCAGGGCATGTTGGACTGCCTAGAAATGTGGTTCTGATGCTGTTCGACTGCTCTGCAAATAGAGCTCTCCTGAAGTAACGTACAGTGTGTTGCCCGAGACTCGGCAGACACAGAGGGCCTCCGAGGGTCGTATGGGAATCAATGCTGCTCAGCAGGCACGCAGGGGTGTGGAGTGCGTCAGTGATCTTGGAACAAAAATGATGCTCACCCGAGGGGCCTAGGAGTCCTGAAAAGGGTACTTCCTTTAAGATAAAGCGGAACCTCCACTAAGAGCTCATGGAAAGAGCTGCATGCCTCCCTTTCTGCAGGGCTACTCAGGGCCTTACCTCGAGGCAAGGACTCACGTTGAGATTCCCTTTAGCTCTAGAGCATGGCAAGGTGAGCCCCACCCGGAGCAATGAAGCTCCGTGTGTAGCCAGAGAAAACTCATTTTCTTCCCACACCAATGCTAGAGTGGCGAGAGGCCTGTCAACAGCAGAGAATTTCAGGGAGCTTCACGGCAGCAAGAATGGAGCTTTCCAAATGGAAAGCAAGGCTAGGACCATCATGCCCCCATTACCATTGGCACAGGCAGCATACATCTCTGTGGTTTCTAACAAGTCAAAAGAGACACAGAGTACACACTAGTTGCTTCCCTGAATCAACTTCTCGAGGCAGGGTGTTCTGCTCCTTGTGAACGGCCTCAACAAGGAACGCCCTAGCTAGGCCTCTGGGCCCCTGCCTCTTCAAAAGCCTGCAGTGCTACAGGAAAAACTGTGCTTTAGTTGCAATAGGAACGCATGCCGTCTTTCTCCTGGAGGCAGGATGACTTCAGGTAGGAGGTCCTGGATGGAAGGAGAAGCCTAGTGTTTTTCTCTGTGCAGCTCAGACTAGGGAATGAGTGCGATTTCCAGGCCTGTTGGAACTTGCTAGAATGTTGCTCTTTTACCTGTGCGAGTGCTGTGAATCAAGATATCACAAGAAAGAGTGTAGTGTGTTGCCCATGACTCAGCACACACAGAGGACCTCCGAGGGACCAATGGGCCTCGTCGTTGCTCAGCAGGCCTACAGGGGTGTGGAGGTACTCAGGGATCTTGGAACAAAAATGATGCTCACCCGAGAGGCCTAGGAGTCCTGAAAAGGGTACTTCCTTTAAAGTAAAGCAGAACAGCGACTTAGAGCTCATGGAAAGAGCTGCATGCCTACCTTTTTGCAGGGCTACTCAGGGCCTTAGCTCGAGGCAAGGACTCACGTTGAGATTCCCTTTAGCTCTAGAGCATGGCAAGGTGAGCCCCACCCGGAGCAATGAAGCTCCGTGTGTAGCCAGAGAAAACTCATTTTCTTCCCACACCAATGCTAGAGTGGCCAGAGGCCTGTCAACAGCATAGAATTTCAGGGAGCTTCACGGCAGCAAGAATGGAGCTTTCCAAATGGAAAGCAAGGCTAGGACCATCATGCCCCCATTACCATTGGCACAGGCAGCATACATCTCTGTGGTTTCTAACAAGTCAAAAGAGACACAGAGTACACACTAGTTGCTTCCCTGAATCAACTTCTCGAGGCAGGGTGTTCTGCACCTTGTGAACGGCCTCAACAAGGAACGCCCTAGCTAGGGCTCTGGGCCCGTAGCTCTTCAAAAGCCTGCAGTGCTACAGGAAAAACTGTGCTTTAGTTGCAATAGGAACGCATGCCGTCTTTCTCCTGGAGGCAGGATGACTTCAGGTAGGAGGTCCTGGATGGAAGGAGAAGCCTAGTGTTTTTCTCTGTGCAGCTCAGACTAGGGAATGAGTGCGATTTCCAGGCCTGTTGGAACTTGCTAGAATGTTGCTCTTTTACCTGTGCGAGTGCTGTGAATCAAGATATCACAAGAAAGAGTGTAGTGTGTTGCCCATGACTCAGCACACACAGAGGACCTCCGAGGGACCAATGGGCCTCGTCGTTGCTCAGCAGGCCTACAGGGGTGTGGAGGTACTCAGGGATCTTGGAACAAAAATGATGCTCACCCGAGAGGCCTAGGAGTCCCGAAAAGGGTACTTCCTTTAAAGTAAAGCAGAACAGCGACTTAGAGCTCATGGAAAGAGCTGCATGCCTACCTTATGGCAGGGCTACTCAGGGTCTTACCTCGAGGCAAGGACTCACGTTGAGATTCCCTTTAGCTCTAGAGCATGGCAAGGTGAGCCCCACCCCGGCCAAAGAAGCTCCGTGTGTAGCCAGAGAAAACTCATTTTCTTCCCACCTCAATGCTAGAGTGGCGAGAGGCCTGTCAACAGCAGAGAATTTCAGGGAGCTTCACGGCAGCAAGAATGGAGCTTTCCAAATGGAAAGCAAGGCTAGTACCATCATGCCCCCATTTCCATGGGCACAGGCAGCATACATCTCTGTGGTTTTTAACAAGTCAAATGAGACACAGAGTACACACTGTTTTCTTCCCTGAATCCACTTCTCGAGGCAGGGTGCTCTGCATCTAGTGAACGGCCTCACCAAGGAAAGCCCTAGCTAGGCCTCTGGGCCCGTGCCTCTTCAAAAGCCTGCAGTACTTCAGGAAAAACTGTGCTTTAGTTGCAATAGGAACGCAAGCCGTCGTTTTCCTGGAGGCAGGGTGACTTCAGGTAGGAGGTCCTGGATGGAAGGAGAAGCCTAGTGTTTTTCTCTGTGCAGCTCAGACCAGGGAATGAGTGCAACTTCCATGGCATTTTGGAACTTGCTAGAACGGTGCTCGTGAACCTGTATGAGTGCTGGCTAATTCAAGATGTCCCAGTAAGAGTGCACTCTGTTGCCCTACACTCGGCATACACACTGTGAGTCGGAAAGCTACGGGCCTGGATATTGCTTAGAAGGGCCAGGGGAGCCTGAGGGTACTTGCTGTTCTTGCAGGAAATAGGGTTTCCAGGCGAGGCACCTAGGTGTCCTGAAAAGCGTACTGGCGTTAAAATGCTGCAGAGCAGCGACTACGGCCTCATGGAAACTGCTACACGCCTCCGCTTCTGCATAGCATTTCAGGGCCTTCCCTCGAGGCAAGTTCTCACGTTGCTTGCACTGTGAGCGACACAGCATGTTAGGATGCTGTATTTCTCCTTGAATAGAGTGACTTCAGGAAAGAGGTCCTCGATAAATTCTAAGAAGAGTGTTATCTCAGGACATTCAGACGAGGGCAATGTCGAAAACTTCCAGGGCATGTTGGACTGCCTAGAAATGTGGTTCTGATGCTGTTCGACTGCTCTGCAAATAGAGCTCTCCTGAAGTAACGTACAGTGTGTTGCCCGAGACTCGGCAGACACAGAGGGCCTCCGAGGGTCGTATGGGAATCAATGCTGCTCAGCAGGCACGCAGGGGTGTGGAGTGCGTCAGTGATCTTGGAACAAAAATGATGCTCACCCGAGGGGCCTAGGAGTCCTGAAAAGGGTACTTCCTTTAAGATAAAGCGGAACCTCCACTAAGAGCTCATGGAAAGAGCTGCATGCCTCCCTTTCTGCAGGGCTACTCAGGGCCTTACCTCGAGGCAAGGACTCACGTTGAGATTCCCTTTAGCTCTAGAGCATGGCAAGGTGAGCCCCACCCGGAGCAATGAAGCTCCGTGTGTAGCCAGAGAAAACTCATTTTCTTCCCACACCAATGCTAGAGTGGCCAGAGGCCTGTCAACAGCAGAGAATTTCAGGGAGCTTCACGGCAGCAAGAATGGAGCTTTCCAAATGGAAAGCAAGGCTAGGACCATCATGCCCCCATTACCATTGGCACAGGCAGCATACATCTCTGTGGTTTCTAACAAGTCAAAAGAGACACAGAGTACACACTAGTTGCTTCCCTGAATCAACTTCTCGAGGCAGGGTGTTCTGCTCCTTGTGAACGGCCTCAACAAGGAACGCCCTAGCTAGGCCTCTGGGCCCCTGCCTCTTCAAAAGCCTGCAGTGCTACAGGAAAAACTGTGCTTTAGTTGCAATAGGAACGCATGCCGTCTTTCTCCTGGAGGCAGGATGACTTCAGGTAGGAGGTCCTGGATGGAAGAAGCCTAGTGTTTTTCTCTGTGCAGCTCAGACTAGGGAATGAGTGCGATTTGCAGGCCTGTTGGAACTTGCTAGAATGTTGCTCTTTTACCTGTGCGAGTGCTGTGAATCAAGATATCACAAGAAAGAGTGTAGTGTGTTGCCCATGACTCAGCACACACAGAGGACCTCCGAGGGACCAATGGGCCTCGTCGTTGCTCAGCAGGCCTACAGGGGTGTGGAGGTACTCAGGGATCTTGGAACAAAAATGATGCTCACCCGAGAGGCCTAGGAGTCCTGAAAAGGGTACTTCCTTTAAAGTAAAGCAGAACAGCGACTTAGAGCTAATGGAAAGAGCTGCATGCCTACCTTATGGCAGGGCTACTCAGGGCCTTACCTCGAGGCAAGGACTCACGTTGAGATTCCCTTTAGCTCTAGAGCATGGCAAGGTGAGCCCCACCCCGGCCAAAGAAGCTCCGTGTGTAGCCAGAGAAAACTCATTTTCTTCCCACCTCAATGCTAGAGTGGCGAGAGGCCTGTCAACAGCAGAGAATTTCAGGGAGCTTCACGGCAGCAAGAATGGAGCTTTCCAAATGGAAAGCAAGGCTAGGACCATCATGCCCCCATTTCCATGGGCACAGGCAGCATACATCTCTGTGGTTTTTAACAAGTCAAATGAGACACAGAGTACACACTGTTTTCTTCCCTGAATCCACTTCTCGAGGCAGGGTGCTCTGCATCTAGTGAACGGCCTCACCAAGGAAAGCCCTAGCTAGGCCTCTGGGCCCGTGCCTCTTCAAAAGCCTGCAGTACTTCAGGAAAAACTGTGCTTTAGTTGCAATAGGAACGCAAGCCGTCGTTTTCCTGGAGGCAGGGTGACTTCAGGTAGGAGGTCCTGGATGGAAGGAGAAGCCTAGTGTTTTTCTCTGTGCAGCTCAGACCAGGGAATGAGTGCAACTTCCATGGCATTTTGGAACTTGCTAGAACGGTGCTCGTGAACCTGTATGAGTGCTGGCTAATTCAAGATGTCCCAGTAAGAGTGCACTTTGTTGCCCTACACTCGGCATACACACTGTGAGTCGGAAAGCTACGGGCCTGGATATTGCTTAGAAGGGCCAGGGGAGCCTGAGGGTACTTGCTGTTCTTGCAGGAAATAGGGTTTCCAGGCGAGGCACCTAGGTGTCCTGAAAAGCGTACTGGCGTTAAAATGCTGCAGAGCAGCGACTACGGCCTCATGGAAACTGCTACACGCCTCCGCTTCTGCATAGCATTTCAGGGCCTTCCCTCGAGGCAAGTTCTCACGTTGCTTGCACTGTGAGCGACACAGCATGTTAGGATGCTGTATTTCTCCTTGAATAGAGTGACTTCAGGAAAGAGGTCCTCGATAAATTCTAAGAAGAGTGTTATCTCAGGACATTCAGACGAAGGCAATGTCGAAAACTTCCAGGGCATGTTGGACTGCCTAGAAATGTGGTTCTGATGCTGTTCGACTGCTCTGCAAATAGAGCTCTCCTGAAGTAACGTACAGTGTGTTGCCCGAGACTCGGCAGACACAGAGGGCCTCCGAGGGTCGTATGGGAATCAATGCTGCTCAGCAGGCACGCAGGGGTGTGGAGTGCGTCAGTGATCTTGGAACAAAAATGATGCTCACCCGAGGGGCCTAGGAGTCCTGAAAAGGGTACTTCCTTTAAGATAAAGCGGAACCTCCACTAAGAGCTCATGGAAAGAGCTGCATGCCTCCCTTTCTGCAGGGCTACTCAGGGCCTTACCTCGAGGCAAGGACTCACGTTGAGATTCCCTTTAGCTCTAGAGCATGGCAAGGTGAGCCCCACCCGGAGCAATGAAGCTCCGTGTGTAGCCAGAGAAAACTCATTTTCTTCCCACACCAATGCTAGAGTGGCCAGAGGCCTGTCAACAGCAGAGAATTTCAGGGAGCTTCACGGCAGCAAGAATGGAGCTTTCCAAATGGAAAGCAAGGCTAGGACCATCATGCCCCCATTACCATTGGCACAGGCAGCATACATCTCTGTGGTTTCTAACAAGTCAAAAGAGACACAGAGTACACACTAGTTGCTTCCCTGAATCAACTTCTCGAGGCAGGGTGTTCTGCTCCTTGTGAACGGCCTCAACAAGGAACGCCCTAGCTAGGCCTCTGGGCCCCTGCCTCTTCAAAAGCCTGCAGTGCTACAGGAAAAACTGTGCTTTAGTTGCAATAGGAACGCATGCCGTCTTTCTCCTGGAGGCAGGATGACTTCAGGTAGGAGGTCCTGGATGGAAGGAGAAGCCTAGTGTTTTTCTCTGTGCAGCTCAGACTAGGGAATGAGTGCGATTTCCAGGCCTGTTGGAACTTGCTAGAATGTTGCTCTTTTACCTGTGCGAGTGCTGTGAATCAAGATATCACAAGAAAGAGTGTAGTGTGTTGCCCATGACTCAGCACACACAGAGGACCTCCGAGGGACCAATGGGCCTCGTCGTTGCTCAGCAGGCCTACAGGGGTGTGGAGGTACTCAGGGATCTTGGAACAAAAATGATGCTCACCCGAGAGGCCTAGGAGTCCTGAAAAGGGTACTTCCTTTAAAGTAAAGCAGAACAGCGACTTAGAGCTAATGGAAAGAGCTGCATGCCTACCTTATGGCAGGGCTACTCAGGGCCTTACCTCGAGGCAAGGACTCACGTTGAGATTCCCTTTAGCTCTAGAGCATGGCAAGGTGAGCCCCACCCCGGCCAAAGAAGCTCCGTGTGTAGCCAGAGAAAACTCATTTTCTTCCCACCTCAATGCTAGAGTGGCGAGAGGCCTGTCAACAGCAGAGAATTTCAGGGAGCTTCACGGCAGCAAGAATGGAGCTTTCCAAATGGAAAGCAAGGCTAGGACCATCATGCCCCCATTACCATTGGCACAGGCAGCATACATCTCTGTGGTTTCTAACAAGTCAAAAGAGACACAGAGTACACACTAGTTGCTTCCCTGAATCAACTTCTCGAGGCAGGGTGTTCTGCACCTTGTGAACGGCCTCAACAAGGAACGCCCTAGCTAGGGCTCTGGGCCCGTAGCTCTTCAAAAGCCTGCAATGCTACAGGAAAAACTGTGCTTTAGTTGCAATAGGAACGCATGCCGTCTTTCTCCTGGAGGCAGGATGACTTCAGGTAGGAGGTCCTGGATGGAAGGAGAAGCCTAGTGTTTTTCTCTGTGCAGCTCAGACTAGGGAATGAGTGCGATTTCCAGGCCTGTTGGAACTTGCTAGAATGTTGCTCTTTTACCTGTGCGAGTGCTGTGAATCAAGATATCACAAGAAAGAGTGTAGTGTGTTGCCCATGACTCAGCACACACAGAGGACCTCCGAGGGACCAATGGGCCTCGTCGTTGCTCAGCAGGCCTACAGGGGTGTGGAGGTACTCAGGGATCTTGGAACAAAAATGATGCTCACCCGAGAGGCCTAGGAGTCCTGAAAAGGGTACTTCCTTTAAAGTAAAGCAGAACAGCGACTTAGAGCTAATGGAAAGAGCTGCATGCCTACCTTATGGCAGGGCTACTCAGGGCCTTACCTCGAGGCAAGGACTCACGTTGAGATTCCCTTTAGCTCTAGAGCATGGCAAGGTGAGCCCCACCCCGGCCAAAGAAGCTCCGTGTGTAGCCAGAGAAAACTCATTTTCTTCCCACCTCAATGCTAGAGTGGCGAGAGGCCTGTCAACAGCAGAGAATTTCAGGGAGCTTCACGGCAGCAAGAATGGAGCTTTCCAAATGGAAAGCAAGGCTAGTACCATCATGCCCCCATTTCCATGGGCACAGGCAGCATACATCTCTGTGGTTTTTAACAAGTCAAATGAGACACAGAGTACACACTGTTTTCTTCCCTGAATCCACTTCTCGAGGCAGGGTGCTCTGCATCTAGTGAACGGCCTCACCAAGGAAAGCCCTAGCTAGGCCTCTGGGCCCGTGCCTCTTCAAAAGCCTGCAGTACTTCAGGAAAAACTGTGCTTTAGTTGCAATAGGAACGCAAGCCGTCGTTTTCCTGGAGGCAGGGTGACTTCAGGTAGGAGGTCCTGGATGGAAGGAGAAGCCTAGTGTTTTTCTCTGTGCAGCTCAGACCAGGGAATGAGTGCAACTTCCATGGCATTTTGGAACTTGCTAGAACGGTGCTCGTGAACCTGTATGAGTGCTGGCTAATTCAAGATGTCCCAGTAAGAGTGCACTTTGTTGCCCTACACTCGGCATACACACTGTGAGTCGGAAAGCTACGGGCCTGGATATTGCTTAGAAGGGCCAGGGGAGCCTGAGGGTACTTGCTGTTCTTGCAGGAAATAGGGTTTCCAGGCGAGGCACCTAGGTGTCCTGAAAAGCGTACTGGCGTTAAAATGCTGCAGAGCAGCGACTACGGCCTCATGGAAACTGCTACACGCCTCCGCTTCTGCATAGCATTTCAGGGCCTTCCCTCGAGGCAAGTTCTCACGTTGCTTGCACTGTGAGCGACACAGCATGTTAGGATGCTGTATTTCTCCTTGAATAGAGTGACTTCAGGAAAGAGGTCCTCGATAAATTCTAAGAAGAGTGTTATCTCAGGACATTCAGACGAAGGCAATGTCGAAAACTTCCAGGGCATGTTGGACTGCCTAGAAATGTGGTTCTGATGCTGTTCGACTGCTCTGCAAATAGAGCTCTCCTGAAGTAACGTACAGTGTGTTGCCCGAGACTCGGCAGACACAGAGGGCCTCCGAGGGTCGTATGGGAATCAATGCTGCTCAGCAGGCACGCAGGGGTGTGGAGTGCGTCAGTGATCTTGGAACAAAAATGATGCTCACCCGAGGGGCCTAGGAGTCCTGAAAAGGGTACTTCCTTTAAGATAAAGCGGAACCTCCACTAAGAGCTCATGGAAAGAGCTGCATGCCTCCCTTTCTGCAGGGCTACTCAGGGCCTTACCTCGAGGCAAGGACTCACGTTGAGATTCCCTTTAGCTCTAGAGCATGGCAAGGTGAGCCCCACCCGGAGCAATGAAGCTCCGTGTGTAGCCAGAGAAAACTCATTTTCTTCCCACACCAATGCTAGAGTGGCCAGAGGCCTGTCAACAGCAGAGAATTTCAGGGAGCTTCACGGCAGCAAGAATGGAGCTTTCCAAATGGAAAGCAAGGCTAGGACCATCATGCCCCCATTACCATTGGCACAGGCAGCATACATCTCTGTGGTTTCTAACAAGTCAAAAGAGACACAGAGTACACACTAGTTGCTTCCCTGAATCAACTTCTCGAGGCAGGGTGTTCTGCACCTTGTGAACGGCCTCAACAAGGAACGCCCTAGCTAGGCCTCTGGGCCCCTGCCTCTTCAAAAGCCTGCAGTGCTACAGGAAAAACTGTGCTTTAGTTGCAATAGGAACGCATGCCGTCTTTCTCCTGGAGGCAGGATGACTTCAGGTAGGAGGTCCTGGATGGAAGGAGAAGCCTAGTGTTTTTCTCTGTGCAGCTCAGACTAGGGAATGAGTGCGATTTCCAGGCCTGTTGGAACTTGCTAGAATGTTGCTCTTTTACCTGTGCGAGTGCTGTGAATCAAGATATCACAAGAAAGAGTGTAGTGTGTTGCCCATGACTCAGCACACACAGAGGACCTCCGAGGGACCAATGGGCCTCGTCGTTGCTCAGCAGGCCTACAGGGGTGTGGAGGTACTCAGGGATCTTGGAACAAAAATGATGCTCACCCGAGAGGCCTAGGAGTCCCGAAAAGGGTACTTCCTTTAAAGTAAAGCAGAACAGCGACTTAGAGCTCATGGAAAGAGCTGCATGCCTACCTTATGGCAGGGCTACTCAGGGTCTTACCTCGAGGCAAGGACTCACGTTGAGATTCCCTTTAGCTCTAGAGCATGGCAAGGTGAGCCCCACCCCGGCCAAAGAAGCTCCGTGTGTAGCCAGAGAAAACTCATTTTCTTCCCACCTCAATGCTAGAGTGGCGAGAGGCCTGTCAACAGCAGAGAATTTCAGGGAGCTTCACGGCAGCAAGAATGGAGCTTTCCAAATGGAAAGCAAGGCTAGTACCATCATGCCCCCATTTCCATGGGCACAGGCAGCATACATCTCTGTGGTTTTTAACAAGTCAAATGAGACACAGAGTACACACTGTTTTCTTCCCTGAATCCACTTCTCGAGGCAGGGTGCTCTGCATCTAGTGAACGGCCTCACCAAGGAAAGCCCTAGCTAGGCCTCTGGGCCCGTGCCTCTTCAAAAGCCTGCAGTACTTCAGGAAAAACTGTGCTTTAGTTGCAATAGGAACGCAAGCCGTCGTTTTCCTGGAGGCAGGGTGACTTCAGGTAGGAGGTCCTGGATGGAAGGAGAAGCCTAGTGTTTTTCTCTGTGCAGCTCAGACCAGGGAATGAGTGCAACTTCCATGGCATTTTGGAACTTGCTAGAACGGTGCTCGTGAACCTGTATGAGTGCTGGCTAATTCAAGATGTCCCAGTAAGAGTGCACTCTGTTGCCCTACACTCGGCATACACACTGTGAGTCGGAAAGCTACGGGCCTGGATATTGCTTAGAAGGGCCAGGGGAGCCTGAGGGTACTTGCTGTTCTTGCAGGAAATAGGGTTTCCAGGCGAGGCACCTAGGTGTCCTGAAAAGCGTACTGGCGTTAAAATGCTGCAGAGCAGCGACTACGGCCTCATGGAAACTGCTACACGCCTCCGCTTCTGCATAGCATTTCAGGGCCTTCCCTCGAGGCAAGTTCTCACGTTGCTTGCACTGTGAGCGACACAGCATGTTAGGATGCTGTATTTCTCCTTGAATAGAGTGACTTCAGGAAAGAGGTCCTCGATAAATTCTAAGAAGAGTGTTATCTCAGGACATTCAGACGAGGGCAATGTCGAAAACTTCCAGGGCATGTTGGACTGCCTAGAAATGTGGTTCTGATGCTGTTCGACTGCTCTGCAAATAGAGCTCTCCTGAAGTAACGTACAGTGTGTTGCCCGAGACTCGGCAGACACAGAGGGCCTCCGAGGGTCGTATGGGAATCAATGCTGCTCAGCAGGCACGCAGGGGTGTGGAGTGCGTCAGTGATCTTGGAACAAAAATGATGCTCACCCGAGGGGCCTAGGAGTCCTGAAAAGGGTACTTCCTTTAAGATAAAGCGGAACCTCCACTAAGAGCTCATGGAAAGAGCTGCATGCCTCCCTTTCTGCAGGGCTACTCAGGGCCTTACCTCGAGGCAAGGACTCACGTTGAGATTCCCTTTAGCTCTAGAGCATGGCAAGGTGAGCCCCACCCGGAGCAATGAAGCTCCGTGTGTAGCCAGAGAAAACTCATTTTCTTCCCACACCAATGCTAGAGTGGCCAGAGGCCTGTCAACAGCAGAGAATTTCAGGGAGCTTCACGGCAGCAAGAATGGAGCTTTCCAAATGGAAAGCAAGGCTAGGACCATCATGCCCCCATTACCATTGGCACAGGCAGCATACATCTCTGTGGTTTCTAACAAGTCAAAAGAGACACAGAGTACACACTAGTTGCTTCCCTGAATCAACTTCTCGAGGCAGGGTGTTCTGCTCCTTGTGAACGGCCTCAACAAGGAACGCCCTAGCTAGGCCTCTGGGCCCCTGCCTCTTCAAAAGCCTGCAGTGCTACAGGAAAAACTGTGCTTTAGTTGCAATAGGAACGCATGCCGTCTTTCTCCTGGAGGCAGGATGACTTCAGGTAGGAGGTCCTGGATGGAAGAAGCCTAGTGTTTTTCTCTGTGCAGCTCAGACTAGGGAATGAGTGCGATTTGCAGGCCTGTTGGAACTTGCTAGAATGTTGCTCTTTTACCTGTGCGAGTGCTGTGAATCAAGATATCACAAGAAAGAGTGTAGTGTGTTGCCCATGACTCAGCACACACAGAGGACCTCCGAGGGACCAATGGGCCTCGTCGTTGCTCAGCAGGCCTACAGGGGTGTGGAGGTACTCAGGGATCTTGGAACAAAAATGATGCTCACCCGAGAGGCCTAGGAGTCCTGAAAAGGGTACTTCCTTTAAAGTAAAGCAGAACAGCGACTTAGAGCTAATGGAAAGAGCTGCATGCCTACCTTATGGCAGGGCTACTCAGGGCCTTACCTCGAGGCAAGGACTCACGTTGAGATTCCCTTTAGTTCTAGAGCATGGCAAGGTGAGCCCCACCCCGGCCAAAGAAGCTCCGTGTGTAGCCAGAGAAAACTCATTTTCTTCCCACCTCAATGCTAGAGTGGCGAGAGGCCTGTCAACAGCAGAGAATTTCAGGGAGCTTCACGGCAGCAAGAATGGAGCTTTCCAAATGGAAAGCAAGGCTAGGACCATCATGCCCCCATTTCCATGGGCACAGGCAGCATACATCTCTGTGGTTTTTAACAAGTCAAATGAGACACAGAGTACACACTGTTTTCTTCCCTGAATCCACTTCTCGAGGCAGGGTGCTCTGCATCTAGTGAACGGCCTCACCAAGGAAAGCCCTAGCTAGGCCTCTGGGCCCGTGCCTCTTCAAAAGCCTGCAGTACTTCAGGAAAAACTGTGCTTTAGTTGCAATAGGAACGCAAGCCGTCGTTTTCCTGGAGGCAGGGTGACTTCAGGTAGGAGGTCCTGGATGGAAGGAGAAGCCTAGTGTTTTTCTCTGTGCAGCTCAGACCAGGGAATGAGTGCAACTTCCATGGCATTTTGGAACTTGCTAGAACGGTGCTCGTGAACCTGTATGAGTGCTGGCTAATTCAAGATGTCCCAGTAAGAGTGCACTTTGTTGCCCTACACTCGGCATACACACTGTGAGTCGGAAAGCTACGGGCCTGGATATTGCTTAGAAGGGCCAGGGGAGCCTGAGGGTACTTGCTGTTCTTGCAGGAAATAGGGTTTCCAGGCGAGGCACCTAGGTGTCCTGAAAAGCGTACTGGCGTTAAAATGCTGCAGAGCAGCGACTACGGCCTCATGGAAACTGCTACACGCCTCCGCTTCTGCATAGCATTTCAGGGCCTTCCCTCGAGGCAAGTTCTCACGTTGCTTGCACTGTGAGCGACACAGCATGTTAGGATGCTGTATTTCTCCTTGAATAGAGTGACTTCAGGAAAGAGGTCCTCGATAAATTCTAAGAAGAGTGTTATCTCAGGACATTCAGACGAAGGCAATGTCGAAAACTTCCAGGGCATGTTGGACTGCCTAGAAATGTGGTTCTGATGCTGTTCGACTGCTCTGCAAATAGAGCTCTCCTGAAGTAACGTACAGTGTGTTGCCCGAGACTCGGCAGACACAGAGGGCCTCCGAGGGTCGTATGGGAATCAATGCTGCTCAGCAGGCACGCAGGGGTGTGGAGTGCGTCAGTGATCTTGGAACAAAAATGATGCTCACCCGAGGGGCCTAGGAGTCCTGAAAAGGGTACTTCCTTTAAGATAAAGCGGAACCTCCACTAAGAGCTCATGGAAAGAGCTGCATGCCTCCCTTTCTGCAGGGCTACTCAGGGCCTTACCTCGAGGCAAGGACTCACGTTGAGATTCCCTTTAGCTCTAGAGCATGGCAAGGTGAGCCCCACCCGGAGCAATGAAGCTCCGTGTGTAGCCAGAGAAAACTCATTTTCTTCCCACACCAATGCTAGAGTGGCCAGAGGCCTGTCAACAGCAGAGAATTTCAGGGAGCTTCACGGCAGCAAGAATGGAGCTTTCCAAATGGAAAGCAAGGCTAGGACCATCATGCCCCCATTACCATTGGCACAGGCAGCATACATCTCTGTGGTTTCTAACAAGTCAAAAGAGACACAGAGTACACACTAGTTGCTTCCCTGAATCAACTTCTCGAGGCAGGGTGTTCTGCTCCTTGTGAACGGCCTCAACAAGGAACGCCCTAGCTAGGCCTCTGGGCCCCTGCCTCTTCAAAAGCCTGCAGTGCTACAGGAAAAACTGTGCTTTAGTTGCAATAGGAACGCATGCCGTCTTTCTCCTGGAGGCAGGATGACTTCAGGTAGGAGGTCCTGGATGGAAGGAGAAGCCTAGTGTTTTTCTCTGTGCAGCTCAGACTAGGGAATGAGTGCGATTTCCAGGCCTGTTGGAACTTGCTAGAATGTTGCTCTTTTACCTGTGCGAGTGCTGTGAATCAAGATATCACAAGAAAGAGTGTAGTGTGTTGCCCATGACTCAGCACACACAGAGGACCTCCGAGGGACCAATGGGCCTCGTCGTTGCTCAGCAGGCCTACAGGGGTGTGGAGGTACTCAGGGATCTTGGAACAAAAATGATGCTCACCCGAGAGGCCTAGGAGTCCTGAAAAGGGTACTTCCTTTAAAGTAAAGCAGAACAGCGACTTAGAGCTAATGGAAAGAGCTGCATGCCTACCTTATGGCAGGGCTACTCAGGGCCTTACCTCGAGGCAAGGACTCACGTTGAGATTCCCTTTAGCTCTAGAGCATGGCAAGGTGAGCCCCACCCCGGCCAAAGAAGCTCCGTGTGTAGCCAGAGAAAACTCATTTTCTTCCCACCTCAATGCTAGAGTGGCGAGAGGCCTGTCAACAGCAGAGAATTTCAGGGAGCTTCACGGCAGCAAGAATGGAGCTTTCCAAATGGAAAGCAAGGCTAGGACCATCATGCCCCCATTACCATTGGCACAGGCAGCATACATCTCTGTGGTTTCTAACAAGTCAAAAGAGACACAGAGTACACACTAGTTGCTTCCCTGAATCAACTTCTCGAGGCAGGGTGTTCTGCACCTTGTGAACGGCCTCAACAAGGAACGCCCTAGCTAGGGCTCTGGGCCCGTAGCTCTTCAAAAGCCTGCAATGCTACAGGAAAAACTGTGCTTTAGTTGCAATAGGAACGCATGCCGTCTTTCTCCTGGAGGCAGGATGACTTCAGGTAGGAGGTCCTGGATGGAAGGAGAAGCCTAGTGTTTTTCTCTGTGCAGCTCAGACTAGGGAATGAGTGCGATTTCCAGGCCTGTTGGAACTTGCTAGAATGTTGCTCTTTTACCTGTGCGAGTGCTGTGAATCAAGATATCACAAGAAAGAGTGTAGTGTGTTGCCCATGACTCAGCACACACAGAGGACCTCCGAGGGACCAATGGGCCTCGTCGTTGCTCAGCAGGCCTACAGGGGTGTGGAGGTACTCAGGGATCTTGGAACAAAAATGATGCTCACCCGAGAGGCCTAGGAGTCCTGAAAAGGGTACTTCCTTTAAAGTAAAGCAGAACAGCGACTTAGAGCTAATGGAAAGAGCTGCATGCCTACCTTATGGCAGGGCTACTCAGGGCCTTACCTCGAGGCAAGGACTCACGTTGAGATTCCCTTTAGCTCTAGAGCATGGCAAGGTGAGCCCCACCCCGGCCAAAGAAGCTCCGTGTGTAGCCAGAGAAAACTCATTTTCTTCCCACCTCAATGCTAGAGTGGCGAGAGGCCTGTCAACAGCAGAGAATTTCAGGGAGCTTCACGGCAGCAAGAATGGAGCTTTCCAAATGGAAAGCAAGGCTAGTACCATCATGCCCCCATTTCCATGGGCACAGGCAGCATACATCTCTGTGGTTTTTAACAAGTCAAATGAGACACAGAGTACACACTGTTTTCTTCCCTGAATCCACTTCTCGAGGCAGGGTGCTCTGCATCTAGTGAACGGCCTCACCAAGGAAAGCCCTAGCTAGGCCTCTGGGCCCGTGCCTCTTCAAAAGCCTGCAGTACTTCAGGAAAAACTGTGCTTTAGTTGCAATAGGAACGCAAGCCGTCGTTTTCCTGGAGGCAGGGTGACTTCAGGTAGGAGGTCCTGGATGGAAGGAGAAGCCTAGTGTTTTTCTCTGTGCAGCTCAGACCAGGGAATGAGTGCAACTTCCATGGCATTTTGGAACTTGCTAGAACGGTGCTCGTGAACCTGTATGAGTGCTGGCTAATTCAAGATGTCCCAGTAAGAGTGCACTTTGTTGCCCTACACTCGGCATACACACTGTGAGTCGGAAAGCTACGGGCCTGGATATTGCTTAGAAGGGCCAGGGGAGCCTGAGGGTACTTGCTGTTCTTGCAGGAAATAGGGTTTCCAGGCGAGGCACCTAGGTGTCCTGAAAAGCGTACTGGCGTTAAAATGCTGCAGAGCAGCGACTACGGCCTCATGGAAACTGCTACACGCCTCCGCTTCTGCATAGCATTTCAGGGCCTTCCCTCGAGGCAAGTTCTCACGTTGCTTGCACTGTGAGCGACACAGCATGTTAGGATGCTGTATTTCTCCTTGAATAGAGTGACTTCAGGAAAGAGGTCCTCGATAAATTCTAAGAAGAGTGTTATCTCAGGACATTCAGACGAAGGCAATGTCGAAAACTTCCAGGGCATGTTGGACTGCCTAGAAATGTGGTTCTGATGCTGTTCGACTGCTCTGCAAATAGAGCTCTCCTGAAGTAACGTACAGTGTGTTGCCCGAGACTCGGCAGACACAGAGGGCCTCCGAGGGTCGTATGGGAATCAATGCTGCTCAGCAGGCACGCAGGGGTGTGGAGTGCGTCAGTGATCTTGGAACAAAAATGATGCTCACCCGAGGGGCCTAGGAGTCCTGAAAAGGGTACTTCCTTTAAGATAAAGCGGAACCTCCACTAAGAGCTCATGGAAAGAGCTGCATGCCTCCCTTTCTGCAGGGCTACTCAGGGCCTTACCTCGAGGCAAGGACTCACGTTGAGATTCCCTTTAGCTCTAGAGCATGGCAAGGTGAGCCCCACCCGGAGCAATGAAGCTCCGTGTGTAGCCAGAGAAAACTCATTTTCTTCCCACACCAATGCTAGAGTGGCCAGAGGCCTGTCAACAGCAGAGAATTTCAGGGAGCTTCACGGCAGCAAGAATGGAGCTTTCCAAATGGAAAGCAAGGCTAGGACCATCATGCCCCCATTACCATTGGCACAGGCAGCATACATCTCTGTGGTTTCTAACAAGTCAAAAGAGACACAGAGTACACACTAGTTGCTTCCCTGAATCAACTTCTCGAGGCAGGGTGTTCTGCTCCTTGTGAACGGCCTCAACAAGGAACGCCCTAGCTAGGCCTCTGGGCCCCTGCCTCTTCAAAAGCCTGCAGTGCTACAGGAAAAACTGTGCTTTAGTTGCAATAGGAACGCATGCCGTCTTTCTCCTGGAGGCAGGATGACTTCAGGTAGGAGGTCCTGGATGGAAGGAGAAGCCTAGTGTTTTTCTCTGTGCAGCTCAGACTAGGGAATGAGTGCGATTTCCAGGCCTGTTGGAACTTGCTAGAATGTTGCTCTTTTACCTGTGCGAGTGCTGTGAATCAAGATATCACAAGAAAGAGTGTAGTGTGTTGCCCATGACTCAGCACACACAGAGGACCTCCGAGGGACCAATGGGCCTCGTCGTTGCTCAGCAGGCCTACAGGGGTGTGGAGGTACTCAGGGATCTTGGAACAAAAATGATGCTCACCCGAGAGGCCTAGGAGTCCTGAAAAGGGTACTTCCTTTAAAGTAAAGCAGAACAGCGACTTAGAGCTAATGGAAAGAGCTGCATGCCTACCTTATGGCAGGGCTACTCAGGGCCTTACCTCGAGGCAAGGACTCACGTTGAGATTCCCTTTAGCTCTAGAGCATGGCAAGGTGAGCCCCACCCCGGCCAAAGAAGCTCCGTGTGTAGCCAGAGAAAACTCATTTTCTTCCCACCTCAATGCTAGAGTGGCGAGAGGCCTGTCAACAGCAGAGAATTTCAGGGAGCTTCACGGCAGCAAGAATGGAGCTTTCCAAATGGAAAGCAAGGCTAGGACCATCATGCCCCCATTACCATTGGCACAGGCAGCATACATCTCTGTGGTTTCTAACAAGTCAAAAGAGACACAGAGTACACACTAGTTGCTTCCCTGAATCAACTTCTCGAGGCAGGGTGTTCTGCACCTTGTGAACGGCCTCAACAAGGAACGCCCTAGCTAGGGCTCTGGGCCCGTAGCTCTTCAAAAGCCTGCAATGCTACAGGAAAAACTGTGCTTTAGTTGCAATAGGAACGCATGCCGTCTTTCTCCTGGAGGCAGGATGACTTCAGGTAGGAGGTCCTGGATGGAAGGAGAAGCCTAGTGTTTTTCTCTGTGCAGCTCAGACTAGGGAATGAGTGCGATTTCCAGGCCTGTTGGAACTTGCTAGAATGTTGCTCTTTTACCTGTGCGAGTGCTGTGAATCAAGATATCACAAGAAAGAGTGTAGTGTGTTGCCCATGACTCAGCACACACAGAGGACCTCCGAGGGACCAATGGGCCTCGTCGTTGCTCAGCAGGCCTACAGGGGTGTGGAGGTACTCAGGGATCTTGGAACAAAAATGATGCTCACCCGAGAGGCCTAGGAGTCCTGAAAAGGGTACTTCCTTTAAAGTAAAGCAGAACAGCGACTTAGAGCTAATGGAAAGAGCTGCATGCCTACCTTATGGCAGGGCTACTCAGGGCCTTACCTCGAGGCAAGGACTCACGTTGAGATTCCCTTTAGCTCTAGAGCATGGCAAGGTGAGCCCCACCCCGGCCAAAGAAGCTCCGTGTGTAGCCAGAGAAAACTCATTTTCTTCCCACCTCAATGCTAGAGTGGCGAGAGGCCTGTCAACAGCAGAGAATTTCAGGGAGCTTCACGGCAGCAAGAATGGAGCTTTCCAAATGGAAAGCAAGGCTAGTACCATCATGCCCCCATTTCCATGGGCACAGGCAGCATACATCTCTGTGGTTTTTAACAAGTCAAATGAGACACAGAGTACACACTGTTTTCTTCCCTGAATCCACTTCTCGAGGCAGGGTGCTCTGCATCTAGTGAACGGCCTCACCAAGGAAAGCCCTAGCTAGGCCTCTGGGCCCGTGCCTCTTCAAAAGCCTGCAGTACTTCAGGAAAAACTGTGCTTTAGTTGCAATAGGAACGCAAGCCGTCGTTTTCCTGGAGGCAGGGTGACTTCAGGTAGGAGGTCCTGGATGGAAGGAGAAGCCTAGTGTTTTTCTCTGTGCAGCTCAGACCAGGGAATGAGTGCAACTTCCATGGCATTTTGGAACTTGCTAGAACGGTGCTCGTGAACCTGTATGAGTGCTGGCTAATTCAAGATGTCCCAGTAAGAGTGCACTTTGTTGCCCTACACTCGGCATACACACTGTGAGTCGGAAAGCTACGGGCCTGGATATTGCTTAGAAGGGCCAGGGGAGCCTGAGGGTACTTGCTGTTCTTGCAGGAAATAGGGTTTCCAGGCGAGGCACCTAGGTGTCCTGAAAAGCGTACTGGCGTTAAAATGCTGCAGAGCAGCGACTACGGCCTCATGGAAACTGCTACACGCCTCCGCTTCTGCATAGCATTTCAGGGCCTTCCATCGAGGCAAGTTCTCACGTTGCTTGCACTGTGAGCGACACAGCATGTTAGGATGCTGTATTTCTCCTTGAATAGAGTGACTTCAGGAAAGAGGTCCTCGATAAATTCTAAGAAGAGTGTTATCTCAGGACATTCAGACGAAGGCAATGTCGAAAACTTCCAGGGCATGTTGGACTGCCTAGAAATGTGGTTCTGATGCTGTTCGACTGCTCTGCAAATAGAGCTCTCCTGAAGTAACGTACAGTGTGTTGCCCGAGACTCGGCAGACACAGAGGGCCTCCGAGGGTCGTATGGGAATCAATGCTGCTCAGCAGGCACGCAGGGGTGTGGAGTGCGTCAGTGATCTTGGAACAAAAATGATGCTCACCCGAGGGGCCTAGGAGTCCTGAAAAGGGTACTTCCTTTAAGATAAAGCGGAACCTCCACTAAGAGCTCATGGAAAGAGCTGCATGCCTCCCTTTCTGCAGGGCTACTCAGGGCCTTACCTCGAGGCAAGGACTCACGTTGAGATTCCCTTTAGCTCTAGAGCATGGCAAGGTGAGCCCCACCCGGAGCAATGAAGCTCCGTGTGTAGCCAGAGAAAACTCATTTTCTTCCCACACCAATGCTAGAGTGGCGAGAGGCCTGTCAACAGCATAGAATTTCAGGGAGCTTCACGGCAGCAAGAATGGAGCTTTCCAAATGGAAAGCAAGGCTAGGACCATCATGCCCCCATTACCATTGGCACAGGCAGCATACATCTCTGTGGTTTCTAACAAGTCAAAAGAGACACAGAGTACACACTAGTTGCTTCCCTGAATCAACTTCTCGAGGCAGGGTGTTCTGCTCCTTGTGAACGGCCTCAACAAGGAACGCCCTAGCTAGGCCTCTGGGCCCCTGCCTCTTCAAAAGCCTGCAGTGCTACAGGAAAAACTGTGCTTTAGTTGCAATAGGAACGCATGCCGTCTTTCTCCTGGAGGCAGGATGACTTCAGGTAGGAGGTCCTGGATGGAAGGAGAAGCCTAGTGTTTTTCTCTGTGCAGCTCAGACTAGGGAATGAGTGCGATTTCCAGGCCTGTTGGAACTTGCTAGAATGTTGCTCTTTTACCTGTGCGAGTGCTGTGAATCAAGATATCACAAGAAAGAGTGTAGTGTGTTGCCCATGACTCAGCACACACAGAGGACCTCCGAGGGACCAATGGGCCTCGTCGTTGCTCAGCAGGCCTACAGGGGTGTGGAGGTACTCAGGGATCTTGGAACAAAAATGATGCTCACCCGAGAGGCCTAGGAGTCCTGAAAAGGGTACTTCCTTTAAAGTAAAGCAGAACAGCGACTTAGAGCTAATGGAAAGAGCTGCATGCCTACCTTATGGCAGGGCTACTCAGGGCCTTACCTCGAGGCAAGGACTCACGTTGAGATTCCCTTTAGCTCTAGAGCATGGCAAGGTGAGCCCCACCCCGGCCAAAGAAGCTCCGTGTGTAGCCAGAGAAAACTCATTTTCTTCCCACCTCAATGCTAGAGTGGCGAGAGGCCTGTCAACAGCAGAGAATTTCAGGGAGCTTCACGGCAGCAAGAATGGAGCTTTCCAAATGGAAAGCAAGGCTAGGACCATCATGCCCCCATTACCATTGGCACAGGCAGCATACATCTCTGTGGTTTCTAACAAGTCAAAAGAGACACAGAGTACACACTAGTTGCTTCCCTGAATCAACTTCTCGAGGCAGGGTGTTCTGCACCTTGTGAACGGCCTCAACAAGGAACGCCCTAGCTAGGGCTCTGGGCCCGTAGCTCTTCAAAAGCCTGCAATGCTACAGGAAAAACTGTGCTTTAGTTGCAATAGGAACGCATGCCGTCTTTCTCCTGGAGGCAGGATGACTTCAGGTAGGAGGTCCTGGATGGAAGGAGAAGCCTAGTGTTTTTCTCTGTGCAGCTCAGACTAGGGAATGAGTGCGATTTGCAGGCCTGTTGGAACTTGCTAGAATGTTGCTCTTTTACCTGTGCGAGTGCTGTGAATCAAGATATCACAAGAAAGAGTGTAGTGTGTTGCCCATGACTCAGCACACACAGAGGACCTCCGAGGGACCAATGGGCCTCGTCGTTGCTCAGCAGGCCTACAGGGGTGTGGAGGTACTCAGGGATCTTGGAACAAAAATGATGCTCACCCGAGAGGCCTAGGAGTCCTGAAAAGGGTACTTCCTTTAAAGTAAAGCAGAACAGCGACTTAGAGCTAATGGAAAGAGCTGCATGCCTACCTTATGGCAGGGCTACTCAGGGCCTTACCTCGAGGCAAGGACTCACGTTGAGATTCCCTTTAGCTCTAGAGCATGGCAAGGTGAGCCCCACCCCGGCCAAAGAAGCTCCGTGTGTAGCCAGAGAAAACTCATTTTCTTCCCACCTCAATGCTAGAGTGGCGAGAGGCCTGTCAACAGCAGAGAATTTCAGGGAGCTTCACGGCAGCAAGAATGGAGCTTTCCAAATGGAAAGCAAGGCTAGGACCATCATGCCCCCATTACCATTGGCACAGGCAGCATACATCTCTGTGGTTTTTAACAAGTCAAATGAGACACAGAGTACACACTGTTTTCTTCCCTGAATCCACTTCTCGAGGCAGGGTGCTCTGCATCTAGTGAACGGCCTCACCAAGGAAAGCCCTAGCTAGGCCTCTGGGCCCGTGCCTCTTCAAAAGCCTGCAGTACTTCAGGAAAAACTGTGCTTTAGTTGCAATAGGAACGCAAGCCGTCGTTTTCCTGGAGGCAGGGTGACTTCAGGTAGGAGGTCCTGGATGGAAGGAGAAGCCTAGTGTTTTTCTCTGTGCAGCTCAGACCAGGGAATGAGTGCAACTTCCATGGCATTTTGGAACTTGCTAGAACGGTGCTCGTGAACCTGTATGAGTGCTGGCTAATTCAAGATGTCCCAGTAAGAGTGCACTTTGTTGCCCTACACTCGGCATACACACTGTGAGTCGGAAAGCTACGGGCCTGGATATTGCTTAGAAGGGCCAGGGGAGCCTGAGGGTACTTGCTGTTCTTGCAGGAAATAGGGTTTCCAGGCGAGGCACCTAGGTGTCCTGAAAAGCGTACTGGCGTTAAAATGCTGCAGAGCAGCGACTACGGCCTCATGGAAACTGCTACACGCCTCCGCTTCTGCATAGCATTTCAGGGCCTTCCCTCGAGGCAAGTTCTCACGTTGCTTGCACTGTGAGCGACACAGCATGTTAGGATGCTGTATTTCTCCTTGAATAGAGTGACTTCAGGAAAGAGGTCCTCGATAAATTCTAAGAAGAGTGTTATCTCAGGACATTCAGACGAAGGCAATGTCGAAAACTTCCAGGGCATGTTGGACTGCCTAGAAATGTGGTTCTGATGCTGTTCGACTGCTCTGCAAATAGAGCTCTCCTGAAGTAACGTACAGTGTGTTGCCCGAGACTCGGCAGACACAGAGGGCCTCCGAGGGTCGTATGGGAATCAATGCTGCTCAGCAGGCACGCAGGGGTGTGGAGTGCATCAGTGATTTGGAACAAAAATGATGCTCACCCGAGGGGCCTAGGAGTCCTGAAAAGGGTACTTCCTTTAAGATAAAGCGGAACCTCCACTAAGAGCTCATGGAAAGAGCTGCATGCCTCCCTTTCTGCAGGGCTACTCAGGGCCTTACCTCGAGGCAAGGACTCACGTTGAGATTCCCTTTAGCTCTAGAGCATGGCAAGGTGAGCCCCACCCGGAGCAATGAAGCTCCGTGTGTAGCCAGAGAAAACTCATTTTCTTCCCACACCAATGCTAGAGTGGCCAGAGGCCTGTCAACAGCAGAGAATTTCAGGGAGCTTCACGGCAGCAAGAATGGAGCTTTCCAAATGGAAAGCAAGGCTAGGACCATCATGCCCCCATTACCATTGGCACAGGCAGCATACATCTCTGTGGTTTCTAACAAGTCAAAAGAGACACAGAGTACACACTAGTTGCTTCCCTGAATCAACTTCTCGAGGCAGGGTGTTCTGCTCCTTGTGAACGGCCTCAACAAGGAACGCCCTAGCTAGGCCTCTGGGCCCCTGCCTCTTCAAAAGCCTGCAGTGCTACAGGAAAAACTGTGCTTTAGTTGCAATAGGAACGCATGCCGTCTTTCTCCTGGAGGCAGGATGACTTCAGGTAGGAGGTCCTGGATGGAAGGAGAAGCCTAGTGTTTTTCTCTGTGCAGCTCAGACTAGGGAATGAGTGCGATTTCCAGGCCTGTTGGAACTTGCTAGAATGTTGCTCTTTTACCTGTGCGAGTGCTGTGAATCAAGATATCACAAGAAAGAGTGTAGTGTGTTGCCCATGACTCAGCACACACAGAGGACCTCCGAGGGACCAATGGGCCTCGTCGTTGCTCAGCAGGCCTACAGGGGTGTGGAGGTACTCAGGGATCTTGGAACAAAAATGATGCTCACCCGAGAGGCCTAGGAGTCCTGAAAAGGGTACTTCCTTTAAAGTAAAGCAGAACAGCGACTTAGAGCTCATGGAAAGAGCTGCATGCCTACCTTTTTGCAGGGCTACTCAGGGCCTTAGCTCGAGGCAAGGACTCACGTTGAGATTCCCTTTAGCTCTAGAGCATGGCAAGGTGAGCCCCACCCGGAGCAATGAAGCTCCGTGTGTAGCCAGAGAAAACTCATTTTCTTCCCACCTCAATGCTAGAGTGGCGAGAGGCCTGTCAACAGCAGAGAATTTCAGGGAGCTTCACGGCAGCAAGAATGGAGCTTTCCAAATGGAAAGCAAGGCTAGGACCATCATGCCCCCATTACCATTGGCACAGGCAGCATACATCTCTGTGGTTTCTAACAAGTCAAAAGAGACACAGAGTACACACTAGTTGCTTCCCTGAATCAACTTCTCGAGGCAGGGTGTTCTGCACCTTGTGAACGGCCTCAACAAGGAACGCCCTAGCTAGGGCTCTGGGCCCGTAGCTCTTCAAAAGCCTGCAATGCTACAGGAAAAACTGTGCTTTAGTTGCAATAGGAACGCATGCCGTCTTTCTCCTGGAGGCAGGATGACTTCAGGTAGGAGGTCCTGGATGGAAGGAGAAGCCTAGTGTTTTTCTCTGTGCAGCTCAGACTAGGGAATGAGTGCGATTTGCAGGCCTGTTGGAACTTGCTAGAATGTTGCTCTTTTACCTGTGCGAGTGCTGTGAATCAAGATATCACAAGAAAGAGTGTAGTGTGTTGCCCATGACTCAGCACACACAGAGGACCTCCGAGGGACCAATGGGCCTCGTCGTTGCTCAGCAGGCCTACAGGGGTGTGGAGGTACTCAGGGATCTTGGAACAAAAATGATGCTCACCCGAGAGGCCTAGGAGTCCTGAAAAGGGTACTTCCTTTAAAGTAAAGCAGAACAGCGACTTAGAGCTAATGGAAAGAGCTGCATGCCTACCTTATGGCAGGGCTACTCAGGGCCTTACCTCGAGGCAAGGACTCACGTTGAGATTCCCTTTAGCTCTAGAGCATGGCAAGGTGAGCCCCACCCCGGCCAAAGAAGCTCCGTGTGTAGCCAGAGAAAACTCATTTTCTTCCCACCTCAATGCTAGAGTGGCGAGAGGCCTGTCAACAGCAGAGAATTTCAGGGAGCTTCACGGCAGCAAGAATGGAGCTTTCCAAATGGAAAGCAAGGCTAGGACCATCATGCCCCCATTTCCATGGGCACAGGCAGCATACATCTCTGTGGTTTTTAACAAGTCAAATGAGACACAGAGTACACACTGTTTTCTTCCCTGAATCCACTTCTCGAGGCAGGGTGCTCTGCATCTAGTGAACGGCCTCACCAAGGAAAGCCCTAGCTAGGCCTCTGGGCCCGTGCCTCTTCAAAAGCCTGCAGTACTTCAGGAAAAACTGTGCTTTAGTTGCAATAGGAACGCAAGCCGTCGTTTTCCTGGAGGCAGGGTGACTTCAGGTAGGAGGTCCTGGATGGAAGGAGAAGCCTAGTGTTTTTCTCTGTGCAGCTCAGACCAGGGAATGAGTGCAACTTCCATGGCATTTTGGAACTTGCTAGAACGGTGCTCGTGAACCTGTA
This sequence comes from Balaenoptera ricei, assembly GCF_028023285.1. Taxonomy (NCBI): domain Eukaryota; kingdom Metazoa; phylum Chordata; class Mammalia; order Artiodactyla; family Balaenopteridae; genus Balaenoptera; species Balaenoptera ricei. Next base: position 82,541,755 of record NC_082654.1, read on the forward strand.
TGAGTGCTGGCTAATTCAAGATGTCCCAGTAAGAGTGCACTTTGTTGCCCTACACTCGGCATACACACTGTGAGTCGGAAAGCTACGGGCCTGGATATTGCTTAGAAGGGCCAGGGGAGCCTGAGGGTACTTGCTGTTCTTGCAGGAAATAGGGTTTCCAGGCGAGGCACCTAGGTGTCCTGAAAAGCGTACTGGCGTTAAAATGCTGCAGAGCAGCGACTACGGCCTCATGGAAACTGCTACACGCCTCCGCTTCTGCATAGCATTTCAGGGCCTTCCCTCGAGGCAAGTTCTCACGTTGCTTGCACTGTGAGCGACACAGCATGTTAGGATGCTGTATTTCTCCTTGAATAGAGTGACTTCAGGAAAGAGGTCCTCGATAAATTCTAAGAAGAGTGTTATCTCAGGACATTCAGACGAAGGCAATGTCGAAAACTTCCAGGGCATGTTGGACTGCCTAGAAATGTGGTTCTGATGCTGTTCGACTGCTCTGCAAATAGAGCTCTCCTGAAGTAACGTACAGTGTGTTGCCCGAGACTCGGCAGACACAGAGGGCCTCCGAGGGTCGTATGGGAATCAATGCTGCTCAGCAGGCACGCAGGGGTGTGGAGTGCATCAGTGATCTTGGAACAAAAATGATGCTCACCCGAGGGGCCTAGGAGTCCTGAAAAGGGTACTTCCTTTAAGATAAAGCGGAACCTCCACTAAGAGCTCATGGAAAGAGCTGCATGCCTCCCTTTCTGCAGGGCTACTCAGGGCCTTACCTCGAGGCAAGGACTCACGTTGAGATTCCCTTTAGCTCTAGAGCATGGCAAGGTGAGCCCCACCCGGAGCAATGAAGCTCCGTGTGTAGCCAGAGAAAACTCATTTTCTTCCCACACCAATGCTAGAGTGGCCAGAGGCCTGTCAACAGCAGAGAATTTCAGGGAGCTTCACGGCAGCAAGAATGGAGCTTTCCAAATGGAAAGCAAGGCTAGGACCATCATGCCCCCATTACCATTGGCACAGGCAGCATACATCTCTGTGGTTTCTAACAAGTCAAAAGAGACACAGAGTACACACTAGTTGCTTCCCTGAATCAACTTCTCGAGGCAGGGTGTTCTGCTCCTTGTGAACGGCCTCAACAAGGAACGCCCTAGCTAGGCCTCTGGGCCCCTGCCTCTTCAAAAGCCTGCAGTGCTACAGGAAAAACTGTGCTTTAGTTGCAATAGGAACGCATGCCGTCTTTCTCCTGGAGGCAGGATGACTTCAGGTAGGAGGTCCTGGATGGAAGGAGAAGCCTAGTGTTTTTCTCTGTGCAGCTCAGACTAGGGAATGAGTGCGATTTCCAGGCCTGTTGGAACTTGCTAGAATGTTGCTCTTTTACCTGTGCGAGTGCTGTGAATCAAGATATCACAAGAAAGAGTGTAGTGTGTTGCCCATGACTCAGCACACACAGAGGACCTCCGAGGGACCAATGGGCCTCGTCGTTGCTCAGCAGGCCTACAGGGGTGTGGAGGTACTCAGGGATCTTGGAACAAAAATGATGCTCACCCGAGAGGCCTAGGAGTCCTGAAAAGGGTACTTCCTTTAAAGTAAAGCAGAACAGCGACTTAGAGCTCATGGAAAGAGCTGCATGCCTACCTTTTTGCAGGGCTACTCAGGGCCTTAGCTCGAGGCAAGGACTCACGTTGAGATTCCCTTTAGCTCTAGAGCATGGCAAGGTGAGCCCCACCCGGAGCAATGAAGCTCCGTGTGTAGCCAGAGAAAACTCATTTTCTTCCCACACCAATGCTAGAGTGGCCAGAGGCCTGTCAACAGCAGAGAATTTCAGGGAGCTTCACGGCAGCAAGAATGGAGCTTTCCAAATGGAAAGCAAGGCTAGGACCATCATGCCCCCATTACCATTGGCACAGGCAGCATACATCTCTGTGGTTTCTAACAAGTCAAAAGAGACACAGAGTACACACTAGTTGCTTCCCTGAATCAACTTCTCGAGGCAGGGTGTTCTGCACCTTGTGAACGGCCTCAACAAGGAACGCCCTAGCTAGGGCTCTGGGCCCGTAGCTCTTCAAAAGCCTGCAGTGCTACAGGAAAAACTGTGCTTTAGTTGCAATAGGAACGCATGCCGTCTTTCTCCTGGAGGCAGGATGACTTCAGGTAGGAGGTCCTGGATGGAAGGAGAAGCCTAGTGTTTTTCTCTGTGCAGCTCAGACTAGGGAATGAGTGCGATTTGCAGGCCTGTTGGAACTTGCTAGAATGTTGCTCTTTTACCTGTGCGAGTGCTGTGAATCAAGATATCACAAGAAAGAGTGTAGTGTGTTGCCCATGACTCAGCACACACAGAGGACCTCCGAGGGACCAATGGGCCTCGTCGTTGCTCAGCAGGCCTACAGGGGTGTGGAGGTACTCAGGGATCTTGGAACAAAAATGATGCTCACCCGAGAGGCCTAGGAGTCCTGAAAAGGGTACTTCCTTTAAAGTAAAGCAGAACAGCGACTTAGAGCTCATGGAAAGAGCTGCATGCCTACCTTATGGCAGGGCTACTCAGGGTCTTACCTCGAGGCAAGGACTCACGTTGAGATTCCCTTTAGCTCTAGAGCATGGCAAGGTGAGCCCCACCCCGGCCAAAGAAGCTCCGTGTGTAGCCAGAGAAAACTCATTTTCTTCCCACCTCAATGCTAGAGTGGCGAGAGGCCTGTCAACAGCAGAGAATTTCAGGGAGCTTCACGGCAGCAAGAATGGAGCTTTCCAAATGGAAAGCAAGGCTAGTACCATCATGCCCCCATTTCCATGGGCACAGGCAGCATACATCTCTGTGGTTTTTAACAAGTCAAATGAGACACAGAGTACACACTGTTTTCTTCCCTGAATCCACTTCTCGAGGCAGGGTGCTCTGCATCTAGTGAACGGCCTCACCAAGGAAAGCCCTAGCTAGGCCTCTGGGCCCGTGCCTCTTCAAAAGCCTGCAGTACTTCAGGAAAAACTGTGCTTTAGTTGCAATAGGAACGCAAGCCGTCGTTTTCCTGGAGGCAGGGTGACTTCAGGTAGGAGGTCCTGGATGGAAGGAGAAGCCTAGTGTTTTTCTCTGTGCAGCTCAGACCAGGGAATGAGTGCAACTTCCATGGCATTTTGGAACTTGCTAGAACGGTGCTCGTGAACCTGTATGAGTGCTGGCTAATTCAAGATGTCCCAGTAAGAGTGCACTCTGTTGCCCTACACTCGGCATACACACTGTGAGTCGGAAAGCTACGGGCCTGGATATTGCTTAGAAGGGCCAGGGGAGCCTGAGGGTACTTGCTGTTCTTGCAGGAAATAGGGTTTCCAGGCGAGGCACCTAGGTGTCCTGAAAAGCGTACTGGCGTTAAAATGCTGCAGAGCAGCGACTACGGCCTCATGGAAACTGCTACACGCCTCCGCTTCTGCATAGCATTTCAGGGCCTTCCCTCGAGGCAAGTTCTCACGTTGCTTGCACTGTGAGCGACACAGCATGTTAGGATGCTGTATTTCTCCTTGAATAGAGTGACTTCAGGAAAGAGGTCCTCGATAAATTCTAAGAAGAGTGTTATCTCAGGACATTCAGACGAGGGCAATGTCGAAAACTTCCAGGGCATGTTGGACTGCCTAGAAATGTGGTTCTGATGCTGTTCGACTGCTCTGCAAATAGAGCTCTCCTGAAGTAACGTACAGTGTGTTGCCCGAGACTCGGCAGACACAGAGGGCCTCCGAGGGTCGTATGGGAATCAATGCTGCTCAGCAGGCACGCAGGGGTGTGGAGTGCGTCAGTGATCTTGGAACAAAAATGATGCTCACCCGAGGGGCCTAGGAGTCCTGAAAAGGGTACTTCCTTTAAGATAAAGCGGAACCTCCACTAAGAGCTCATGGAAAGAGCTGCATGCCTCCCTTTCTGCAGGGCTACTCAGGGCCTTACCTCGAGGCAAGGACTCACGTTGAGATTCCCTTTAGCTCTAGAGCATGGCAAGGTGAGCCCCACCCGGAGCAATGAAGCTCCGTGTGTAGCCAGAGAAAACTCATTTTCTTCCCACACCAATGCTAGAGTGGCCAGAGGCCTGTCAACAGCAGAGAATTTCAGGGAGCTTCACGGCAGCAAGAATGGAGCTTTCCAAATGGAAAGCAAGGCTAGGACCATCATGCCCCCATTACCATTGGCACAGGCAGCATACATCTCTGTGGTTTCTAACAAGTCAAAAGAGACACAGAGTACACACTAGTTGCTTCCCTGAATCAACTTCTCGAGGCAGGGTGTTCTGCACCTTGTGAACGGCCTCAACAAGGAACGCCCTAGCTAGGGCTCTGGGCCCGTAGCTCTTCAAAAGCCTGCAGTGCTACAGGAAAAACTGTGCTTTAGTTGCAATAGGAACGCATGCCGTCTTTCTCCTGGAGGCAGGATGACTTCAGGTAGGAGGTCCTGGATGGAAGGAGAAGCCTAGTGTTTTTCTCTGTGCAGCTCAGACTAGGGAATGAGTGCGATTTGCAGGCCTGTTGGAACTTGCTAGAATGTTGCTCTTTTACCTGTGCGAGTGCTGTGAATCAAGATATCACAAGAAAGAGTGTAATGTGTTGCCCATGACTCAGCACACACAGAGGACCTCCGAGGGACCAATGGGCCTCGTCGTTGCTCAGCAGGCCTACAGGGGTGTGGAGGTACTCAGGGATCTTGGAACAAAAATGATGCTCACCCGAGAGGCCTAGGAGTCCTGAAAAGGGTACTTCCTTTAAAGTAAAGCAGAACAGCGACTTAGAGCTAATGGAAAGAGCTGCATGCCTACCTTATGGCAGGGCTACTCAGGGCCTTACCTCGAGGCAAGGACTCACGTTGAGATTCCCTTTAGCTCTAGAGCATGGCAAGGTGAGCCCCACCCCGGCCAAAGAAGCTCCGTGTGTAGCCAGAGAAAACTCATTTTCTTCCCACCTCAATGCTAGAGTGGCGAGAGGCCTGTCAACAGCAGAGAATTTCAGGGAGCTTCACGGCAGCAAGAATGGAGCTTTCCAAATGGAAAGCAAGGCTAGTACCATCATGCCCCCATTTCCATGGGCACAGGCAGCATACATCTCTGTGGTTTTTAACAAGTCAAATGAGACACAGAGTACACACTGTTTTCTTCCCTGAATCCACTTCTCGAGGCAGGGTGCTCTGCATCTAGTGAACGGCCTCACCAAGGAAAGCCCTAGCTAGGCCTCTGGGCCCGTGCCTCTTCAAAAGCCTGCAGTACTTCAGGAAAAACTGTGCTTTAGTTGCAATAGGAACGCAAGCCGTCGTTTTCCTGGAGGCAGGGTGACTTCAGGTAGGAGGTCCTGGATGGAAGGAGAAGCCTAGTGTTTTTCTCTGTGCAGCTCAGACCAGGGAATGAGTGCAACTTCCATGGCATTTTGGAACTTGCTAGAACGGTGCTCGTGAACCTGTATGAGTGCTGGCTAATTCAAGATGTCCCAGTAAGAGTGCACTCTGTTGCCCTACACTCGGCATACACACTGTGAGTCGGAAAGCTACGGGCCTGGATATTGCTTAGAAGGGCCAGGGGAGCCTGAGGGTACTTGCTGTTCTTGCAGGAAATAGGGTTTCCAGGCGAGGCACCTAGGTGTCCTGAAAAGCGTACTGGCGTTAAAATGCTGCAGAGCAGCGACTACGGCCTCATGGAAACTGCTACACGCCTCCGCTTCTGCATAGCATTTCAGGGCCTTCCCTCGAGGCAAGTTCTCACGTTGCTTGCACTGTGAGCGACACAGCATGTTAGGATGCTGTATTTCTCCTTGAATAGAGTGACTTCAGGAAAGAGGTCCTCGATAAATTCTAAGAAGAGTGTTATCTCAGGACATTCAGACGAGGGCAATGTCGAAAACTTCCAGGGCATGTTGGACTGCCTAGAAATGTGGTTCTGATGCTGTTCGACTGCTCTGCAAATAGAGCTCTCCTGAAGTAACGTACAGTGTGTTGCCCGAGACTCGGCAGACACAGAGGGCCTCCGAGGGTCGTATGGGAATCAATGCTGCTCAGCAGGCACGCAGGGGTGTGGAGTGCGTCAGTGATCTTGGAACAAAAATGATGCTCACCCGAGGGGCCTAGGAGTCCTGAAAAGGGTACTTCCTTTAAGATAAAGCGGAACCTCCACTAAGAGCTCATGGAAAGAGCTGCATGCCTCCCTTTCTGCAGGGCTACTCAGGGCCTTACCTCGAGGCAAGGACTCACGTTGAGATTCCCTTTAGCTCTAGAGCATGGCAAGGTGAGCCCCACCCGGAGCAATGAAGCTCCGTGTGTAGCCAGAGAAAACTCATTTTCTTCCCACACCAATGCTAGAGTGGCCAGAGGCCTGTCAACAGCAGAGAATTTCAGGGAGCTTCACGGCAGCAAGAATGGAGCTTTCCAAATGGAAAGCAAGGCTAGGACCATCATGCCCCCATTACCATTGGCACAGGCAGCATACATCTCTGTGGTTTCTAACAAGTCAAAAGAGACACAGAGTACACACTAGTTGCTTCCCTGAATCAACTTCTCGAGGCAGGGTGTTCTGCTCCTTGTGAACGGCCTCAACAAGGAACGCCCTAGCTAGGCCTCTGGGCCCCTGCCTCTTCAAAAGCCTGCAGTGCTACAGGAAAAACTGTGCTTTAGTTGCAATAGGAACGCATGCCGTCTTTCTCCTGGAGGCAGGATGACTTCAGGTAGGAGGTCCTGGATGGAAGGAGAAGCCTAGTGTTTTTCTCTGTGCAGCTCAGACCAGGGAATGAGTGCGACTTCCACGGCATGTTGGAACTTGCTAGAATGTTGCTCTTTTACCTATGCGAGTGCTGTGAATCAAGATATCACAAGAAAGAGTGTAGTGTGTTGCCCATGACTCAGCACACACAGAGGACCTCCGAGGGACCAATGGGCCTCGTCGTTGCTCAGCAGGCCTACAGGGGTGTGGAGGTACTCAGGGATCTTGGAACAAAAATGATGCTCACCCGAGAGGCCTAGGAGTCCTGAAAAGGGTACTTCCTTTAAAGTAAAGCAGAACAGCGACTTAGAGCTCATGGAAAGAGGTGCATGCCTACCTTTTTGCAGGGCTACTCAGGGCCTTACCTCGAGGCAAGGACTCACGTTGAGATTCCCTTTAGCTCTAGAGCATGGCAAGGTGAGCCCCACCCGGAGCAATGAAGCTCCGTGTGTAGCCAGAGAAAACTCATTTTCTTCCCACACCAATGCTAGAGTGGCCAGAGGCCTGTCAACAGCAGAGAATTTCAGGGAGCTTCACGGCAGCAAGAATGGAGCTTTCCAAATGGAAAGCAAGGCTAGGACCATCATGCCCCCATTACCATTGGCACAGGCAGCATACATCTCTGTGGTTTCTAACAAGTCAAAAGAGACACAGAGTACACACTAGTTGCTTCCCTGAATCAACTTCTCGAGGCAGGGTGTTCTGCACCTTGTGAACGGCCTCAACAAGGAACGCCCTAGCTAGGGCTCTGGGCCCGTAGCTCTTCAAAAGCCTGCAATGCTACAGGAAAAACTGTGCTTTAGTTGCAATAGGAACGCATGCCGTCTTTCTCCTGGAGGCAGGATGACTTCAGGTAGGAGGTCCTGGATGGAAGGAGAAGCCTAGTGTTTTTCTCTGTGCAGCTCAGACTAGGGAATGAGTGCGATTTCCAGGCCTGTTGGAACTTGCTAGAATGTTGCTCTTTTACCTGTGCGAGTGCTGTGAATCAAGATATCACAAGAAAGAGTGTAGTGTGTTGCCCATGACTCAGCACACACAGAGGACCTCCGAGGGACCAATGGGCCTCGTCGTTGCTCAGCAGGCCTACAGGGGTGTGGAGGTACTCAGGGATCTTGGAACAAAAATGATGCTCACCCGAGAGGCCTAGGAGTCCTGAAAAGGGTACTTCCTTTAAAGTAAAGCAGAACAGCGACTTAGAGCTCATGGAAAGAGCTGCATGCCTACCTTATGGCAGGGCTACTCAGGGCCTTACCTCGAGGCAAGGACTCACGTTGAGATTCCCTTTAGCTCTAGAGCATGGCAAGGTGAGCCCCACCCCGGCCAAAGAAGCTCCGTGTGTAGCCAGAGAAAACTCATTTTCTTCCCACCTCAATGCTAGAGTGGCGAGAGGCCTGTCAACAGCAGAGAATTTCAGGGAGCTTCACGGCAGCAAGAATGGAGCTTTCCAAATGGAAAGCAAGGCTAGTACCATCATGCCCCCATTTCCATGGGCACAGGCAGCATACATCTCTGTGGTTTTTAACAAGTCAAATGAGACACAGAGTACACACTGTTTTCTTCCCTGAATCCACTTCTCGAGGCAGGGTGCTCTGCATCTAGTGAACGGCCTCACCAAGGAAAGCCCTTAGCTAGGCCTCTGGGCCCGTGCCTCTTCAAAAGCCTGCAGTACTTCAGGAAAAACTGTGCTTTAGTTGCAATAGGAACGCAAGCCGTCGTTTTCCTGGAGGCAGGGTGACTTCAGGTAGGAGGTCCTGGATGGAAGGAGAAGCCTAGTGTTTTTCTCTGTGCAGCTCAGACCAGGGAATGAGTGCAACTTCCATGGCATTTTGGAACTTGCTAGAACGGTGCTCGTGAACCTGTATGAGTGCTGGCTAATTCAAGATGTCCCAGTAAGAGTGCACTCTGTTGCCCTACACTCGGCATACACACTGTGAGTCGGAAAGCTACGGGCCTGGATATTGCTTAGAAGGGCCAGGGGAGCCTGAGGGTACTTGCTGTTCTTGCAGGAAATAGGGTTTCCAGGCGAGGCACCTAGGTGTCCTGAAAAGCGTACTGGCGTTAAAATGCTGCAGAGCAGCGACTACGGCCTCATGGAAACTGCTACACGCCTCCGCTTCTGCATAGCATTTCAGGGCCTTCCCTCGAGGCAAGTTCTCACGTTGCTTGCACTGTGAGCGACACAGCCTGTTAGGATGCTGTATTTCTCCTTGAATAGAGTGACTTCAGGAAAGAGGTCCTCGATAAATTCTAAGAAGAGTGTTATCTCAGGACATTCAGACGAGGGCAATGTCGAAAACTTCCAGGGCATGTTGGACTGCCTAGAAATGTGGTTCTGATGCTGTTCGACTGCTCTGCAAATAGAGCTCTCCTGAAGTAACGTACAGTGTGTTGCCCGAGACTCGGCAGACACAGAGGGCCTCCGAGGGACGTATGGGAATCAATGCTGCTCAGCAGGCACGCAGGGGTGTGGAGTGCGTCAGTGATCTTGGAACAAAAATGATGCTCACCCGAGGGGCCTAGGAGTCCTGAAAAGGGTACTTCCTTTAAGATAAAGCGGAACCTCCACTAAGAGCTCATGGAAAGAGCTGCATGCCTCCCTTTCTGCAGGGCTACTCAGGGCCTTACCTCGAGGCAAGGACTCACGTTGAGATTCCCTTTAGCTCTAGAGCATGGCAAGGTGAGCCCCACCCCGGCCAAAGAAGCTCCGTGTGTAGTCAGAGAAAACTCATTTTCTTCGCACACCAATGCTAGAGTGGCCAGAGGCCTGTCAACAGCAGAGAATTTCAGGGAGCTTCACGGCAGCAAGAATGGAGCTTTCCAAATGGAAAGCAAGGCTAGGACCATCATGCCCCCATTACCATTGGCACAGGCAGCATACATCTCTGTGGTTTCTAACAAGTCAAAAGAGACACAGAGTACACACTAGTTGCTTCCCTGAATCAACTTCTCGAGGCAGGGTGTTCTGCACCTTGTAAACGGCCTCAACAAGGAACGCCCTAGCTAGGCCTCTGGGCCCGTGCCTCTTCAAAAGCCTGCAGTGCTACAGGAAAAACTGTGCTTTAGTTGCAATAGGAACGCATGCCGTCTTTCTCCTGGAGGCAGGATGACTTCAGGTAGGAGGTCCTGGATGGAAGGAGAAGCCTAGTGTTTTTCTCTGTGCAGCTCAGACCAGGGAATGAGTGCGACTTCCATGGCATGTTGGAACTCGCTAGAACGGTGCTCGTGAACCTGTATGAGTGCTGGCTAATTCAAGATGTCCCAGTAAGAGTGCACTCTGTTGCCCTACACTCGGCATACACACTGTGAGTCGGAAAGCTACGAGCCTGGATATTGCTTAGAAGGGCCAGGGGAGCCTGAGGGTACTTGCTGTTCTTGCAGGAAATGGGGATTCCAGGCGAGGCACCTAGGTGTCCTGAAAAGCGTACTGGCGTTAAAATGCTGCAGAGCAGCGACTACGGCCTCATGGAAACTGCTACACGCCTCCGCTTCTGCATAGCATTTCAGGGCCTTCCCTCGAGGCAAGTTCTCACGTTGCTTGCACTGTGAGCGACACAGCATGTTAGGATGCTGTATTTCTCCTTGAATAGAGTGACTTCAGGAAAGAGGTCCTCGATAAATTCTAAGAAGAGTGTTATCTCAGGACATTCAGACGAGGGCAATGTCGAAAACTTCCAGGGCATGTTGGACTGCCTAGAAATGTGGTTCTGATGCTGTTCGACTGCTCTGCAAATAGAGCTCTCCTGAAGTAACGTACAGTGTGTTGCCCGAGACTCGGCAGACACAGAGGGCCTCCGAGGGTCGTATGGGAATCAATGCTGCTCAGCAGGCACGCAGGGGTGTGGAGTGCGTCAGTGATCTTGGAACAAAAATGATGCTCACCCGAGGGGCCTAGGAGTCCTGAAAAGGGTACTTCCTTTAAGATAAAGCGGAACCTCCACTAAGAGCTCATGGAAAGAGCTGCATGCCTCCCTTTCTGCAGGGCTACTCAGGGCCTTACCTCGAGGCAAGGACTCACGTTGAGATTCCCTTTAGCTCTAGAGCATGGCAAGGTGAGCCCCACCCGGAGCAATGAAGCTCCGTGTGTAGCCAGAGAAAACTCATTTTCTTCCCACACCAATGCTAGAGTGGCCAGAGGCCTGTCAACAGCAGAGAATTTCAGGGAGCTTCACGGCAGCAAGAATGGAGCTTTCCAAATGGAAAGCAAGGCTAGGACCATCATGCCCCCATTACCATTGGCACAGGCAGCATACATCTCTGTGGTTTCTAACAAGTCAAAAGAGACACAGAGTACACACTAGTTGCTTCCCTGAATCAACTTCTCGAGGCAGGGTGTTCTGCTCCTTGTGAACGGCCTCAACAAGGAACGCCCTAGCTAGGCCTCTGGGCCCCTGCCTCTTCAAAAGCCTGCAGTGCTACAGGAAAAACTGTGCTTTAGTTGCAATAGGAACGCATGCCGTCTTTCTCCTGGAGGCAGGATGACTTCAGGTAGGAGGTCCTGGATGGAAGGAGAAGCCTAGTGTTTTTCTCTGTGCAGCTCAGACCAGGGAATGAGTGCGACTTCCACGGCATGTTGGAACTTGCTAGAATGTTGCTCTTTTACCTATGCGAGTGCTGTGAATCAAGATATCACAAGAAAGAGTGTAGTGTGTTGCCCATGACTCAGCACACACAGAGGACCTCCGAGGGACCAATGGGCCTCGTCGTTGCTCAGCAGGCCTACAGGGGTGTGGAGGTACTCAGGGATCTTGGAACAAAAATGATGCTCACCCGAGAGGCCTAGGAGTCCTGAAAAGGGTACTTCCTTTAAAGTAAAGCAGAACAGCGACTTAGAGCTCATGGAAAGAGGTGCATGCCTACCTTTTTGCAGGGCTACTCAGGGCCTTACCTCGAGGCAAGGACTCACGTTGAGATTCCCTTTAGCTCTAGAGCATGGCAAGGTGAGCCCCACCCGGAGCAATGAAGCTCCGTGTGTAGCCAGAGAAAACTCATTTTCTTCCCACACCAATGCTAGAGTGGCCAGAGGCCTGTCAACAGCATAGAATTTCAGGGAGCTTCACGGCAGCAAGAATGGAGCTTTCCAAATGGAAAGCAAGGCTAGGACCATCATGCCCCCATTACCATTGGCACAGGCAGCATACATCTCTGTGGTTTCTAACAAGTCAAAAGAGACACAGAGTACACACTAGTTGCTTCCCTGAATCAACTTCTCGAGGCAGGGTGTTCTGCACCTTGTGAACGGCCTCAACAAGGAACGCCCTAGCTAGGGCTCTGGGCCCGTAGCTCTTCAAAAGCCTGCAATGCTACAGGAAAAACTGTGCTTTAGTTGCAATAGGAACGCATGCCGTCTTTCTCCTGGAGGCAGGATGACTTCAGGTAGGAGGTCCTGGATGGAAGGAGAAGCCTAGTGTTTTTCTCTGTGCAGCTCAGACTAGGGAATGAGTGCGATTTCCAGGCCTGTTGGAACTTGCTAGAATGTTGCTCTTTTACCTGTGCGAGTGCTGTGAATCAAGATATCACAAGAAAGAGTGTAGTGTGTTGCCCATGACTCAGCACACACAGAGGACCTCCGAGGGACCAATGGGCCTCGTCGTTGCTCAGCAGGCCTACAGGGGTGTGGAGGTACTCAGGGATCTTGGAACAAAAATGATGCTCACCCGAGAGGCCTAGGAGTCCTGAAAAGGGTACTTCCTTTAAAGTAAAGCAGAACAGCGACTTAGAGCTAATGGAAAGAGCTGCATGCCTACCTTATGGCAGGGCTACTCAGGGCCTTACCTCGAGGCAAGGACTCACGTTGAGATTCCCTTTAGCTCTAGAGCATGGCAAGGTGAGCCCCACCCCGGCCAAAGAAGCTCCGTGTGTAGCCAGAGAAAACTCATTTTCTTCCCACCTCAATGCTAGAGTGGCGAGAGGCCTGTCAACAGCAGAGAATTTCAGGGAGCTTCACGGCAGCAAGAATGGAGCTTTCCAAATGGAAAGCAAGGCTAGTACCATCATGCCCCCATTTCCATGGGCACAGGCAGCATACATCTCTGTGGTTTTTAACAAGTCAAATGAGACACAGAGTACACACTGTTTTCTTCCCTGAATCCACTTCTCGAGGCAGGGTGCTCTGCATCTAGTGAACGGCCTCACCAAGGAAAGCCCTAGCTAGGCCTCTGGGCCCGTGCCTCTTCAAAAGCCTGCAGTACTTCAGGAAAAACTGTGCTTTAGTTGCAATAGGAACGCAAGCCGTCGTTTTCCTGGAGGCAGGGTGACTTCAGGTAGGAGGTCCTGGATGGAAGGAGAAGCCTAGTGTTTTTCTCTGTGCAGCTCAGACCAGGGAATGAGTGCAACTTCCATGGCATTTTGGAACTTGCTAGAACGGTGCTCGTGAACCTGTATGAGTGCTGGCTAATTCAAGATGTCCCAGTAAGAGTGCACTCTGTTGCCCTACACTCGGCATACACACTGTGAGTCGGAAAGCTACGGGCCTGGATATTGCTTAGAAGGGCCAGGGGAGCCTGAGGGTACTTGCTGTTCTTGCAGGAAATAGGGTTTCCAGGCGAGGCACCTAGGTGTCCTGAAAAGCGTACTGGCGTTAAAATGCTGCAGAGCAGCGACTACGGCCTCATGGAAACTGCTACACGCCTCCGCTTCTGCATAGCATTTCAGGGCCTTCCCTCGAGGCAAGTTCTCACGTTGCTTGCACTGTGAGCGACACAGCATGTTAGGATGCTGTATTTCTCCTTGAATAGAGTGACTTCAGGAAAGAGGTCCTCGATAAATTCTAAGAAGAGTGTTATCTCAGGACATTCAGACGAGGGCAATGTCGAAAACTTCCAGGGCATGTTGGACTGCCTAGAAATGTGGTTCTGATGCTGTTCGACTGCTCTGCAAATAGAGCTCTCCTGAAGTAACGTACAGTGTGTTGCCCGAGACTCGGCAGACACAGAGGGCCTCCGAGGGACGTATGGGAATCAATGCTGCTCAGCAGGCACGCAGGGGTGTGGAGTGCGTCAGTGATCTTGGAACAAAAATGATGCTCACCCGAGGGGCCTAGGAGTCCTGAAAAGGGTACTTCCTTTAAGATAAAGCGGAACCTCCACTAAGAGCTCATGGAAAGAGCTGCATGCCTCCCTTTCTGCAGGGCTACTCAGGGCCTTACCTCGAGGCAAGGACTCACGTTGAGATTCCCTTTAGCTCTAGAGCATGGCAAGGTGAGCCCCACCCCGGCCAAAGAAGCTCCGTGTGTAGTCAGAGAAAACTCATTTTCTTCGCACACCAATGCTAGAGTGGCCAGAGGCCTGTCAACAGCAGAGAATTTCAGGGAGCTTCACGGCAGCAAGAATGGAGCTTTCCAAATGGAAAGCAAGGCTAGGACCATCATGCCCCCATTACCATTGGCACAGGCAGCATACATCTCTGTGGTTTCTAACAAGTCAAAAGAGACACAGAGTACACACTAGTTGCTTCCCTGAATCAACTTCTCGAGGCAGGGTGTTCTGCTCCTTGTGAACGGCCTCAACAAGGAACGCCCTAGCTAGGCCTCTGGGCCCGTGCCTCTTCAAAAGCCTGCAGTGCTACAGGAAAAACTGTGCTTTAGTTGCAATAGGAACGCATGCCGTCTTTCTCCTGGAGGCAGGATGACTTCAGGTAGGAGGTCCTGGATGGAAGGAGAAGCCTAGTGTTTTTCTCTGTGCAGCTCAGACCAGGGAATGAGTGCGACTTCCATGGCATGTTGGAACTCGCTAGAACGGTGCTCGTGAACCTGTATGAGTGCTGGCTAATTCAAGATGTCCCAGTAAGAGTGCACTCTGTTGCCCTACACTCGGCATACACACTGTGAGTCGGAAAGCTACGAGCCTGGATATTGCTTAGAAGGGCCAGGGGAGCCTGAGGGTACTTGCTGTTCTTGCAGGAAATAGGGTTTCCAGGCGAGGCACCTAGGTGTCCTGAAAAGCGTACTGGCGTTAAAATGCTGCAGAGCAGCGACTACGGCCTCATGGAAACTGCTACACGCCTCCGCTTCTGCATAGCATTTCAGGGCCTTCCCTCGAGGCAAGTTCTCACGTTGCTTGCACTGTGAGCGACACAGCATGTTAGGATGCTGTATTTCTCCTTGAATAGAGTGACTTCAGGAAAGAGGTCCTCGATAAATTCTAAGAAGAGTGTTATCTCAGGACATTCAGACGAGGGCAATGTCGAAAACTTCCAGGGCATGTTGGACTGCCTAGAAATGTGGTTCTGATGCTGTTCGACTGCTCTGCAAATAGAGCTCTCCTGAAGTAACGTACAGTGTGTTGCCCGAGACTCGGCAGACACAGAGGGCCTCCGAGGGTCGTATGGGAATCAATGCTGCTCAGCAGGCACGCAGGGGTGTGGAGTGCGTCAGTGATCTTGGAACAAAAATGATGCTCACCCGAGGGGCCTAGGAGTCCTGAAAAGGGTACTTCCTTTAAGATAAAGCGGAACCTCCACTAAGAGCTCATGGAAAGAGCTGCATGCCTCCCTTTCTGCAGGGCTACTCAGGGCCTTACCTCGAGGCAAGGACTCACGTTGAGATTCCCTTTAGCTCTAGAGCATGGCAAGGTGAGCCCCACCCGGAGCAATGAAGCTCCGTGTGTAGCCAGAGAAAACTCATTTTCTTCCCACACCAATGCTAGAGTGGCCAGAGGCCTGTCAACAGCAGAGAATTTCAGGGAGCTTCACGGCAGCAAGAATGGAGCTTTCCAAATGGAAAGCAAGGCTAGGACCATCATGCCCCCATTACCATTGGCACAGGCAGCATACATCTCTGTGGTTTCTAACAAGTCAAAAGAGACACAGAGTACACACTAGTTGCTTCCCTGAATCAACTTCTCGAGGCAGGGTGTTCTGCTCCTTGTGAACGGCCTCAACAAGGAACGCCCTAGCTAGGCCTCTGGGCCCCTGCCTCTTCAAAAGCCTGCAGTGCTACAGGAAAAACTGTGCTTTAGTTGCAATAGGAACGCATGCCGTCTTTCTCCTGGAGGCAGGATGACTTCAGGTAGGAGGTCCTGGATGGAAGGAGAAGCCTAGTGTTTTTCTCTGTGCAGCTCAGACCAGGGAATGAGTGCGACTTCCACGGCATGTTGGAACTTGCTAGAATGTTGCTCTTTTACCTATGCGAGTGCTGTGAATCAAGATATCACAAGAAAGAGTGTAGTGTGTTGCCCATGACTCAGCACACACAGAGGACCTCCGAGGGACCAATGGGCCTCGTCGTTGCTCAGCAGGCCTACAGGGGTGTGGAGGTACTCAGGGATCTTGGAACAAAAATGATGCTCACCCGAGAGGCCTAGGAGTCCTGAAAAGGGTACTTCCTTTAAAGTAAAGCAGAACAGCGACTTAGAGCTCATGGAAAGAGGTGCATGCCTACCTTTTTGCAGGGCTACTCAGGGCCTTACCTCGAGGCAAGGACTCACGTTGAGATTCCCTTTAGCTCTAGAGCATGGCAAGGTGAGCCCCACCCGGAGCAATGAAGCTCCGTGTGTAGCCAGAGAAAACTCATTTTCTTCCCACACCAATGCTAGAGTGGCCAGAGGCCTGTCAACAGCAGAGAATTTCAGGGAGCTTCACGGCAGCAAGAATGGAGCTTTCCAAATGGAAAGCAAGGCTAGGACCATCATGCCCCCATTACCATTGGCACAGGCAGCATACATCTCTGTGGTTTCTAACAAGTCAAAAGAGACACAGAGTACACACTAGTTGCTTCCCTGAATCAACTTCTCGAGGCAGGGTGTTCTGCACCTTGTGAACGGCCTCAACAAGGAACGCCCTAGCTAGGGCTCTGGGCCCGTAGCTCTTCAAAAGCCTGCAATGCTACAGGAAAAACTGTGCTTTAGTTGCAATAGGAACGCATGCCGTCTTTCTCCTGGAGGCAGGATGACTTCAGGTAGGAGGTCCTGGATGGAAGGAGAAGCCTAGTGTTTTTCTCTGTGCAGCTCAGACTAGGGAATGAGTGCGATTTCCAGGCCTGTTGGAACTTGCTAGAATGTTGCTCTTTTACCTGTGCGAGTGCTGTGAATCAAGATATCACAAGAAAGAGTGTAGTGTGTTGCCCATGACTCAGCACACACAGAGGACCTCCGAGGGACCAATGGGCCTCGTCGTTGCTCAGCAGGCCTACAGGGGTGTGGAGGTACTCAGGGATCTTGGAACAAAAATGATGCTCACCCGAGAGGCCTAGGAGTCCTGAAAAGGGTACTTCCTTTAAAGTAAAGCAGAACAGCGACTTAGAGCTCATGGAAAGAGCTGCATGCCTACCTTATGGCAGGGCTACTCAGGGCCTTACCTCGAGGCAAGGACTCACGTTGAGATTCCCTTTAGCTCTAGAGCATGGCAAGGTGAGCCCCACCCCGGCCAAAGAAGCTCCGTGTGTAGCCAGAGAAAACTCATTTTCTTCCCACCTCAATGCTAGAGTGGCGAGAGGCCTGTCAACAGCAGAGAATTTCAGGGAGCTTCACGGCAGCAAGAATGGAGCTTTCCAAATGGAAAGCAAGGCTAGTACCATCATGCCCCCATTTCCATGGGCACAGGCAGCATACATCTCTGTGGTTTTTAACAAGTCAAATGAGACACAGAGTACACACTGTTTTCTTCCCTGAATCCACTTCTCGAGGCAGGGTGCTCTGCATCTAGTGAACGGCCTCACCAAGGAAAGCCCTTAGCTAGGCCTCTGGGCCCGTGCCTCTTCAAAAGCCTGCAGTACTTCAGGAAAAACTGTGCTTTAGTTGCAATAGGAACGCAAGCCGTCGTTTTCCTGGAGGCAGGGTGACTTCAGGTAGGAGGTCCTGGATGGAAGGAGAAGCCTAGTGTTTTTCTCTGTGCAGCTCAGACCAGGGAATGAGTGCAACTTCCATGGCATTTTGGAACTTGCTAGAACGGTGCTCGTGAACCTGTATGAGTGCTGGCTAATTCAAGATGTCCCAGTAAGAGTGCACTCTGTTGCCCTACACTCGGCATACACACTGTGAGTCGGAAAGCTACGGGCCTGGATATTGCTTAGAAGGGCCAGGGGAGCCTGAGGGTACTTGCTGTTCTTGCAGGAAATAGGGTTTCCAGGCGAGGCACCTAGGTGTCCTGAAAAGCGTACTGGCGTTAAAATGCTGCAGAGCAGCGACTACGGCCTCATGGAAACTGCTACACGCCTCCGCTTCTGCATAGCATTTCAGGGCCTTCCCTCGAGGCAAGTTCTCACGTTGCTTGCACTGTGAGCGACACAGCCTGTTAGGATGCTGTATTTCTCCTTGAATAGAGTGACTTCAGGAAAGAGGTCCTCGATAAATTCTAAGAAGAGTGTTATCTCAGGACATTCAGACGAGGGCAATGTCGAAAACTTCCAGGGCATGTTGGACTGCCTAGAAATGTGGTTCTGATGCTGTTCGACTGCTCTGCAAATAGAGCTCTCCTGAAGTAACGTACAGTGTGTTGCCCGAGACTCGGCAGACACAGAGGGCCTCCGAGGGACGTATGGGAATCAATGCTGCTCAGCAGGCACGCAGGGGTGTGGAGTGCGTCAGTGATCTTGGAACAAAAATGATGCTCACCCGAGGGGCCTAGGAGTCCTGAAAAGGGTACTTCCTTTAAGATAAAGCGGAACCTCCACTAAGAGCTCATGGAAAGAGCTGCATGCCTCCCTTTCTGCAGGGCTACTCAGGGCCTTACCTCGAGGCAAGGACTCACGTTGAGATTCCCTTTAGCTCTAGAGCATGGCAAGGTGAGCCCCACCCCGGCCAAAGAAGCTCCGTGTGTAGTCAGAGAAAACTCATTTTCTTCGCACACCAATGCTAGAGTGGCCAGAGGCCTGTCAACAGCAGAGAATTTCAGGGAGCTTCACGGCAGCAAGAATGGAGCTTTCCAAATGGAAAGCAAGGCTAGGACCATCATGCCCCCATTACCATTGGCACAGGCAGCATACATCTCTGTGGTTTCTAACAAGTCAAAAGAGACACAGAGTACACACTAGTTGCTTCCCTGAATCAACTTCTCGAGGCAGGGTGTTCTGCACCTTGTAAACGGCCTCAACAAGGAACGCCCTAGCTAGGCCTCTGGGCCCGTGCCTCTTCAAAAGCCTGCAGTGCTACAGGAAAAACTGTGCTTTAGTTGCAATAGGAACGCATGCCGTCTTTCTCCTGGAGGCAGGATGACTTCAGGTAGGAGGTCCTGGATGGAAGGAGAAGCCTAGTGTTTTTCTCTGTGCAGCTCAGACCAGGGAATGAGTGCGACTTCCATGGCATGTTGGAACTCGCTAGAACGGTGCTCGTGAACCTGTATGAGTGCTGGCTAATTCAAGATGTCCCAGTAAGAGTGCACTCTGTTGCCCTACACTCGGCATACACACTGTGAGTCGGAAAGCTACGAGCCTGGATATTGCTTAGAAGGGCCAGGGGAGCCTGAGGGTACTTGCTGTTCTTGCAGGAAATGGGGATTCCAGGCGAGGCACCTAGGTGTCCTGAAAAGCGTACTGGCGTTAAAATGCTGCAGAGCAGCGACTACGGCCTCATGGAAACTGCTACACGCCTCCGCTTCTGCATAGCATTTCAGGGCCTTCCCTCGAGGCAAGTTCTCACGTTGCTTGCACTGTGAGCGACACAGCATGTTAGGATGCTGTATTTCTCCTTGAATAGAGTGACTTCAGGAAAGAGGTCCTCGATAAATTCTAAGAAGAGTGTTATCTCAGGACATTCAGACGAGGGCAATGTCGAAAACTTCCAGGGCATGTTGGACTGCCTAGAAATGTGGTTCTGATGCTGTTCGACTGCTCTGCAAATAGAGCTCTCCTGAAGTAACGTACAGTGTGTTGCCCGAGACTCGGCAGACACAGAGGGCCTCCGAGGGTCGTATGGGAATCAATGCTGCTCAGCAGGCACGCAGGGGTGTGGAGTGCGTCAGTGATCTTGGAACAAAAATGATGCTCACCCGAGGGGCCTAGGAGTCCTGAAAAGGGTACTTCCTTTAAGATAAAGCGGAACCTCCACTAAGAGCTCATGGAAAGAGCTGCATGCCTCCCTTTCTGCAGGGCTACTCAGGGCCTTACCTCGAGGCAAGGACTCACGTTGAGATTCCCTTTAGCTCTAGAGCATGGCAAGGTGAGCCCCACCCGGAGCAATGAAGCTCCGTGTGTAGCCAGAGAAAACTCATTTTCTTCCCACACCAATGCTAGAGTGGCCAGAGGCCTGTCAACAGCAGAGAATTTCAGGGAGCTTCACGGCAGCAAGAATGGAGCTTTCCAAATGGAAAGCAAGGCTAGGACCATCATGCCCCCATTACCATTGGCACAGGCAGCATACATCTCTGTGGTTTCTAACAAGTCAAAAGAGACACAGAGTACACACTAGTTGCTTCCCTGAATCAACTTCTCGAGGCAGGGTGTTCTGCTCCTTGTGAACGGCCTCAACAAGGAACGCCCTAGCTAGGCCTCTGGGCCCCTGCCTCTTCAAAAGCCTGCAGTGCTACAGGAAAAACTGTGCTTTAGTTGCAATAGGAACGCATGCCGTCTTTCTCCTGGAGGCAGGATGACTTCAGGTAGGAGGTCCTGGATGGAAGGAGAAGCCTAGTGTTTTTCTCTGTGCAGCTCAGACCAGGGAATGAGTGCGACTTCCACGGCATGTTGGAACTTGCTAGAATGTTGCTCTTTTACCTATGCGAGTGCTGTGAATCAAGATATCACAAGAAAGAGTGTAGTGTGTTGCCCATGACTCAGCACACACAGAGGACCTCCGAGGGACCAATGGGCCTCGTCGTTGCTCAGCAGGCCTACAGGGGTGTGGAGGTACTCAGGGATCTTGGAACAAAAATGATGCTCACCCGAGAGGCCTAGGAGTCCTGAAAAGGGTACTTCCTTTAAAGTAAAGCAGAACAGCGACTTAGAGCTCATGGAAAGAGGTGCATGCCTACCTTTTTGCAGGGCTACTCAGGGCCTTACCTCGAGGCAAGGACTCACGTTGAGATTCCCTTTAGCTCTAGAGCATGGCAAGGTGAGCCCCACCCGGAGCAATGAAGCTCCGTGTGTAGCCAGAGAAAACTCATTTTCTTCCCACACCAATGCTAGAGTGGCCAGAGGCCTGTCAACAGCATAGAATTTCAGGGAGCTTCACGGCAGCAAGAATGGAGCTTTCCAAATGGAAAGCAAGGCTAGGACCATCATGCCCCCATTACCATTGGCACAGGCAGCATACATCTCTGTGGTTTCTAACAAGTCAAAAGAGACACAGAGTACACACTAGTTGCTTCCCTGAATCAACTTCTCGAGGCAGGGTGTTCTGCACCTTGTGAACGGCCTCAACAAGGAACGCCCTAGCTAGGGCTCTGGGCCCGTAGCTCTTCAAAAGCCTGCAATGCTACAGGAAAAACTGTGCTTTAGTTGCAATAGGAACGCATGCCGTCTTTCTCCTGGAGGCAGGATGACTTCAGGTAGGAGGTCCTGGATGGAAGGAGAAGCCTAGTGTTTTTCTCTGTGCAGCTCAGACTAGGGAATGAGTGCGATTTCCAGGCCTGTTGGAACTTGCTAGAATGTTGCTCTTTTACCTGTGCGAGTGCTGTGAATCAAGATATCACAAGAAAGAGTGTAGTGTGTTGCCCATGACTCAGCACACACAGAGGACCTCCGAGGGACCAATGGGCCTCGTCGTTGCTCAGCAGGCCTACAGGGGTGTGGAGGTACTCAGGGATCTTGGAACAAAAATGATGCTCACCCGAGAGGCCTAGGAGTCCTGAAAAGGGTACTTCCTTTAAAGTAAAGCAGAACAGCGACTTAGAGCTAATGGAAAGAGCTGCATGCCTACCTTATGGCAGGGCTACTCAGGGCCTTACCTCGAGGCAAGGACTCACGTTGAGATTCCCTTTAGCTCTAGAGCATGGCAAGGTGAGCCCCACCCCGGCCAAAGAAGCTCCGTGTGTAGCCAGAGAAAACTCATTTTCTTCCCACCTCAATGCTAGAGTGGCGAGAGGCCTGTCAACAGCAGAGAATTTCAGGGAGCTTCACGGCAGCAAGAATGGAGCTTTCCAAATGGAAAGCAAGGCTAGTACCATCATGCCCCCATTTCCATGGGCACAGGCAGCATACATCTCTGTGGTTTTTAACAAGTCAAATGAGACACAGAGTACACACTGTTTTCTTCCCTGAATCCACTTCTCGAGGCAGGGTGCTCTGCATCTAGTGAACGGCCTCACCAAGGAAAGCCCTAGCTAGGCCTCTGGGCCCGTGCCTCTTCAAAAGCCTGCAGTACTTCAGGAAAAACTGTGCTTTAGTTGCAATAGGAACGCAAGCCGTCGTTTTCCTGGAGGCAGGGTGACTTCAGGTAGGAGGTCCTGGATGGAAGGAGAAGCCTAGTGTTTTTCTCTGTGCAGCTCAGACCAGGGAATGAGTGCAACTTCCATGGCATTTTGGAACTTGCTAGAACGGTGCTCGTGAACCTGTATGAGTGCTGGCTAATTCAAGATGTCCCAGTAAGAGTGCACTCTGTTGCCCTACACTCGGCATACACACTGTGAGTCGGAAAGCTACGGGCCTGGATATTGCTTAGAAGGGCCAGGGGAGCCTGAGGGTACTTGCTGTTCTTGCAGGAAATAGGGTTTCCAGGCGAGGCACCTAGGTGTCCTGAAAAGCGTACTGGCGTTAAAATGCTGCAGAGCAGCGACTACGGCCTCATGGAAACTGCTACACGCCTCCGCTTCTGCATAGCATTTCAGGGCCTTCCCTCGAGGCAAGTTCTCACGTTGCTTGCACTGTGAGCGACACAGCATGTTAGGATGCTGTATTTCTCCTTGAATAGAGTGACTTCAGGAAAGAGGTCCTCGATAAATTCTAAGAAGAGTGTTATCTCAGGACATTCAGACGAGGGCAATGTCGAAAACTTCCAGGGCATGTTGGACTGCCTAGAAATGTGGTTCTGATGCTGTTCGACTGCTCTGCAAATAGAGCTCTCCTGAAGTAACGTACAGTGTGTTGCCCGAGACTCGGCAGACACAGAGGGCCTCCGAGGGACGTATGGGAATCAATGCTGCTCAGCAGGCACGCAGGGGTGTGGAGTGCGTCAGTGATCTTGGAACAAAAATGATGCTCACCCGAGGGGCCTAGGAGTCCTGAAAAGGGTACTTCCTTTAAGATAAAGCGGAACCTCCACTAAGAGCTCATGGAAAGAGCTGCATGCCTCCCTTTCTGCAGGGCTACTCAGGGCCTTACCTCGAGGCAAGGACTCACGTTGAGATTCCCTTTAGCTCTAGAGCATGGCAAGGTGAGCCCCACCCCGGCCAAAGAAGCTCCGTGTGTAGTCAGAGAAAACTCATTTTCTTCGCACACCAATGCTAGAGTGGCCAGAGGCCTGTCAACAGCAGAGAATTTCAGGGAGCTTCACGGCAGCAAGAATGGAGCTTTCCAAATGGAAAGCAAGGCTAGGACCATCATGCCCCCATTACCATTGGCACAGGCAGCATACATCTCTGTGGTTTCTAACAAGTCAAAAGAGACACAGAGTACACACTAGTTGCTTCCCTGAATCAACTTCTCGAGGCAGGGTGTTCTGCTCCTTGTGAACGGCCTCAACAAGGAACGCCCTAGCTAGGCCTCTGGGCCCGTGCCTCTTCAAAAGCCTGCAGTGCTACAGGAAAAACTGTGCTTTAGTTGCAATAGGAACGCATGCCGTCTTTCTCCTGGAGGCAGGATGACTTCAGGTAGGAGGTCCTGGATGGAAGGAGAAGCCTAGTGTTTTTCTCTGTGCAGCTCAGACCAGGGAATGAGTGCGACTTCCATGGCATGTTGGAACTCGCTAGAACGGTGCTCGTGAACCTGTATGAGTGCTGGCTAATTCAAGATGTCCCAGTAAGAGTGCACTCTGTTGCCCTACACTCGGCATACACACTGTGAGTCGGAAAGCTACGAGCCTGGATATTGCTTAGAAGGGCCAGGGGAGCCTGAGGGTACTTGCTGTTCTTGCAGGAAATGGGGATTCCAGGCGAGGCACCTAGGTGTCCTGAAAAGCGTACTGGCGTTAAAATGCTGCAGAGCAGCGACTACGGCCTCATGGAAACTGCTACACGCCTCCGCTTCTGCATAGCATTTCAGGGCCTTCCCTCGAGGCAAGTTCTCACGTTGCTTGCACTGTGAGCGACACAGCATGTTAGGATGCTGTATTTCTCCTTGAATAGAGTGACTTCAGGAAAGAGGTCCTCGATAAATTCTAAGAAGAGTGTTATCTCAGGACATTCAGACGAGGGCAATGTCGAAAACTTCCAGGGCATGTTGGACTGCCTAGAAATGTGGTTCTGATGCTGTTCGACTGCTCTGCAAATAGAGCTCTCCTGAAGTAACGTACAGTGTGTTGCCCGAGACTCGGCAGACACAGAGGGCCTCCGAGGGTCGTATGGGAATCAATGCTGCTCAGCAGGCACGCAGGGGTGTGGAGTGCATCAGTGATCTTGGAACAAAAATGATGCTCACCCGAGGGGCCTAGGAGTCCTGAAAAGGGTACTTCCTTTAAGATAAAGCGGAACCTCCACTAAGAGCTCATGGAAAGAGCTGCATGCCTCCCTTTCTGCAGGGCTACTCAGGGCCTTACCTCGAGGCAAGGACTCACGTTGAGATTCCCTTTAGCTCTAGAGCATGGCAAGGTGAGCCCCACCCGGAGCAATGAAGCTCCGTGTGTAGCCAGAGAAAACTCATTTTCTTCCCACACCAATGCTAGAGTGGCCAGAGGCCTGTCAACAGCAGAGAATTTCAGGGAGCTTCACGGCAGCAAGAATGGAGCTTTCCAAATGGAAAGCAAGGCTAGGACCATCATGCCCCCATTACCATTGGCACAGGCAGCATACATCTCTGTGGTTTCTAACAAGTCAAAAGAGACACAGAGTACACACTAGTTGCTTCCCTGAATCCACTTCTCGAGGCAGGGTGTTCTGCTCCTTGTGAACGGCCTCAACAAGGAACGCCCTAGCTAGGCCTCTGGGCCCCTGCCTCTTCAAAAGCCTGCAGTGCTACAGGAAAAACTGTGCTTTAGTTGCAATAGGAACGCATGCCGTCTTTCTCCTGGAGGCAGGATGACTTCAGGTAGGAGGTCCTGGATGGAAGGAGAAGCCTAGTGTTTTTCTCTGTGCAGCTCAGACTAGGGAATGAGTGCGATTTCCAGGCCTGTTGGAACTTGCTAGAATGTTGCTCTTTTACCTGTGCGAGTGCTGTGAATCAAGATATCACAAGAAAGAGTGTAGTGTGTTGCCCATGACTCAGCACACACAGAGGACCTCCGAGGGACCAATGGGCCTCGTCGTTGCTCAGCAGGCCTACAGGGGTGTGGAGGTACTCAGGGATCTTGGAACAAAAATGATGCTCACCCGAGAGGCCTAGGAGTCCTGAAAAGGGTACTTCCTTTAAAGTAAAGCAGAACAGCGACTTAGAGCTAATGGAAAGAGCTGCATGCCTACCTTTTTGCAGGGCTACTCAGGGCCTTACCTCGAGGCAAGGACTCACGTTGAGATTCCCTTTAGCTCTAGAGCATGGCAAGGTGAGCCCCACCCCGGCCAAAGAAGCTCCGTGTGTAGCCAGAGAAAACTCATTTTCTTCCCACACCAATGCTAGAGTGGCCAGAGGCCTGTCAACAGCATAGAATTTCAGGGAGCTTCACGGCAGCAAGAATGGAGCTTTCCAAATGGAAAGCAAGGCTAGGACCATCATGCCCCCATTACCATTGGCACAGGCAGCATACATCTCTGTGGTTTCTAACAAGTCAAAAGAGACACAGAGTACACACTAGTTGCTTCCCTGAATCAACTTCTCGAGGCAGGGTGTTCTGCTCCTTGTGAACGGCCTCAACAAGGAACGCCCTAGCTAGGCCTCTGGGCCCCTGCCTCTTCAAAAGCCTGCAGTGCTACAGGAAAAACTGTGCTTTAGTTGCAATAGGAACGCATGCCGTCTTTCTCCTGGAGGCAGGATGACTTCAGGTAGGAGGTCCTGGATGGAAGGAGAAGCCTAGTGTTTTTCTCTGTGCAGCTCAGACCAGGGAATGAGTGCGACTTCCACGGCATGTTGGAACTTGCTAGAATGTTGCTCTTTTACCTATGCGAGTGCTGTGAATCAAGATATCACAAGAAAGAGTGTAGTGTGTTGCCCATGACTCAGCACACACAGAGGACCTCCGAGGGACCAATGGGCCTCGTCGTTGCTCAGCAGGCCTACAGGGGTGTGGAGGTACTCAGGGATCTTGGAACAAAAATGATGCTCACCCGAGAGGCCTAGGAGTCCTGAAAAGGGTACTTCCTTTAAAGTAAAGCAGAACAGCGACTTAGAGCTCATGGAAAGAGGTGCATGCCTACCTTTTTGCAGGGCTACTCAGGGCCTTACCTCGAGGCAAGGACTCACGTTGAGATTCCCTTTAGCTCTAGAGCATGGCAAGGTGAGCCCCACCCGGAGCAATGAAGCTCCGTGTGTAGCCAGAGAAAACTCATTTTCTTCCCACACCAATGCTAGAGTGGCCAGAGGCCTGTCAACAGCATAGAATTTCAGGGAGCTTCACGGCAGCAAGAATGGAGCTTTCCAAATGGAAAGCAAGGCTAGGACCATCATGCCCCCATTACCATTGGCACAGGCAGCATACATCTCTGTGGTTTCTAACAAGTCAAAAGAGACACAGAGTACACACTAGTTGCTTCCCTGAATCAACTTCTCGAGGCAGGGTGTTCTGCACCTTGTGAACGGCCTCAACAAGGAACGCCCTAGCTAGGCCTCTGGGCCCCTGCCTCTTCAAAAGCCTGCAGTGCTACAGGAAAAACTGTGCTTTAGTTGCAATAGGAACGCATGCCGTCTTTCTCCTGGAGGCAGGATGACTTCAGGTAGGAGGTCCTGGATGGAAGGAGAAGCCTAGTGTTTTTCTCTGTGCAGCTCAGACTAGGGAATGAGTGCGATTTCCAGGCCTGTTGGAACTTGCTAGAATGTTGCTCTTTTACCTGTGCGAGTGCTGTGAATCAAGATATCACAAGAAAGAGTGTAGTGTGTTGCCCATGACTCAGCACACACAGAGGACCTCCGAGGGACCAATGGGCCTCGTCGTTGCTCAGCAGGCCTACAGGGGTGTGGAGGTACTCAGGGATCTTGGAACAAAAATGATGCTCACCCGAGAGGCCTAGGAGTCCTGAAAAGGGTACTTCCTTTAAAGTAAAGCAGAACAGCGACTTAGAGCTCATGGAAAGAGCTGCATGCCTACCTTATGGCAGGGCTACTCAGGGTCTTACCTCGAGGCAAGGACTCACGTTGAGATTCCCTTTAGCTCTAGAGCATGGCAAGGTGAGCCCCACCCCGGCCAAAGAAGCTCCGTGTGTAGCCAGAGAAAACTCATTTTCTTCCCACCTCAATGCTAGAGTGGCGAGAGGCCTGTCAACAGCAGAGAATTTCAGGGAGCTTCACGGCAGCAAGAATGGAGCTTTCCAAATGGAAAGCAAGGCTAGTACCATCATGCCCCCATTTCCATGGGCACAGGCAGCATACATCTCTGTGGTTTTTAACAAGTCAAATGAGACACAGAGTACACACTGTTTTCTTCCCTGAATCCACTTCTCGAGGCAGGGTGCTCTGCATCTAGTGAACGGCCTCACCAAGGAAAGCCCTAGCTAGGCCTCTGGGCCCGTGCCTCTTCAAAAGCCTGCAGTACTTCAGGAAAAACTGTGCTTTAGTTGCAATAGGAACGCAAGCCGTCGTTTTCCTGGAGGCAGGGTGACTTCAGGTAGGAGGTCCTGGATGGAAGGAGAAGCCTAGTGTTTTTCTCTGTGCAGCTCAGACCAGGGAATGAGTGCAACTTCCATGGCATTTTGGAACTTGCTAGAACGGTGCTCGTGAACCTGTATGAGTGCTGGCTAATTCAAGATGTCCCAGTAAGAGTGCACTCTGTTGCCCTACACTCGGCATACACACTGTGAGTCGGAAAGCTACGGGCCTGGATATTGCTTAGAAGGGCCAGGGGAGCCTGAGGGTACTTGCTGTTCTTGCAGGAAATAGGGTTTCCAGGCGAGGCACCTAGGTGTCCTGAAAAGCGTACTGGCGTTAAAATGCTGCAGAGCAGCGACTACGGCCTCATGGAAACTGCTACACGCCTCCGCTTCTGCATAGCATTTCAGGGCCTTCCCTCGAGGCAAGTTCTCACGTTGCTTGCACTGTGAGCGACACAGCATGTTAGGATGCTGTATTTCTCCTTGAATAGAGTGACTTCAGGAAAGAGGTCCTCGATAAATTCTAAGAAGAGTGTTATCTCAGGACATTCAGACGAGGGCAATGTCGAAAACTTCCAGGGCATGTTGGACTGCCTAGAAATGTGGTTCTGATGCTGTTCGACTGCTCTGCAAATAGAGCTCTCCTGAAGTAACGTACAGTGTGTTGCCCGAGACTCGGCAGACACAGAGGGCCTCCGAGGGACGTATGGGAATCAATGCTGCTCAGCAGGCACGCAGGGGTGTGGAGTGCGTCAGTGATCTTGGAACAAAAATGATGCTCACCCGAGGGGCCTAGGAGTCCTGAAAAGGGTACTTCCTTTAAGATAAAGCGGAACCTCCACTAAGAGCTCATGGAAAGAGCTGCATGCCTCCCTTTCTGCAGGGCTACTCAGGGCCTTACCTCGAGGCAAGGACTCACGTTGAGATTCCCTTTAGCTCTAGAGCATGGCAAGGTGAGCCCCACCCGGAGCAATGAAGCTCCGTGTGTAGCCAGAGAAAACTCATTTTCTTCCCACACCAATGCTAGAGTGGCCAGAGGCCTGTCAACAGCAGAGAATTTCAGGGAGCTTCACGGCAGCAAGAATGGAGCTTTCCAAATGGAAAGCAAGGCTAGGACCATCATGCCCCCATTACCATTGGCACAGGCAGCATACATCTCTGTGGTTTCTAACAAGTCAAAAGAGACACAGAGTACACACTAGTTGCTTCCCTGAATCAAATTCTCGAGGCAGGGTGTTCTGCACCTTGTAAACGGCCTCAACAAGGAACGCCCTAGCTAGGCCTCTGGGCCCGTGCCTCTTCAAAAGCCTGCAGTACTTCAGGAAAAACTGTGCTTTAGTTGCAATAGGAACGCATGCCGTCTTTCTCCTGGAGGCAGGATGACTTCAGGTAGGAGGTCCTGGATGGAAGGAGAAGCCTAGTGTTTTTCTCTGTGCAGCTCAGACCAGGGAATGAGTGCGACTTCCATGGCATGTTGGAACTCGCTAGAACGGTGCTCGTGAACCTGTATGAGTGCTGGCTAATTCAAGATGTCCCAGTAAGAGTGCACTCTGTTGCCCTACACTCGGCATACACACTGTGAGTCGGAAAGCTACGAGCCTGGATATTGCTTAGAAGGGCCAGGGGAGCCTGAGGGTACTTGCTGTTCTTGCAGGAAATGGGGATTCCAGGCGAGGCACCTAGGTGTCCTGAAAAGCGTACTGGCGTTAAAATGCTGCAGAGCAGCGACTACGGCCTCATGGAAACTGCTACACGCCTCCGCTTCTGCATAGCATTTCAGGGCCTTCCCTCGAGGCAAGTTCTCACGTTGCTTGCACTGTGAGCGACACAGCCTGTTAGGATGCTGTATTTCTCCTTGAATAGAGTGACTTCAGGAAAGAGGTCCTCGATAAATTCTAAGAAGAGTGTTTTCTCAGGGCAGCTCAGACGAGGGCAATGTCGAAAATTTCCAGGGCATGTTGGACTGCCTAGAAATGTGGTTCTGATGCTTTTCGACTGCTCTGCAAATATAGCTCTCCTGAAGTAACGTACAGTGTGTTGCCCGAGACTCGGCAGGCACAGAGGGCCTCCGAGGGACGTATGGGAATCAATGCTGCTCAGCAGGCCCGCAGGGGTGTGGAATGCGTCAGTGATCTTGAAACAAAAATGATGCTCACCCGAGGGGCCTAGGAGTCCTGAAAAGGGTACTTCCTTTAAGATAAAGCGGAACCTCCACTAAGAGCTCATGGAAAGAGCTGCATGCCTCCCTTTCTGCAGGGCTACTCAGGGCCTTCCCTCGAGGCGAGGACTCACGTTGAGATTCCCTTTAGCTCTAGAGCATGGCAAGGTGAGCCCCACCCCGGCCAATGAAGCTCCGTGTGTAGCCAGAGAAAACTCATTTTCTTCCCACACCCATGCCTACAGTGGCCAGAGGGCTGTCAACAGCAGAGAATTTCAGGGAGCTTCACGGCAGCAAGAATGGAGCTTTCCAAATGGAAAGCAAGGCTAGGACCATCATGCCCCCATTTCCATGGGCACAGGCAGCATACATCTCTGTGGTTTTTAACAAGTCAAATGCGACACAGAGTACACAGTTTGCTTCCCTGAATCAACTTCTCGAGGCAGGGTGTTCTGCACCTTGTGAACGGCCTCACCAAGGAACGCCCTAGCTAGGCCTCTGGGCCCCTGCCTCTTCAAAAGCCTGCAGTGCTACAGGAAAAACTGTGCTTTAGTTGCAATAGGAACGCATGCCGTCTTTCTCCTGGAGGCAGGATGACTTCAGGTAGGAGGTCCTGGATGGAAGGAGAAGCCTAGTGTTTTTCTCTGTGCAGCTCAGACTAGGGAATGAGTGCGATTTCCAGGCCTGTTGGAACTTGCTAGAATGTTGCTCTTTTACCTGTGCGAGTGCTGTGAATCAAGATATCACAAGAAAGAGTGTAGTGTGTTGCCCATGACTCAGCACACACAGAGGACCTCCGAGGGACCAATGGGCCTCGTCGTTGCTCAGCAGGCCTACAGGGGTGTGGAGGTACTCAGGGATCTTGGAACAAAAATGATGCTCACCCGAGAGGCCTAGGAGTCCTGAAAAGGGTACTTCCTTTAAAGTAAAGCAGAACAGCGACTTAGAGCTAATGGAAAGAGCTGCATGCCTACCTTATGGCAGGGCTACTCAGGGCCTTACCTCGAGGCAAGGACTCACGTTGAGATTCCCTTTAGCTCTAGAGCATGGCAAGGTGAGCCCCACCCCGGCCAAAGAAGCTCCGTGTGTAGCCAGAGAAAACTCATTTTCTTCCCACCTCAATGCTAGAGTGGCGAGAGGCCTGTCAACAGCAGAGAATTTCAGGGAGCTTCACGGCAGCAAGAATGGAGCTTTCCAAATGGAAAGCAAGGCTAGTACCATCATGCCCCCATTTCCATGGGCACAGGCAGCATACATCTCTGTGGTTTTTAACAAGTCAAATGAGACACAGAGTACACACTGTTTTCTTCCCTGAATCCACTTCTCGAGGCAGGGTGCTCTGCATCTAGTGAACGGCCTCACCAAGGAAAGCCCTAGCTAGGCCTCTGGGCCCGTGCCTCTTCAAAAGCCTGCAGTACTTCAGGAAAAACTGTGCTTTAGTTGCAATAGGAACGCAAGCCGTCGTTTTCCTGGAGGCAGGGTGACTTCAGGTAGGAGGTCCTGGATGGAAGGAGAAGCCTAGTGTTTTTCTCTGTGCAGCTCAGACCAGGGAATGAGTGCAACTTCCATGGCATTTTGGAACTTGCTAGAACGGTGCTCGTGAACCTGTATGAGTGCTGGCTAATTCAAGATGTCCCAGTAAGAGTGCACTCTGTTGCCCTACACTCGGCATACACACTGTGAGTCGGAAAGCTACGGGCCTGGATATTGCTTAGAAGGGCCAGGGGAGCCTGAGGGTACTTGCTGTTCTTGCAGGAAATAGGGTTTCCAGGCGAGGCACCTAGGTGTCCTGAAAAGCGTACTGGCGTTAAAATGCTGCAGAGCAGCGACTACGGCCTCATGGAAACTGCTACACGCCTCCGCTTCTGCATAGCATTTCAGGGCCTTCCCTCGAGGCAAGTTCTCACGTTGCTTGCACTGTGAGCGACACAGCATGTTAGGATGCTGTATTTCTCCTTGAATAGAGTGACTTCAGGAAAGAGGTCCTCGATAAATTCTAAGAAGAGTGTTATCTCAGGACATTCAGACGAGGGCAATGTCGAAAACTTCCAGGGCATGTTGGACTGCCTAGAAATGTGGTTCTGATGCTGTTCGACTGCTCTGCAAATAGAGCTCTCCTGAAGTAACGTACAGTGTGTTGCCCGAGACTCGGCAGACACAGAGGGCCTCCGAGGGTCGTATGGGAATCAATGCTGCTCAGCAGGCACGCAGGGGTGTGGAGTGCGTCAGTGATCTTGGAACAAAAATGATGCTCACCCGAGGGGCCTAGGAGTCCTGAAAAGGGTACTTCCTTTAAGATAAAGCGGAACCTCCACTAAGAGCTCATGGAAAGAGCTGCATGCCTCCCTTTCTGCAGGGCTACTCAGGGCCTTACCTCGAGGCAAGGACTCACGTTGAGATTCCCTTTAGCTCTAGAGCATGGCAAGGTGAGCCCCACCCGGAGCAATGAAGCTCCGTGTGTAGCCAGAGAAAACTCATTTTCTTCCCACACCAATGCTAGAGTGGCCAGAGGCCTGTCAACAGCAGAGAATTTCAGGGAGCTTCACGGCAGCAAGAATGGAGCTTTCCAAATGGAAAGCAAGGCTAGGACCATCATGCCCCCATTACCATTGGCACAGGCAGCATACATCTCTGTGGTTTCTAACAAGTCAAAAGAGACACAGAGTACACACTAGTTGCTTCCCTGAATCAACTTCTCGAGGCAGGGTGTTCTGCTCCTTGTGAACGGCCTCAACAAGGAACGCCCTAGCTAGGCCTCTGGGCCCCTGCCTCTTCAAAAGCCTGCAGTGCTACAGGAAAAACTGTGCTTTAGTTGCAATAGGAACGCATGCCGTCTTTCTCCTGGAGGCAGGATGACTTCAGGTAGGAGGTCCTGGATGGAAGGAGAAGCCTAGTGTTTTTCTCTGTGCAGCTCAGACCAGGGAATGAGTGCGACTTCCACGGCATGTTGGAACTTGCTAGAATGTTGCTCTTTTACCTATGCGAGTGCTGTGAATCAAGATATCACAAGAAAGAGTGTAGTGTGTTGCCCATGACTCAGCACACACAGAGGACCTCCGAGGGACCAATGGGCCTCGTCGTTGCTCAGCAGGCCTACAGGGGTGTGGAGGTACTCAGGGATCTTGGAACAAAAATGATGCTCACCCGAGAGGCCTAGGAGTCCTGAAAAGGGTACTTCCTTTAAAGTAAAGCAGAACAGCGACTTAGAGCTCATGGAAAGAGGTGCATGCCTACCTTTTTGCAGGGCTACTCAGGGCCTTACCTCGAGGCAAGGACTCACGTTGAGATTCCCTTTAGCTCTAGAGCATGGCAAGGTGAGCCCCACCCGGAGCAATGAAGCTCCGTGTGTAGCCAGAGAAAACTCATTTTCTTCCCACACCAATGCTAGAGTGGCCAGAGGCCTGTCAACAGCATAGAATTTCAGGGAGCTTCACGGCAGCAAGAATGGAGCTTTCCAAATGGAAAGCAAGGCTAGGACCATCATGCCCCCATTACCATTGGCACAGGCAGCATACATCTCTGTGGTTTCTAACAAGTCAAAAGAGACACAGAGTACACACTAGTTGCTTCCCTGAATCAACTTCTCGAGGCAGGGTGTTCTGCACCTTGTGAACGGCCTCAACAAGGAACGCCCTAGCTAGGGCTCTGGGCCCGTAGCTCTTCAAAAGCCTGCAATGCTACAGGAAAAACTGTGCTTTAGTTGCAATAGGAACGCATGCCGTCTTTCTCCTGGAGGCAGGATGACTTCAGGTAGGAGGTCCTGGATGGAAGGAGAAGCCTAGTGTTTTTCTCTGTGCAGCTCAGACTAGGGAATGAGTGCGATTTCCAGGCCTGTTGGAACTTGCTAGAATGTTGCTCTTTTACCTGTGCGAGTGCTGTGAATCAAGATATCACAAGAAAGAGTGTAGTGTGTTGCCCATGACTCAGCACACACAGAGGACCTCCGAGGGACCAATGGGCCTCGTCGTTGCTCAGCAGGCCTACAGGGGTGTGGAGGTACTCAGGGATCTTGGAACAAAAATGATGCTCACCCGAGAGGCCTAGGAGTCCTGAAAAGGGTAC
The DNA here is from genome assembly GCF_028023285.1 of Balaenoptera ricei. Taxonomy (NCBI): domain Eukaryota; kingdom Metazoa; phylum Chordata; class Mammalia; order Artiodactyla; family Balaenopteridae; genus Balaenoptera; species Balaenoptera ricei. The sequence continues at coordinate 82,575,355 of NC_082654.1, forward strand.
TTCCTTTAAAGTAAAGCAGAACAGCGACTTAGAGCTAATGGAAAGAGCTGCATGCCTACCTTATGGCAGGGCTACTCAGGGCCTTACCTCGAGGCAAGGACTCACGTTGAGATTCCCTTTAGCTCTAGAGCATGGCAAGGTGAGCCCCACCCCGGCCAAAGAAGCTCCGTGTGTAGCCAGAGAAAACTCATTTTCTTCCCACACCAATGCTAGAGTGGCCAGAGGCCTGTCAACAGCATAGAATTTCAGGGAGCTTCACGGCAGCAAGAATGGAGCTTTCCAAATGGAAAGCAAGGCTAGTACCATCATGCCCCCATTTCCATGGGCACAGGCAGCATACATCTCTGTGGTTTTTAACAAGTCAAATGAGACACAGAGTACACACTGTTTTCTTCCCTGAATCCACTTCTCGAGGCAGGGTGCTCTGCATCTAGTGAACGGCCTCACCAAGGAAAGCCCTAGCTAGGCCTCTGGGCCCGTGCCTCTTCAAAAGCCTGCAGTACTTCAGGAAAAACTGTGCTTTAGTTGCAATAGGAACGCAAGCCGTCGTTTTCCTGGAGGCAGGGTGACTTCAGGTAGGAGGTCCTGGATGGAAGGAGAAGCCTAGTGTTTTTCTCTGTGCAGCTCAGACCAGGGAATGAGTGCAACTTCCATGGCATTTTGGAACTTGCTAGAACGGTGCTCGTGAACCTGTATGAGTGCTGGCTAATTCAAGATGTCCCAGTAAGAGTGCACTCTGTTGCCCTACACTCGGCATACACACTGTGAGTCGGAAAGCTACGGGCCTGGATATTGCTTAGAAGGGCCAGGGGAGCCTGAGGGTACTTGCTGTTCTTGCAGGAAATAGGGTTTCCAGGCGAGGCACCTAGGTGTCCTGAAAAGCGTACTGGCGTTAAAATGCTGCAGAGCAGCGACTACGGCCTCATGGAAACTGCTACACGCCTCCGCTTCTGCATAGCATTTCAGGGCCTTCCCTCGAGGCAAGTTCTCACGTTGCTTGCACTGTGAGCGACACAGCATGTTAGGATGCTGTATTTCTCCTTGAATAGAGTGACTTCAGGAAAGAGGTCCTCGATAAATTCTAAGAAGAGTGTTATCTCAGGACATTCAGACGAGGGCAATGTCGAAAACTTCCAGGGCATGTTGGACTGCCTAGAAATGTGGTTCTGATGCTGTTCGACTGCTCTGCAAATAGAGCTCTCCTGAAGTAACGTACAGTGTGTTGCCCGAGACTCGGCAGACACAGAGGGCCTCCGAGGGACGTATGGGAATCAATGCTGCTCAGCAGGCACGCAGGGGTGTGGAGTGCGTCAGTGATCTTGGAACAAAAATGATGCTCACCCGAGGGGCCTAGGAGTCCTGAAAAGGGTACTTCCTTTAAGATAAAGCGGAACCTCCACTAAGAGCTCATGGAAAGAGCTGCATGCCTCCCTTTCTGCAGGGCTACTCAGGGCCTTACCTCGAGGCAAGGACTCACGTTGAGATTCCCTTTAGCTCTAGAGCATGGCAAGGTGAGCCCCACCCCGGCCAAAGAAGCTCCGTGTGTAGTCAGAGAAAACTCATTTTCTTCGCACACCAATGCTAGAGTGGCCAGAGGCCTGTCAACAGCAGAGAATTTCAGGGAGCTTCACGGCAGCAAGAATGGAGCTTTCCAAATGGAAAGCAAGGCTAGGACCATCATGCCCCCATTACCATTGGCACAGGCAGCATACATCTCTGTGGTTTCTAACAAGTCAAAAGAGACACAGAGTACACACTAGTTGCTTCCCTGAATCAACTTCTCGAGGCAGGGTGTTCTGCTCCTTGTGAACGGCCTCAACAAGGAACGCCCTAGCTAGGCCTCTGGGCCCGTGCCTCTTCAAAAGCCTGCAGTGCTACAGGAAAAACTGTGCTTTAGTTGCAATAGGAACGCATGCCGTCTTTCTCCTGGAGGCAGGATGACTTCAGGTAGGAGGTCCTGGATGGAAGGAGAAGCCTAGTGTTTTTCTCTGTGCAGCTCAGACCAGGGAATGAGTGCGACTTCCATGGCATGTTGGAACTCGCTAGAACGGTGCTCGTGAACCTGTATGAGTGCTGGCTAATTCAAGATGTCCCAGTAAGAGTGCACTCTGTTGCCCTACACTCGGCATACACACTGTGAGTCGGAAAGCTACGAGCCTGGATATTGCTTAGAAGGGCCAGGGGAGCCTGAGGGTACTTGCTGTTCTTGCAGGAAATGGGGATTCCAGGCGAGGCACCTAGGTGTCCTGAAAAGCGTACTGGCGTTAAAATGCTGCAGAGCAGCGACTACGGCCTCATGGAAACTGCTACACGCCTCCGCTTCTGCATAGCATTTCAGGGCCTTCCCTCGAGGCAAGTTCTCACGTTGCTTGCACTGTGAGCGACACAGCATGTTAGGATGCTGTATTTCTCCTTGAATAGAGTGACTTCAGGAAAGAGGTCCTCGATAAATTCTAAGAAGAGTGTTATCTCAGGACATTCAGACGAGGGCAATGTCGAAAACTTCCAGGGCATGTTGGACTGCCTAGAAATGTGGTTCTGATGCTGTTCGACTGCTCTGCAAATAGAGCTCTCCTGAAGTAACGTACAGTGTGTTGCCCGAGACTCGGCAGACACAGAGGGCCTCCGAGGGTCGTATGGGAATCAATGCTGCTCAGCAGGCACGCAGGGGTGTGGAGTGCATCAGTGATCTTGGAACAAAAATGATGCTCACCCGAGGGGCCTAGGAGTCCTGAAAAGGGTACTTCCTTTAAGATAAAGCGGAACCTCCACTAAGAGCTCATGGAAAGAGCTGCATGCCTCCCTTTCTGCAGGGCTACTCAGGGCCTTACCTCGAGGCAAGGACTCACGTTGAGATTCCCTTTAGCTCTAGAGCATGGCAAGGTGAGCCCCACCCGGAGCAATGAAGCTCCGTGTGTAGCCAGAGAAAACTCATTTTCTTCCCACACCAATGCTAGAGTGGCCAGAGGCCTGTCAACAGCAGAGAATTTCAGGGAGCTTCACGGCAGCAAGAATGGAGCTTTCCAAATGGAAAGCAAGGCTAGGACCATCATGCCCCCATTACCATTGGCACAGGCAGCATACATCTCTGTGGTTTCTAACAAGTCAAAAGAGACACAGAGTACACACTAGTTGCTTCCCTGAATCCACTTCTCGAGGCAGGGTGTTCTGCTCCTTGTGAACGGCCTCAACAAGGAACGCCCTAGCTAGGCCTCTGGGCCCCTGCCTCTTCAAAAGCCTGCAGTGCTACAGGAAAAACTGTGCTTTAGTTGCAATAGGAACGCATGCCGTCTTTCTCCTGGAGGCAGGATGACTTCAGGTAGGAGGTCCTGGATGGAAGGAGAAGCCTAGTGTTTTTCTCTGTGCAGCTCAGACTAGGGAATGAGTGCGATTTCCAGGCCTGTTGGAACTTGCTAGAATGTTGCTCTTTTACCTGTGCGAGTGCTGTGAATCAAGATATCACAAGAAAGAGTGTAGTGTGTTGCCCATGACTCAGCACACACAGAGGACCTCCGAGGGACCAATGGGCCTCGTCGTTGCTCAGCAGGCCTACAGGGGTGTGGAGGTACTCAGGGATCTTGGAACAAAAATGATGCTCACCCGAGAGGCCTAGGAGTCCTGAAAAGGGTACTTCCTTTAAAGTAAAGCAGAACAGCGACTTAGAGCTAATGGAAAGAGCTGCATGCCTACCTTTTTGCAGGGCTACTCAGGGCCTTACCTCGAGGCAAGGACTCACGTTGAGATTCCCTTTAGCTCTAGAGCATGGCAAGGTGAGCCCCACCCCGGCCAAAGAAGCTCCGTGTGTAGCCAGAGAAAACTCATTTTCTTCCCACACCAATGCTAGAGTGGCCAGAGGCCTGTCAACAGCATAGAATTTCAGGGAGCTTCACGGCAGCAAGAATGGAGCTTTCCAAATGGAAAGCAAGGCTAGGACCATCATGCCCCCATTACCATTGGCACAGGCAGCATACATCTCTGTGGTTTCTAACAAGTCAAAAGAGACACAGAGTACACACTAGTTGCTTCCCTGAATCAACTTCTCGAGGCAGGGTGTTCTGCTCCTTGTGAACGGCCTCAACAAGGAACGCCCTAGCTAGGCCTCTGGGCCCCTGCCTCTTCAAAAGCCTGCAGTGCTACAGGAAAAACTGTGCTTTAGTTGCAATAGGAACGCATGCCGTCTTTCTCCTGGAGGCAGGATGACTTCAGGTAGGAGGTCCTGGATGGAAGGAGAAGCCTAGTGTTTTTCTCTGTGCAGCTCAGACCAGGGAATGAGTGCGACTTCCACGGCATGTTGGAACTTGCTAGAATGTTGCTCTTTTACCTATGCGAGTGCTGTGAATCAAGATATCACAAGAAAGAGTGTAGTGTGTTGCCCATGACTCAGCACACACAGAGGACCTCCGAGGGACCAATGGGCCTCGTCGTTGCTCAGCAGGCCTACAGGGGTGTGGAGGTACTCAGGGATCTTGGAACAAAAATGATGCTCACCCGAGAGGCCTAGGAGTCCTGAAAAGGGTACTTCCTTTAAAGTAAAGCAGAACAGCGACTTAGAGCTCATGGAAAGAGGTGCATGCCTACCTTTTTGCAGGGCTACTCAGGGCCTTACCTCGAGGCAAGGACTCACGTTGAGATTCCCTTTAGCTCTAGAGCATGGCAAGGTGAGCCCCACCCGGAGCAATGAAGCTCCGTGTGTAGCCAGAGAAAACTCATTTTCTTCCCACACCAATGCTAGAGTGGCCAGAGGCCTGTCAACAGCATAGAATTTCAGGGAGCTTCACGGCAGCAAGAATGGAGCTTTCCAAATGGAAAGCAAGGCTAGGACCATCATGCCCCCATTACCATTGGCACAGGCAGCATACATCTCTGTGGTTTCTAACAAGTCAAAAGAGACACAGAGTACACACTAGTTGCTTCCCTGAATCAACTTCTCGAGGCAGGGTGTTCTGCACCTTGTGAACGGCCTCAACAAGGAACGCCCTAGCTAGGCCTCTGGGCCCCTGCCTCTTCAAAAGCCTGCAGTGCTACAGGAAAAACTGTGCTTTAGTTGCAATAGGAACGCATGCCGTCTTTCTCCTGGAGGCAGGATGACTTCAGGTAGGAGGTCCTGGATGGAAGGAGAAGCCTAGTGTTTTTCTCTGTGCAGCTCAGACTAGGGAATGAGTGCGATTTCCAGGCCTGTTGGAACTTGCTAGAATGTTGCTCTTTTACCTGTGCGAGTGCTGTGAATCAAGATATCACAAGAAAGAGTGTAGTGTGTTGCCCATGACTCAGCACACACAGAGGACCTCCGAGGGACCAATGGGCCTCGTCGTTGCTCAGCAGGCCTACAGGGGTGTGGAGGTACTCAGGGATCTTGGAACAAAAATGATGCTCACCCGAGAGGCCTAGGAGTCCTGAAAAGGGTACTTCCTTTAAAGTAAAGCAGAACAGCGACTTAGAGCTCATGGAAAGAGCTGCATGCCTACCTTATGGCAGGGCTACTCAGGGTCTTACCTCGAGGCAAGGACTCACGTTGAGATTCCCTTTAGCTCTAGAGCATGGCAAGGTGAGCCCCACCCCGGCCAAAGAAGCTCCGTGTGTAGCCAGAGAAAACTCATTTTCTTCCCACCTCAATGCTAGAGTGGCGAGAGGCCTGTCAACAGCAGAGAATTTCAGGGAGCTTCACGGCAGCAAGAATGGAGCTTTCCAAATGGAAAGCAAGGCTAGTACCATCATGCCCCCATTTCCATGGGCACAGGCAGCATACATCTCTGTGGTTTTTAACAAGTCAAATGAGACACAGAGTACACACTGTTTTCTTCCCTGAATCCACTTCTCGAGGCAGGGTGCTCTGCATCTAGTGAACGGCCTCACCAAGGAAAGCCCTAGCTAGGCCTCTGGGCCCGTGCCTCTTCAAAAGCCTGCAGTACTTCAGGAAAAACTGTGCTTTAGTTGCAATAGGAACGCAAGCCGTCGTTTTCCTGGAGGCAGGGTGACTTCAGGTAGGAGGTCCTGGATGGAAGGAGAAGCCTAGTGTTTTTCTCTGTGCAGCTCAGACCAGGGAATGAGTGCAACTTCCATGGCATTTTGGAACTTGCTAGAACGGTGCTCGTGAACCTGTATGAGTGCTGGCTAATTCAAGATGTCCCAGTAAGAGTGCACTCTGTTGCCCTACACTCGGCATACACACTGTGAGTCGGAAAGCTACGGGCCTGGATATTGCTTAGAAGGGCCAGGGGAGCCTGAGGGTACTTGCTGTTCTTGCAGGAAATAGGGTTTCCAGGCGAGGCACCTAGGTGTCCTGAAAAGCGTACTGGCGTTAAAATGCTGCAGAGCAGCGACTACGGCCTCATGGAAACTGCTACACGCCTCCGCTTCTGCATAGCATTTCAGGGCCTTCCCTCGAGGCAAGTTCTCACGTTGCTTGCACTGTGAGCGACACAGCATGTTAGGATGCTGTATTTCTCCTTGAATAGAGTGACTTCAGGAAAGAGGTCCTCGATAAATTCTAAGAAGAGTGTTATCTCAGGACATTCAGACGAGGGCAATGTCGAAAACTTCCAGGGCATGTTGGACTGCCTAGAAATGTGGTTCTGATGCTGTTCGACTGCTCTGCAAATAGAGCTCTCCTGAAGTAACGTACAGTGTGTTGCCCGAGACTCGGCAGACACAGAGGGCCTCCGAGGGACGTATGGGAATCAATGCTGCTCAGCAGGCACGCAGGGGTGTGGAGTGCGTCAGTGATCTTGGAACAAAAATGATGCTCACCCGAGGGGCCTAGGAGTCCTGAAAAGGGTACTTCCTTTAAGATAAAGCGGAACCTCCACTAAGAGCTCATGGAAAGAGCTGCATGCCTCCCTTTCTGCAGGGCTACTCAGGGCCTTACCTCGAGGCAAGGACTCACGTTGAGATTCCCTTTAGCTCTAGAGCATGGCAAGGTGAGCCCCACCCGGAGCAATGAAGCTCCGTGTGTAGCCAGAGAAAACTCATTTTCTTCCCACACCAATGCTAGAGTGGCCAGAGGCCTGTCAACAGCAGAGAATTTCAGGGAGCTTCACGGCAGCAAGAATGGAGCTTTCCAAATGGAAAGCAAGGCTAGGACCATCATGCCCCCATTACCATTGGCACAGGCAGCATACATCTCTGTGGTTTCTAACAAGTCAAAAGAGACACAGAGTACACACTAGTTGCTTCCCTGAATCAAATTCTCGAGGCAGGGTGTTCTGCACCTTGTAAACGGCCTCAACAAGGAACGCCCTAGCTAGGCCTCTGGGCCCGTGCCTCTTCAAAAGCCTGCAGTACTTCAGGAAAAACTGTGCTTTAGTTGCAATAGGAACGCATGCCGTCTTTCTCCTGGAGGCAGGATGACTTCAGGTAGGAGGTCCTGGATGGAAGGAGAAGCCTAGTGTTTTTCTCTGTGCAGCTCAGACCAGGGAATGAGTGCGACTTCCATGGCATGTTGGAACTCGCTAGAACGGTGCTCGTGAACCTGTATGAGTGCTGGCTAATTCAAGATGTCCCAGTAAGAGTGCACTCTGTTGCCCTACACTCGGCATACACACTGTGAGTCGGAAAGCTACGAGCCTGGATATTGCTTAGAAGGGCCAGGGGAGCCTGAGGGTACTTGCTGTTCTTGCAGGAAATGGGGATTCCAGGCGAGGCACCTAGGTGTCCTGAAAAGCGTACTGGCGTTAAAATGCTGCAGAGCAGCGACTACGGCCTCATGGAAACTGCTACACGCCTCCGCTTCTGCATAGCATTTCAGGGCCTTCCCTCGAGGCAAGTTCTCACGTTGCTTGCACTGTGAGCGACACAGCCTGTTAGGATGCTGTATTTCTCCTTGAATAGAGTGACTTCAGGAAAGAGGTCCTCGATAAATTCTAAGAAGAGTGTTTTCTCAGGGCAGCTCAGACGAGGGCAATGTCGAAAATTTCCAGGGCATGTTGGACTGCCTAGAAATGTGGTTCTGATGCTTTTCGACTGCTCTGCAAATATAGCTCTCCTGAAGTAACGTACAGTGTGTTGCCCGAGACTCGGCAGGCACAGAGGGCCTCCGAGGGACGTATGGGAATCAATGCTGCTCAGCAGGCCCGCAGGGGTGTGGAATGCGTCAGTGATCTTGAAACAAAAATGATGCTCACCCGAGGGGCCTAGGAGTCCTGAAAAGGGTACTTCCTTTAAGATAAAGCGGAACCTCCACTAAGAGCTCATGGAAAGAGCTGCATGCCTCCCTTTCTGCAGGGCTACTCAGGGCCTTCCCTCGAGGCGAGGACTCACGTTGAGATTCCCTTTAGCTCTAGAGCATGGCAAGGTGAGCCCCACCCCGGCCAATGAAGCTCCGTGTGTAGCCAGAGAAAACTCATTTTCTTCCCACACCCATGCCTACAGTGGCCAGAGGGCTGTCAACAGCAGAGAATTTCAGGGAGCTTCACGGCAGCAAGAATGGAGCTTTCCAAATGGAAAGCAAGGCTAGGACCATCATGCCCCCATTTCCATGGGCACAGGCAGCATACATCTCTGTGGTTTTTAACAAGTCAAATGCGACACAGAGTACACAGTTTGCTTCCCTGAATCAACTTCTCGAGGCAGGGTGTTCTGCACCTTGTGAACGGCCTCACCAAGGAACGCCCTAGCTAGGCCTCTGGGCCCGTGCCTCTTCAAAAGCCTGCAGTGCTACAGGAAAAACTGTGCTTTAGTTGCAATAGGAACGCATGCCGTCTTTCTCCTGGAGGCAGGATGACTTCAGGTAGGAGGTCCTGGATGGAAGGAGAAGCCTAGTGTTTTTCTCTGTGCAGCTCAGACTAGGGAATGAGTGCGATTTCCAGGCCTGTTGGAACTTGCTAGAATGTTGCTCTTTTACCTGTGCGAGTGCTGTGAATCAAGATATCACAAGAAAGAGTGTAGTGTGTTGCCCATGACTCAGCACACACAGAGGACCTCCGAGGGACCAATGGGCCTCGTCGTTGCTCAGCAGGCCTACAGGGGTGTGGAGGTACTCAGGGATCTTGGAACAAAAATGATGCTCACCCGAGAGGCCTAGGAGTCCTGAAAAGGGTACTTCCTTTAAAGTAAAGCAGAACAGCGACTTAGAGCTAATGGAAAGAGCTGCATGCCTACCTTATGGCAGGGCTACTCAGGGCCTTACCTCGAGGCAAGGACTCACGTTGAGATTCCCTTTAGCTCTAGAGCATGGCAAGGTGAGCCCCACCCCGGCCAAAGAAGCTCCGTGTGTAGCCAGAGAAAACTCATTTTCTTCCCACCTCAATGCTAGAGTGGCGAGAGGCCTGTCAACAGCAGAGAATTTCAGGGAGCTTCACGGCAGCAAGAATGGAGCTTTCCAAATGGAAAGCAAGGCTAGTACCATCATGCCCCCATTTCCATGGGCACAGGCAGCATACATCTCTGTGGTTTTTAACAAGTCAAATGAGACACAGAGTACACACTGTTTTCTTCCCTGAATCCACTTCTCGAGGCAGGGTGCTCTGCATCTAGTGAACGGCCTCACCAAGGAAAGCCCTAGCTAGGCCTCTGGGCCCGTGCCTCTTCAAAAGCCTGCAGTACTTCAGGAAAAACTGTGCTTTAGTTGCAATAGGAACGCAAGCCGTCGTTTTCCTGGAGGCAGGGTGACTTCAGGTAGGAGGTCCTGGATGGAAGGAGAAGCCTAGTGTTTTTCTCTGTGCAGCTCAGACCAGGGAATGAGTGCAACTTCCATGGCATTTTGGAACTTGCTAGAACGGTGCTCGTGAACCTGTATGAGTGCTGGCTAATTCAAGATGTCCCAGTAAGAGTGCACTCTGTTGCCCTACACTCGGCATACACACTGTGAGTCGGAAAGCTACGGGCCTGGATATTGCTTAGAAGGGCCAGGGGAGCCTGAGGGTACTTGCTGTTCTTGCAGGAAATAGGGTTTCCAGGCGAGGCACCTAGGTGTCCTGAAAAGCGTACTGGCGTTAAAATGCTGCAGAGCAGCGACTACGGCCTCATGGAAACTGCTACACGCCTCCGCTTCTGCATAGCATTTCAGGGCCTTCCCTCGAGGCAAGTTCTCACGTTGCTTGCACTGTGAGCGACACAGCATGTTAGGATGCTGTATTTCTCCTTGAATAGAGTGACTTCAGGAAAGAGGTCCTCGATAAATTCTAAGAAGAGTGTTATCTCAGGACATTCAGACGAGGGCAATGTCGAAAACTTCCAGGGCATGTTGGACTGCCTAGAAATGTGGTTCTGATGCTGTTCGACTGCTCTGCAAATAGAGCTCTCCTGAAGTAACGTACAGTGTGTTGCCCGAGACTCGGCAGACACAGAGGGCCTCCGAGGGTCGTATGGGAATCAATGCTGCTCAGCAGGCACGCAGGGGTGTGGAGTGCGTCAGTGATCTTGGAACAAAAATGATGCTCACCCGAGGGGCCTAGGAGTCCTGAAAAGGGTACTTCCTTTAAGATAAAGCGGAACCTCCACTAAGAGCTCATGGAAAGAGCTGCATGCCTCCCTTTCTGCAGGGCTACTCAGGGCCTTACCTCGAGGCAAGGACTCACGTTGAGATTCCCTTTAGCTCTAGAGCATGGCAAGGTGAGCCCCACCCGGAGCAATGAAGCTCCGTGTGTAGCCAGAGAAAACTCATTTTCTTCCCACACCAATGCTAGAGTGGCCAGAGGCCTGTCAACAGCAGAGAATTTCAGGGAGCTTCACGGCAGCAAGAATGGAGCTTTCCAAATGGAAAGCAAGGCTAGGACCATCATGCCCCCATTACCATTGGCACAGGCAGCATACATCTCTGTGGTTTCTAACAAGTCAAAAGAGACACAGAGTACACACTAGTTGCTTCCCTGAATCAACTTCTCGAGGCAGGGTGTTCTGCTCCTTGTGAACGGCCTCAACAAGGAACGCCCTAGCTAGGCCTCTGGGCCCCTGCCTCTTCAAAAGCCTGCAGTGCTACAGGAAAAACTGTGCTTTAGTTGCAATAGGAACGCATGCCGTCTTTCTCCTGGAGGCAGGATGACTTCAGGTAGGAGGTCCTGGATGGAAGGAGAAGCCTAGTGTTTTTCTCTGTGCAGCTCAGACCAGGGAATGAGTGCGACTTCCACGGCATGTTGGAACTTGCTAGAATGTTGCTCTTTTACCTATGCGAGTGCTGTGAATCAAGATATCACAAGAAAGAGTGTAGTGTGTTGCCCATGACTCAGCACACACAGAGGACCTCCGAGGGACCAATGGGCCTCGTCGTTGCTCAGCAGGCCTACAGGGGTGTGGAGGTACTCAGGGATCTTGGAACAAAAATGATGCTCACCCGAGAGGCCTAGGAGTCCTGAAAAGGGTACTTCCTTTAAAGTAAAGCAGAACAGCGACTTAGAGCTCATGGAAAGAGGTGCATGCCTACCTTTTTGCAGGGCTACTCAGGGCCTTACCTCGAGGCAAGGACTCACGTTGAGATTCCCTTTAGCTCTAGAGCATGGCAAGGTGAGCCCCACCCGGAGCAATGAAGCTCCGTGTGTAGCCAGAGAAAACTCATTTTCTTCCCACACCAATGCTAGAGTGGCCAGAGGCCTGTCAACAGCATAGAATTTCAGGGAGCTTCACGGCAGCAAGAATGGAGCTTTCCAAATGGAAAGCAAGGCTAGGACCATCATGCCCCCATTACCATTGGCACAGGCAGCATACATCTCTGTGGTTTCTAACAAGTCAAAAGAGACACAGAGTACACACTAGTTGCTTCCCTGAATCAACTTCTCGAGGCAGGGTGTTCTGCACCTTGTGAACGGCCTCAACAAGGAACGCCCTAGCTAGGGCTCTGGGCCCGTAGCTCTTCAAAAGCCTGCAATGCTACAGGAAAAACTGTGCTTTAGTTGCAATAGGAACGCATGCCGTCTTTCTCCTGGAGGCAGGATGACTTCAGGTAGGAGGTCCTGGATGGAAGGAGAAGCCTAGTGTTTTTCTCTGTGCAGCTCAGACTAGGGAATGAGTGCGATTTCCAGGCCTGTTGGAACTTGCTAGAATGTTGCTCTTTTACCTGTGCGAGTGCTGTGAATCAAGATATCACAAGAAAGAGTGTAGTGTGTTGCCCATGACTCAGCACACACAGAGGACCTCCGAGGGACCAATGGGCCTCGTCGTTGCTCAGCAGGCCTACAGGGGTGTGGAGGTACTCAGGGATCTTGGAACAAAAATGATGCTCACCCGAGAGGCCTAGGAGTCCTGAAAAGGGTACTTCCTTTAAAGTAAAGCAGAACAGCGACTTAGAGCTAATGGAAAGAGCTGCATGCCTACCTTATGGCAGGGCTACTCAGGGCCTTACCTCGAGGCAAGGACTCACGTTGAGATTCCCTTTAGCTCTAGAGCATGGCAAGGTGAGCCCCACCCCGGCCAAAGAAGCTCCGTGTGTAGCCAGAGAAAACTCATTTTCTTCCCACACCAATGCTAGAGTGGCCAGAGGCCTGTCAACAGCATAGAATTTCAGGGAGCTTCACGGCAGCAAGAATGGAGCTTTCCAAATGGAAAGCAAGGCTAGTACCATCATGCCCCCATTTCCATGGGCACAGGCAGCATACATCTCTGTGGTTTTTAACAAGTCAAATGAGACACAGAGTACACACTGTTTTCTTCCCTGAATCCACTTCTCGAGGCAGGGTGCTCTGCATCTAGTGAACGGCCTCACCAAGGAAAGCCCTAGCTAGGCCTCTGGGCCCGTGCCTCTTCAAAAGCCTGCAGTACTTCAGGAAAAACTGTGCTTTAGTTGCAATAGGAACGCAAGCCGTCGTTTTCCTGGAGGCAGGGTGACTTCAGGTAGGAGGTCCTGGATGGAAGGAGAAGCCTAGTGTTTTTCTCTGTGCAGCTCAGACCAGGGAATGAGTGCAACTTCCATGGCATTTTGGAACTTGCTAGAACGGTGCTCGTGAACCTGTATGAGTGCTGGCTAATTCAAGATGTCCCAGTAAGAGTGCACTCTGTTGCCCTACACTCGGCATACACACTGTGAGTCGGAAAGCTACGGGCCTGGATATTGCTTAGAAGGGCCAGGGGAGCCTGAGGGTACTTGCTGTTCTTGCAGGAAATAGGGTTTCCAGGCGAGGCACCTAGGTGTCCTGAAAAGCGTACTGGCGTTAAAATGCTGCAGAGCAGCGACTACGGCCTCATGGAAACTGCTACACGCCTCCGCTTCTGCATAGCATTTCAGGGCCTTCCCTCGAGGCAAGTTCTCACGTTGCTTGCACTGTGAGCGACACAGCATGTTAGGATGCTGTATTTCTCCTTGAATAGAGTGACTTCAGGAAAGAGGTCCTCGATAAATTCTAAGAAGAGTGTTATCTCAGGACATTCAGACGAGGGCAATGTCGAAAACTTCCAGGGCATGTTGGACTGCCTAGAAATGTGGTTCTGATGCTGTTCGACTGCTCTGCAAATAGAGCTCTCCTGAAGTAACGTACAGTGTGTTGCCCGAGACTCGGCAGACACAGAGGGCCTCCGAGGGACGTATGGGAATCAATGCTGCTCAGCAGGCACGCAGGGGTGTGGAGTGCGTCAGTGATCTTGGAACAAAAATGATGCTCACCCGAGGGGCCTAGGAGTCCTGAAAAGGGTACTTCCTTTAAGATAAAGCGGAACCTCCACTAAGAGCTCATGGAAAGAGCTGCATGCCTCCCTTTCTGCAGGGCTACTCAGGGCCTTACCTCGAGGCAAGGACTCACGTTGAGATTCCCTTTAGCTCTAGAGCATGGCAAGGTGAGCCCCACCCCGGCCAAAGAAGCTCCGTGTGTAGTCAGAGAAAACTCATTTTCTTCGCACACCAATGCTAGAGTGGCCAGAGGCCTGTCAACAGCAGAGAATTTCAGGGAGCTTCACGGCAGCAAGAATGGAGCTTTCCAAATGGAAAGCAAGGCTAGGACCATCATGCCCCCATTACCATTGGCACAGGCAGCATACATCTCTGTGGTTTCTAACAAGTCAAAAGAGACACAGAGTACACACTAGTTGCTTCCCTGAATCAACTTCTCGAGGCAGGGTGTTCTGCACCTTGTAAACGGCCTCAACAAGGAACGCCCTAGCTAGGCCTCTGGGCCCGTGCCTCTTCAAAAGCCTGCAGTGCTACAGGAAAAACTGTGCTTTAGTTGCAATAGGAACGCATGCCGTCTTTCTCCTGGAGGCAGGATGACTTCAGGTAGGAGGTCCTGGATGGAAGGAGAAGCCTAGTGTTTTTCTCTGTGCAGCTCAGACCAGGGAATGAGTGCGACTTCCATGGCATGTTGGAACTCGCTAGAACGGTGCTCGTGAACCTGTATGAGTGCTGGCTAATTCAAGATGTCCCAGTAAGAGTGCACTCTGTTGCCCTACACTCGGCATACACACTGTGAGTCGGAAAGCTACGAGCCTGGATATTGCTTAGAAGGGCCAGGGGAGCCTGAGGGTACTTGCTGTTCTTGCAGGAAATGGGGATTCCAGGCGAGGCACCTAGGTGTCCTGAAAAGCGTACTGGCGTTAAAATGCTGCAGAGCAGCGACTACGGCCTCATGGAAACTGCTACACGCCTCCGCTTCTGCATAGCATTTCAGGGCCTTCCCTCGAGGCAAGTTCTCACGTTGCTTGCACTGTGAGCGACACAGCATGTTAGGATGCTGTATTTCTCCTTGAATAGAGTGACTTCAGGAAAGAGGTCCTCGATAAATTCTAAGAAGAGTGTTATCTCAGGACATTCAGACGAGGGCAATGTCGAAAACTTCCAGGGCATGTTGGACTGCCTAGAAATGTGGTTCTGATGCTGTTCGACTGCTCTGCAAATAGAGCTCTCCTGAAGTAACGTACAGTGTGTTGCCCGAGACTCGGCAGACACAGAGGGCCTCCGAGGGTCGTATGGGAATCAATGCTGCTCAGCAGGCACGCAGGGGTGTGGAGTGCGTCAGTGATCTTGGAACAAAAATGATGCTCACCCGAGGGGCCTAGGAGTCCTGAAAAGGGTACTTCCTTTAAGATAAAGCGGAACCTCCACTAAGAGCTCATGGAAAGAGCTGCATGCCTCCCTTTCTGCAGGGCTACTCAGGGCCTTACCTCGAGGCAAGGACTCACGTTGAGATTCCCTTTAGCTCTAGAGCATGGCAAGGTGAGCCCCACCCGGAGCAATGAAGCTCCGTGTGTAGCCAGAGAAAACTCATTTTCTTCCCACACCAATGCTAGAGTGGCCAGAGGCCTGTCAACAGCAGAGAATTTCAGGGAGCTTCACGGCAGCAAGAATGGAGCTTTCCAAATGGAAAGCAAGGCTAGGACCATCATGCCCCCATTACCATTGGCACAGGCAGCATACATCTCTGTGGTTTCTAACAAGTCAAAAGAGACACAGAGTACACACTAGTTGCTTCCCTGAATCAACTTCTCGAGGCAGGGTGTTCTGCTCCTTGTGAACGGCCTCAACAAGGAACGCCCTAGCTAGGCCTCTGGGCCCCTGCCTCTTCAAAAGCCTGCAGTGCTACAGGAAAAACTGTGCTTTAGTTGCAATAGGAACGCATGCCGTCTTTCTCCTGGAGGCAGGATGACTTCAGGTAGGAGGTCCTGGATGGAAGGAGAAGCCTAGTGTTTTTCTCTGTGCAGCTCAGACCAGGGAATGAGTGCGACTTCCACGGCATGTTGGAACTTGCTAGAATGTTGCTCTTTTACCTATGCGAGTGCTGTGAATCAAGATATCACAAGAAAGAGTGTAGTGTGTTGCCCATGACTCAGCACACACAGAGGACCTCCGAGGGACCAATGGGCCTCGTCGTTGCTCAGCAGGCCTACAGGGGTGTGGAGGTACTCAGGGATCTTGGAACAAAAATGATGCTCACCCGAGAGGCCTAGGAGTCCTGAAAAGGGTACTTCCTTTAAAGTAAAGCAGAACAGCGACTTAGAGCTCATGGAAAGAGGTGCATGCCTACCTTTTTGCAGGGCTACTCAGGGCCTTACCTCGAGGCAAGGACTCACGTTGAGATTCCCTTTAGCTCTAGAGCATGGCAAGGTGAGCCCCACCCGGAGCAATGAAGCTCCGTGTGTAGCCAGAGAAAACTCATTTTCTTCCCACACCAATGCTAGAGTGGCCAGAGGCCTGTCAACAGCATAGAATTTCAGGGAGCTTCACGGCAGCAAGAATGGAGCTTTCCAAATGGAAAGCAAGGCTAGGACCATCATGCCCCCATTACCATTGGCACAGGCAGCATACATCTCTGTGGTTTCTAACAAGTCAAAAGAGACACAGAGTACACACTAGTTGCTTCCCTGAATCAACTTCTCGAGGCAGGGTGTTCTGCACCTTGTGAACGGCCTCAACAAGGAACGCCCTAGCTAGGGCTCTGGGCCCGTAGCTCTTCAAAAGCCTGCAATGCTACAGGAAAAACTGTGCTTTAGTTGCAATAGGAACGCATGCCGTCTTTCTCCTGGAGGCAGGATGACTTCAGGTAGGAGGTCCTGGATGGAAGGAGAAGCCTAGTGTTTTTCTCTGTGCAGCTCAGACTAGGGAATGAGTGCGATTTCCAGGCCTGTTGGAACTTGCTAGAATGTTGCTCTTTTACCTGTGCGAGTGCTGTGAATCAAGATATCACAAGAAAGAGTGTAGTGTGTTGCCCATGACTCAGCACACACAGAGGACCTCCGAGGGACCAATGGGCCTCGTCGTTGCTCAGCAGGCCTACAGGGGTGTGGAGGTACTCAGGGATCTTGGAACAAAAATGATGCTCACCCGAGAGGCCTAGGAGTCCTGAAAAGGGTACTTCCTTTAAAGTAAAGCAGAACAGCGACTTAGAGCTCATGGAAAGAGCTGCATGCCTACCTTATGGCAGGGCTACTCAGGGCCTTACCTCGAGGCAAGGACTCACGTTGAGATTCCCTTTAGCTCTAGAGCATGGCAAGGTGAGCCCCACCCCGGCCAAAGAAGCTCCGTGTGTAGCCAGAGAAAACTCATTTTCTTCCCACCTCAATGCTAGAGTGGCGAGAGGCCTGTCAACAGCAGAGAATTTCAGGGAGCTTCACGGCAGCAAGAATGGAGCTTTCCAAATGGAAAGCAAGGCTAGTACCATCATGCCCCCATTTCCATGGGCACAGGCAGCATACATCTCTGTGGTTTTTAACAAGTCAAATGAGACACAGAGTACACACTGTTTTCTTCCCTGAATCCACTTCTCGAGGCAGGGTGCTCTGCATCTAGTGAACGGCCTCACCAAGGAAAGCCCTAGCTAGGCCTCTGGGCCCGTGCCTCTTCAAAAGCCTGCAGTACTTCAGGAAAAACTGTGCTTTAGTTGCAATAGGAACGCAAGCCGTCGTTTTCCTGGAGGCAGGGTGACTTCAGGTAGGAGGTCCTGGATGGAAGGAGAAGCCTAGTGTTTTTCTCTGTGCAGCTCAGACCAGGGAATGAGTGCAACTTCCATGGCATTTTGGAACTTGCTAGAACGGTGCTCGTGAACCTGTATGAGTGCTGGCTAATTCAAGATGTCCCAGTAAGAGTGCACTCTGTTGCCCTACACTCGGCATACACACTGTGAGTCGGAAGGCTACGGGCCTGGATATTGCTTAGAAGGGCCAGGGGAGCCTGAGGGTACTTGCTGTTCTTGCAGGAAATAGGGTTTCCAGGCGAGGCACCTAGGTGTCCTGAAAAGCGTACTGGCGTTAAAATGCTGCAGAGCAGCGACTACGGCCTCATGGAAACTGCTACACGCCTCCGCTTCTGCATAGCATTTCAGGGCCTTCCCTCGAGGCAAGTTCTCACGTTGCTTGCACTGTGAGCGACACAGCATGTTAGGATGCTGTATTTCTCCTTGAATAGAGTGACTTCAGGAAAGAGGTCCTCGATAAATTCTAAGAAGAGTGTTATCTCAGGACATTCAGACGAGGGCAATGTCGAAAACTTCCAGGGCATGTTGGACTGCCTAGAAATGTGGTTCTGATGCTGTTCGACTGCTCTGCAAATAGAGCTCTCCTGAAGTAACGTACAGTGTGTTGCCCGAGACTCGGCAGACACAGAGGGCCTCCGAGGGTCGTATGGGAATCAATGCTGCTCAGCAGGCACGCAGGGGTGTGGAGTGCGTCAGTGATCTTGGAACAAAAATGATGCTCACCCGAGGGGCCTAGGAGTCCTGAAAAGGGTACTTCCTTTAAGATAAAGCGGAACCTCCACTAAGAGCTCATGGAAAGAGCTGCATGCCTCCCTTTCTGCAGGGCTACTCAGGGCCTTACCTCGAGGCAAGGACTCACGTTGAGATTCCCTTTAGCTCTAGAGCATGGCAAGGTGAGCCCCACCCGGAGCAATGAAGCTCCGTGTGTAGCCAGAGAAAACTCATTTTCTTCCCACACCAATGCTAGAGTGGCCAGAGGCCTGTCAACAGCAGAGAATTTCAGGGAGCTTCACGGCAGCAAGAATGGAGCTTTCCAAATGGAAAGCAAGGCTAGGACCATCATGCCCCCATTACCATTGGCACAGGCAGCATACATCTCTGTGGTTTCTAACAAGTCAAAAGAGACACAGAGTACACACTAGTTGCTTCCCTGAATCAACTTCTCGAGGCAGGGTGTTCTGCTCCTTGTGAACGGCCTCAACAAGGAACGCCCTAGCTAGGCCTCTGGGCCCCTGCCTCTTCAAAAGCCTGCAGTGCTACAGGAAAAACTGTGCTTTAGTTGCAATAGGAACGCATGCCGTCTTTCTCCTGGAGGCAGGATGACTTCAGGTAGGAGGTCCTGGATGGAAGGAGAAGCCTAGTGTTTTTCTCTGTGCAGCTCAGACCAGGGAATGAGTGCGACTTCCACGGCATGTTGGAACTTGCTAGAATGTTGCTCTTTTACCTATGCGAGTGCTGTGAATCAAGATATCACAAGAAAGAGTGTAGTGTGTTGCCCATGACTCAGCACACACAGAGGACCTCCGAGGGACCAATGGGCCTCGTCGTTGCTCAGCAGGCCTACAGGGGTGTGGAGGTACTCAGGGATCTTGGAACAAAAATGATGCTCACCCGAGAGGCCTAGGAGTCCTGAAAAGGGTACTTCCTTTAAAG
Organism: Balaenoptera ricei; assembly: GCF_028023285.1. Classification (NCBI taxonomy): domain Eukaryota; kingdom Metazoa; phylum Chordata; class Mammalia; order Artiodactyla; family Balaenopteridae; genus Balaenoptera; species Balaenoptera ricei. The sequence goes on from NC_082654.1 coordinate 82,594,329, forward strand.
TAAAGCAGAACAGCGACTTAGAGCTCATGGAAAGAGGTGCATGCCTACCTTTTTGCAGGGCTACTCAGGGCCTTACCTCGAGGCAAGGACTCACGTTGAGATTCCCTTTAGCTCTAGAGCATGGCAAGGTGAGCCCCACCCGGAGCAATGAAGCTCCGTGTGTAGCCAGAGAAAACTCATTTTCTTCCCACACCAATGCTAGAGTGGCCAGAGGCCTGTCAACAGCATAGAATTTCAGGGAGCTTCACGGCAGCAAGAATGGAGCTTTCCAAATGGAAAGCAAGGCTAGGACCATCATGCCCCCATTACCATTGGCACAGGCAGCATACATCTCTGTGGTTTCTAACAAGTCAAAAGAGACACAGAGTACACACTAGTTGCTTCCCTGAATCAACTTCTCGAGGCAGGGTGTTCTGCACCTTGTGAACGGCCTCAACAAGGAACGCCCTAGCTAGGGCTCTGGGCCCGTAGCTCTTCAAAAGCCTGCAATGCTACAGGAAAAACTGTGCTTTAGTTGCAATAGGAACGCATGCCGTCTTTCTCCTGGAGGCAGGATGACTTCAGGTAGGAGGTCCTGGATGGAAGGAGAAGCCTAGTGTTTTTCTCTGTGCAGCTCAGACTAGGGAATGAGTGCGATTTCCAGGCCTGTTGGAACTTGCTAGAATGTTGCTCTTTTACCTGTGCGAGTGCTGTGAATCAAGATATCACAAGAAAGAGTGTAGTGTGTTGCCCATGACTCAGCACACACAGAGGACCTCCGAGGGACCAATGGGCCTCGTCGTTGCTCAGCAGGCCTACAGGGGTGTGGAGGTACTCAGGGATCTTGGAACAAAAATGATGCTCACCCGAGAGGCCTAGGAGTCCTGAAAAGGGTACTTCCTTTAAAGTAAAGCAGAACAGCGACTTAGAGCTCATGGAAAGAGCTGCATGCCTACCTTTTTGCAGGGCTACTCAGGGCCTTACCTCGAGGCAAGGACTCACGTTGAGATTCCCTTTAGCTCTAGAGCATGGCAAGGTGAGCCCCACCCGGAGCAATGAAGCTCCGTGTGTAGCCAGAGAAAACTCATTTTCTTCCCACACCAATGCTAGAGTGGCCAGAGGCCTGTCAACAGCATAGAATTTCAGGGAGCTTCACGGCAGCAAGAATGGAGCTTTCCAAATGGAAAGCAAGGCTAGTACCATCATGCCCCCATTTCCATGGGCACAGGCAGCATACATCTCTGTGGTTTTTAACAAGTCAAATGAGACACAGAGTACACACTGTTTTCTTCCCTGAATCCACTTCTCGAGGCAGGGTGCTCTGCATCTAGTGAACGGCCTCACCAAGGAAAGCCCTAGCTAGGCCTCTGGGCCCGTGCCTCTTCAAAAGCCTGCAGTACTTCAGGAAAAACTGTGCTTTAGTTGCAATAGGAACGCAAGCCGTCGTTTTCCTGGAGGCAGGGTGACTTCAGGTAGGAGGTCCTGGATGGAAGGAGAAGCCTAGTGTTTTTCTCTGTGCAGCTCAGACCAGGGAATGAGTGCAACTTCCATGGCATTTTGGAACTTGCTAGAACGGTGCTCGTGAACCTGTATGAGTGCTGGCTAATTCAAGATGTCCCAGTAAGAGTGCACTCTGTTGCCCTACACTCGGCATACACACTGTGAGTCGGAAGGCTACGGGCCTGGATATTGCTTAGAAGGGCCAGGGGAGCCTGAGGGTACTTGCTGTTCTTGCAGGAAATAGGGTTTCCAGGCGAGGCACCTAGGTGTCCTGAAAAGCGTACTGGCGTTAAAATGCTGCAGAGCAGCGACTACGGCCTCATGGAAACTGCTACACGCTTCCGCTTCTGCATAGCATTTCAGGGCCTTCCCTCGAGGCAAGTTCTCACGTTGCTTGCACTGTGAGCGACACAGCATGTTAGGATGCTGTATTTCTCCTTGAATAGAGTGACTTCAGGAAAGAGGTCCTCGATAAATTCTAAGAAGAGTGTTATCTCAGGACATTCAGACGAGGGCAATGTCGAAAACTTCCAGGGCATGTTGGACTGCCTAGAAATGTGGTTCTGATGCTGTTCGACTGCTCTGCAAATAGAGCTCTCCTGAAGTAACGTACAGTGTGTTGCCCGAGACTCGGCAGACACAGAGGGCCTCCGAGGGTCGTATGGGAATCAATGCTGCTCAGCAGGCACGCAGGGGTGTGGAGTGCGTCAGTGATCTTGGAACAAAAATGATGCTCACCCGAGGGGCCTAGGAGTCCTGAAAAGGGTACTTCCTTTAAGATAAAGCGGAACCTCCACTAAGAGCTCATGGAAAGAGCTGCATGCCTCCCTTTCTGCAGGGCTACTCAGGGCCTTACCTCGAGGCAAGGACTCACGTTGAGATTCCCTTTAGCTCTAGAGCATGGCAAGGTGAGCCCCACCCGGAGCAATGAAGCTCCGTGTGTAGCCAGAGAAAACTCATTTTCTTCCCACACCAATGCTAGAGTGGCCAGAGGCCTGTCAACAGCAGAGAATTTCAGGGAGCTTCACGGCAGCAAGAATGGAGCTTTCCAAATGGAAAGCAAGGCTAGGACCATCATGCCCCCATTACCATTGGCACAGGCAGCATACATCTCTGTGGTTTCTAACAAGTCAAAAGAGACACAGAGTACACACTAGTTGCTTCCCTGAATCAACTTCTCGAGGCAGGGTGTTCTGCTCCTTGTGAACGGCCTCAACAAGGAACGCCCTAGCTAGGCCTCTGGGCCCCTGCCTCTTCAAAAGCCTGCAGTGCTACAGGAAAAACTGTGCTTTAGTTGCAATAGGAACGCATGCCGTCTTTCTCCTGGAGGCAGGATGACTTCAGGTAGGAGGTCCTGGATGGAAGGAGAAGCCTAGTGTTTTTCTCTGTGCAGCTCAGACCAGGGAATGAGTGCGACTTCCACGGCATGTTGGAACTTGCTAGAATGTTGCTCTTTTACCTATGCGAGTGCTGTGAATCAAGATATCACAAGAAAGAGTGTAGTGTGTTGCCCATGACTCAGCACACACAGAGGACCTCCGAGGGACCAATGGGCCTCGTCGTTGCTCAGCAGGCCTACAGGGGTGTGGAGGTACTCAGGGATCTTGGAACAAAAATGATGCTCACCCGAGAGGCCTAGGAGTCCTGAAAAGGGTACTTCCTTTAAAGTAAAGCAGAACAGCGACTTAGAGCTCATGGAAAGAGGTGCATGCCTACCTTTTTGCAGGGCTACTCAGGGCCTTACCTCGAGGCAAGGACTCACGTTGAGATTCCCTTTAGCTCTAGAGCATGGCAAGGTGAGCCCCACCCGGAGCAATGAAGCTCCGTGTGTAGCCAGAGAAAACTCATTTTCTTCCCACACCAATGCTAGAGTGGCCAGAGGCCTGTCAACAGCATAGAATTTCAGGGAGCTTCACGGCAGCAAGAATGGAGCTTTCCAAATGGAAAGCAAGGCTAGGACCATCATGCCCCCATTACCATTGGCACAGGCAGCATACATCTCTGTGGTTTCTAACAAGTCAAAAGAGACACAGAGTACACACTAGTTGCTTCCCTGAATCAACTTCTCGAGGCAGGGTGTTCTGCACCTTGTGAACGGCCTCAACAAGGAACGCCCTAGCTAGGGCTCTGGGCCCGTAGCTCTTCAAAAGCCTGCAATGCTACAGGAAAAACTGTGCTTTAGTTGCAATAGGAACGCATGCCGTCTTTCTCCTGGAGGCAGGATGACTTCAGGTAGGAGGTCCTGGATGGAAGGAGAAGCCTAGTGTTTTTCTCTGTGCAGCTCAGACTAGGGAATGAGTGCGATTTCCAGGCCTGTTGGAACTTGCTAGAATGTTGCTCTTTTACCTGTGCGAGTGCTGTGAATCAAGATATCACAAGAAAGAGTGTAGTGTGTTGCCCATGACTCAGCACACACAGAGGACCTCCGAGGGACCAATGGGCCTCGTCGTTGCTCAGCAGGCCTACAGGGGTGTGGAGGTACTCAGGGATCTTGGAACAAAAATGATGCTCACCCGAGAGGCCTAGGAGTCCTGAAAAGGGTACTTCCTTTAAAGTAAAGCAGAACAGCGACTTAGAGCTAATGGAAAGAGCTGCATGCCTACCTTTTTGCAGGGCTACTCAGGGCCTTACCTCGAGGCAAGGACTCACGTTGAGATTCCCTTTAGCTCTAGAGCATGGCAAGGTGAGCCCCACCCGGAGCAATGAAGCTCCGTGTGTAGCCAGAGAAAACTCATTTTCTTCCCACACCAATGCTAGAGTGGCCAGAGGCCTGTCAACAGCATAGAATTTCAGGGAGCTTCACGGCAGCAAGAATGGAGCTTTCCAAATGGAAAGCAAGGCTAGTACCATCATGCCCCCATTTCCATGGGCACAGGCAGCATACATCTCTGTGGTTTTTAACAAGTCAAATGAGACACAGAGTACACACTGTTTTCTTCCCTGAATCCACTTCTCGAGGCAGGGTGCTCTGCATCTAGTGAACGGCCTCACCAAGGAAAGCCCTAGCTAGGCCTCTGGGCCCGTGCCTCTTCAAAAGCCTGCAGTACTTCAGGAAAAACTGTGCTTTAGTTGCAATAGGAACGCAAGCCGTCGTTTTCCTGGAGGCAGGGTGACTTCAGGTAGGAGGTCCTGGATGGAAGGAGAAGCCTAGTGTTTTTCTCTGTGCAGCTCAGACCAGGGAATGAGTGCAACTTCCATGGCATTTTGGAACTTGCTAGAACGGTGCTCGTGAACCTGTATGAGTGCTGGCTAATTCAAGATGTCCCAGTAAGAGTGCACTCTGTTGCCCTACACTCGGCATACACACTGTGAGTCGGAAAGCTACGGGCCTGGATATTGCTTAGAAGGGCCAGGGGAGCCTGAGGGTACTTGCTGTTCTTGCAGGAAATAGGGTTTCCAGGCGAGGCACCTAGGTGTCCTGAAAAGCGTACTGGCGTTAAAATGCTGCAGAGCAGCGACTACGGCCTCATGGAAACTGCTACACGCTTCCGCTTCTGCATAGCATTTCAGGGCCTTCCCTCGAGGCAAGTTCTCACGTTGCTTGCACTGTGAGCGACACAGCATGTTAGGATGCTGTATTTCTCCTTGAATAGAGTGACTTCAGGAAAGAGGTCCTCGATAAATTCTAAGAAGAGTGTTATCTCAGGACATTCAGACGAGGGCAATGTCGAAAACTTCCAGGGCATGTTGGACTGCCTAGAAATGTGGTTCTGATGCTGTTCGACTGCTCTGCAAATAGAGCTCTCCTGAAGTAACGTACAGTGTGTTGCCCGAGACTCGGCAGACACAGAGGGCCTCCGAGGGTCGTATGGGAATCAATGCTGCTCAGCAGGCACGCAGGGGTGTGGAGTGCGTCAGTGATCTTGGAACAAAAATGATGCTCACCCGAGGGGCCTAGGAGTCCTGAAAAGGGTACTTCCTTTAAGATAAAGCGGAACCTCCACTAAGAGCTCATGGAAAGAGCTGCATGCCTCCCTTTCTGCAGGGCTACTCAGGGCCTTACCTCGAGGCAAGGACTCACGTTGAGATTCCCTTTAGCTCTAGAGCATGGCAAGGTGAGCCCCACCCGGAGCAATGAAGCTCCGTGTGTAGCCAGAGAAAACTCATTTTCTTCCCACACCAATGCTAGAGTGGCCAGAGGCCTGTCAACAGCAGAGAATTTCAGGGAGCTTCACGGCAGCAAGAATGGAGCTTTCCAAATGGAAAGCAAGGCTAGGACCATCATGCCCCCATTACCATTGGCACAGGCAGCATACATCTCTGTGGTTTCTAACAAGTCAAAAGAGACACAGAGTACACACTAGTTGCTTCCCTGAATCAACTTCTCGAGGCAGGGTGTTCTGCTCCTTGTGAACGGCCTCAACAAGGAACGCCCTAGCTAGGCCTCTGGGCCCCTGCCTCTTCAAAAGCCTGCAGTGCTACAGGAAAAACTGTGCTTTAGTTGCAATAGGAACGCATGCCGTCTTTCTCCTGGAGGCAGGATGACTTCAGGTAGGAGGTCCTGGATGGAAGGAGAAGCCTAGTGTTTTTCTCTGTGCAGCTCAGACCAGGGAATGAGTGCGACTTCCACGGCATGTTGGAACTTGCTAGAATGTTGCTCTTTTACCTATGCGAGTGCTGTGAATCAAGATATCACAAGAAAGAGTGTAGTGTGTTGCCCATGACTCAGCACACACAGAGGACCTCCGAGGGACCAATGGGCCTCGTCGTTGCTCAGCAGGCCTACAGGGGTGTGGAGGTACTCAGGGATCTTGGAACAAAAATGATGCTCACCCGAGAGGCCTAGGAGTCCTGAAAAGGGTACTTCCTTTAAAGTAAAGCAGAACAGCGACTTAGAGCTCATGGAAAGAGGTGCATGCCTACCTTTTTGCAGGGCTACTCAGGGCCTTACCTCGAGGCAAGGACTCACGTTGAGATTCCCTTTAGCTCTAGAGCATGGCAAGGTGAGCCCCACCCGGAGCAATGAAGCTCCGTGTGTAGCCAGAGAAAACTCATTTTCTTCCCACACCAATGCTAGAGTGGCCAGAGGCCTGTCAACAGCATAGAATTTCAGGGAGCTTCACGGCAGCAAGAATGGAGCTTTCCAAATGGAAAGCAAGGCTAGGACCATCATGCCCCCATTACCATTGGCACAGGCAGCATACATCTCTGTGGTTTCTAACAAGTCAAAAGAGACACAGAGTACACACTAGTTGCTTCCCTGAATCAACTTCTCGAGGCAGGGTGTTCTGCACCTTGTGAACGGCCTCAACAAGGAACGCCCTAGCTAGGGCTCTGGGCCCGTAGCTCTTCAAAAGCCTGCAATGCTACAGGAAAAACTGTGCTTTAGTTGCAATAGGAACGCATGCCGTCTTTCTCCTGGAGGCAGGATGACTTCAGGTAGGAGGTCCTGGATGGAAGGAGAAGCCTAGTGTTTTTCTCTGTGCAGCTCAGACTAGGGAATGAGTGCGATTTCCAGGCCTGTTGGAACTTGCTAGAATGTTGCTCTTTTACCTGTGCGAGTGCTGTGAATCAAGATATCACAAGAAAGAGTGTAGTGTGTTGCCCATGACTCAGCACACACAGAGGACCTCCGAGGGACCAATGGGCCTCGTCGTTGCTCAGCAGGCCTACAGGGGTGTGGAGGTACTCAGGGATCTTGGAACAAAAATGATGCTCACCCGAGAGGCCTAGGAGTCCTGAAAAGGGTACTTCCTTTAAAGTAAAGCAGAACAGCGACTTAGAGCTCATGGAAAGAGCTGCATGCCTACCTTTTTGCAGGGCTACTCAGGGCCTTACCTCGAGGCAAGGACTCACGTTGAGATTCCCTTTAGCTCTAGAGCATGGCAAGGTGAGCCCCACCCGGAGCAATGAAGCTCCGTGTGTAGCCAGAGAAAACTCATTTTCTTCCCACACCAATGCTAGAGTGGCCAGAGGCCTGTCAACAGCATAGAATTTCAGGGAGCTTCACGGCAGCAAGAATGGAGCTTTCCAAATGGAAAGCAAGGCTAGTACCATCATGCCCCCATTTCCATGGGCACAGGCAGCATACATCTCTGTGGTTTTTAACAAGTCAAATGAGACACAGAGTACACACTGTTTTCTTCCCTGAATCCACTTCTCGAGGCAGGGTGCTCTGCATCTAGTGAACGGCCTCACCAAGGAAAGCCCTAGCTAGGCCTCTGGGCCCGTGCCTCTTCAAAAGCCTGCAGTACTTCAGGAAAAACTGTGCTTTAGTTGCAATAGGAACGCAAGCCGTCGTTTTCCTGGAGGCAGGGTGACTTCAGGTAGGAGGTCCTGGATGGAAGGAGAAGCCTAGTGTTTTTCTCTGTGCAGCTCAGACCAGGGAATGAGTGCAACTTCCATGGCATTTTGGAACTTGCTAGAACGGTGCTCGTGAACCTGTATGAGTGCTGGCTAATTCAAGATGTCCCAGTAAGAGTGCACTCTGTTGCCCTACACTCGGCATACACACTGTGAGTCGGAAAGCTACGGGCCTGGATATTGCTTAGAAGGGCCAGGGGAGCCTGAGGGTACTTGCTGTTCTTGCAGGAAATAGGGTTTCCAGGCGAGGCACCTAGGTGTCCTGAAAAGCGTACTGGCGTTAAAATGCTGCAGAGCAGCGACTACGGCCTCATGGAAACTGCTACACGCTTCCGCTTCTGCATAGCATTTCAGGGCCTTCCCTCGAGGCAAGTTCTCACGTTGCTTGCACTGTGAGCGACACAGCATGTTAGGATGCTGTATTTCTCCTTGAATAGAGTGACTTCAGGAAAGAGGTCCTCGATAAATTCTAAGAAGAGTGTTATCTCAGGACATTCAGACGAGGGCAATGTCGAAAACTTCCAGGGCATGTTGGACTGCCTAGAAATGTGGTTCTGATGCTGTTCGACTGCTCTGCAAATAGAGCTCTCCTGAAGTAACGTACAGTGTGTTGCCCGAGACTCGGCAGACACAGAGGGCCTCCGAGGGTCGTATGGGAATCAATGCTGCTCAGCAGGCACGCAGGGGTGTGGAGTGCGTCAGTGATCTTGGAACAAAAATGATGCTCACCCGAGGGGCCTAGGAGTCCTGAAAAGGGTACTTCCTTTAAGATAAAGCGGAACCTCCACTAAGAGCTCATGGAAAGAGCTGCATGCCTCCCTTTCTGCAGGGCTACTCAGGGCCTTACCTCGAGGCAAGGACTCACGTTGAGATTCCCTTTAGCTCTAGAGCATGGCAAGGTGAGCCCCACCCGGAGCAATGAAGCTCCGTGTGTAGCCAGAGAAAACTCATTTTCTTCCCACACCAATGCTAGAGTGGCCAGAGGCCTGTCAACAGCAGAGAATTTCAGGGAGCTTCACGGCAGCAAGAATGGAGCTTTCCAAATGGAAAGCAAGGCTAGGACCATCATGCCCCCATTACCATTGGCACAGGCAGCATACATCTCTGTGGTTTCTAACAAGTCAAAAGAGACACAGAGTACACACTAGTTGCTTCCCTGAATCAACTTCTCGAGGCAGGGTGTTCTGCTCCTTGTGAACGGCCTCAACAAGGAACGCCCTAGCTAGGCCTCTGGGCCCCTGCCTCTTCAAAAGCCTGCAGTGCTACAGGAAAAACTGTGCTTTAGTTGCAATAGGAACGCATGCCGTCTTTCTCCTGGAGGCAGGATGACTTCAGGTAGGAGGTCCTGGATGGAAGGAGAAGCCTAGTGTTTTTCTCTGTGCAGCTCAGACCAGGGAATGAGTGCGACTTCCACGGCATGTTGGAACTTGCTAGAATGTTGCTCTTTTACCTATGCGAGTGCTGTGAATCAAGATATCACAAGAAAGAGTGTAGTGTGTTGCCCATGACTCAGCACACACAGAGGACCTCCGAGGGACCAATGGGCCTCGTCGTTGCTCAGCAGGCCTACAGGGGTGTGGAGGTACTCAGGGATCTTGGAACAAAAATGATGCTCACCCGAGAGGCCTAGGAGTCCTGAAAAGGGTACTTCCTTTAAAGTAAAGCAGAACAGCGACTTAGAGCTCATGGAAAGAGGTGCATGCCTACCTTTTTGCAGGGCTACTCAGGGCCTTACCTCGAGGCAAGGACTCACGTTGAGATTCCCTTTAGCTCTAGAGCATGGCAAGGTGAGCCCCACCCGGAGCAATGAAGCTCCGTGTGTAGCCAGAGAAAACTCATTTTCTTCCCACACCAATGCTAGAGTGGCCAGAGGCCTGTCAACAGCATAGAATTTCAGGGAGCTTCACGGCAGCAAGAATGGAGCTTTCCAAATGGAAAGCAAGGCTAGGACCATCATGCCCCCATTACCATTGGCACAGGCAGCATACATCTCTGTGGTTTCTAACAAGTCAAAAGAGACACAGAGTACACACTAGTTGCTTCCCTGAATCAACTTCTCGAGGCAGGGTGTTCTGCACCTTGTGAACGGCCTCAACAAGGAACGCCCTAGCTAGGGCTCTGGGCCCGTAGCTCTTCAAAAGCCTGCAATGCTACAGGAAAAACTGTGCTTTAGTTGCAATAGGAACGCATGCCGTCTTTCTCCTGGAGGCAGGATGACTTCAGGTAGGAGGTCCTGGATGGAAGGAGAAGCCTAGTGTTTTTCTCTGTGCAGCTCAGACTAGGGAATGAGTGCGATTTCCAGGCCTGTTGGAACTTGCTAGAATGTTGCTCTTTTACCTGTGCGAGTGCTGTGAATCAAGATATCACAAGAAAGAGTGTAGTGTGTTGCCCATGACTCAGCACACACAGAGGACCTCCGAGGGACCAATGGGCCTCGTCGTTGCTCAGCAGGCCTACAGGGGTGTGGAGGTACTCAGGGATCTTGGAACAAAAATGATGCTCACCCGAGAGGCCTAGGAGTCCTGAAAAGGGTACTTCCTTTAAAGTAAAGCAGAACAGCGACTTAGAGCTCATGGAAAGAGCTGCATGCCTACCTTTTTGCAGGGCTACTCAGGGCCTTACCTCGAGGCAAGGACTCACGTTGAGATTCCCTTTAGCTCTAGAGCATGGCAAGGTGAGCCCCACCCGGAGCAATGAAGCTCCGTGTGTAGCCAGAGAAAACTCATTTTCTTCCCACACCAATGCTAGAGTGGCCAGAGGCCTGTCAACAGCATAGAATTTCAGGGAGCTTCACGGCAGCAAGAATGGAGCTTTCCAAATGGAAAGCAAGGCTAGTACCATCATGCCCCCATTTCCATGGGCACAGGCAGCATACATCTCTGTGGTTTTTAACAAGTCAAATGAGACACAGAGTACACACTGTTTTCTTCCCTGAATCCACTTCTCGAGGCAGGGTGCTCTGCATCTAGTGAACGGCCTCACCAAGGAAAGCCCTAGCTAGGCCTCTGGGCCCGTGCCTCTTCAAAAGCCTGCAGTACTTCAGGAAAAACTGTGCTTTAGTTGCAATAGGAACGCAAGCCGTCGTTTTCCTGGAGGCAGGGTGACTTCAGGTAGGAGGTCCTGGATGGAAGGAGAAGCCTAGTGTTTTTCTCTGTGCAGCTCAGACCAGGGAATGAGTGCAACTTCCATGGCATTTTGGAACTTGCTAGAACGGTGCTCGTGAACCTGTATGAGTGCTGGCTAATTCAAGATGTCCCAGTAAGAGTGCACTCTGTTGCCCTACACTCGGCATACACACTGTGAGTCGGAAAGCTACGGGCCTGGATATTGCTTAGAAGGGCCAGGGGAGCCTGAGGGTACTTGCTGTTCTTGCAGGAAATAGGGTTTCCAGGCGAGGCACCTAGGTGTCCTGAAAAGCGTACTGGCGTTAAAATGCTGCAGAGCAGCGACTACGGCCTCATGGAAACTGCTACACGCTTCCGCTTCTGCATAGCATTTCAGGGCCTTCCCTCGAGGCAAGTTCTCACGTTGCTTGCACTGTGAGCGACACAGCATGTTAGGATGCTGTATTTCTCCTTGAATAGAGTGACTTCAGGAAAGAGGTCCTCGATAAATTCTAAGAAGAGTGTTATCTCAGGACATTCAGACGAGGGCAATGTCGAAAACTTCCAGGGCATGTTGGACTGCCTAGAAATGTGGTTCTGATGCTGTTCGACTGCTCTGCAAATAGAGCTCTCCTGAAGTAACGTACAGTGTGTTGCCCGAGACTCGGCAGACACAGAGGGCCTCCGAGGGTCGTATGGGAATCAATGCTGCTCAGCAGGCACGCAGGGGTGTGGAGTGCGTCAGTGATCTTGGAACAAAAATGATGCTCACCCGAGGGGCCTAGGAGTCCTGAAAAGGGTACTTCCTTTAAGATAAAGCGGAACCTCCACTAAGAGCTCATGGAAAGAGCTGCATGCCTCCCTTTCTGCAGGGCTACTCAGGGCCTTACCTCGAGGCAAGGACTCACGTTGAGATTCCCTTTAGCTCTAGAGCATGGCAAGGTGAGCCCCACCCGGAGCAATGAAGCTCCGTGTGTAGCCAGAGAAAACTCATTTTCTTCCCACACCAATGCTAGAGTGGCCAGAGGCCTGTCAACAGCAGAGAATTTCAGGGAGCTTCACGGCAGCAAGAATGGAGCTTTCCAAATGGAAAGCAAGGCTAGGACCATCATGCCCCCATTACCATTGGCACAGGCAGCATACATCTCTGTGGTTTCTAACAAGTCAAAAGAGACACAGAGTACACACTAGTTGCTTCCCTGAATCAACTTCTCGAGGCAGGGTGTTCTGCTCCTTGTGAACGGCCTCAACAAGGAACGCCCTAGCTAGGCCTCTGGGCCCCTGCCTCTTCAAAAGCCTGCAGTGCTACAGGAAAAACTGTGCTTTAGTTGCAATAGGAACGCATGCCGTCTTTCTCCTGGAGGCAGGATGACTTCAGGTAGGAGGTCCTGGATGGAAGGAGAAGCCTAGTGTTTTTCTCTGTGCAGCTCAGACCAGGGAATGAGTGCGACTTCCACGGCATGTTGGAACTTGCTAGAATGTTGCTCTTTTACCTATGCGAGTGCTGTGAATCAAGATATCACAAGAAAGAGTGTAGTGTGTTGCCCATGACTCAGCACACACAGAGGACCTCCGAGGGACCAATGGGCCTCGTCGTTGCTCAGCAGGCCTACAGGGGTGTGGAGGTACTCAGGGATCTTGGAACAAAAATGATGCTCACCCGAGAGGCCTAGGAGTCCTGAAAAGGGTACTTCCTTTAAAGTAAAGCAGAACAGCGACTTAGAGCTCATGGAAAGAGGTGCATGCCTACCTTTTTGCAGGGCTACTCAGGGCCTTACCTCGAGGCAAGGACTCACGTTGAGATTCCCTTTAGCTCTAGAGCATGGCAAGGTGAGCCCCACCCGGAGCAATGAAGCTCCGTGTGTAGCCAGAGAAAACTCATTTTCTTCCCACACCAATGCTAGAGTGGCCAGAGGCCTGTCAACAGCATAGAATTTCAGGGAGCTTCACGGCAGCAAGAATGGAGCTTTCCAAATGGAAAGCAAGGCTAGGACCATCATGCCCCCATTACCATTGGCACAGGCAGCATACATCTCTGTGGTTTCTAACAAGTCAAAAGAGACACAGAGTACACACTAGTTGCTTCCCTGAATCAACTTCTCGAGGCAGGGTGTTCTGCACCTTGTGAACGGCCTCAACAAGGAACGCCCTAGCTAGGGCTCTGGGCCCGTAGCTCTTCAAAAGCCTGCAATGCTACAGGAAAAACTGTGCTTTAGTTGCAATAGGAACGCATGCCGTCTTTCTCCTGGAGGCAGGATGACTTCAGGTAGGAGGTCCTGGATGGAAGGAGAAGCCTAGTGTTTTTCTCTGTGCAGCTCAGACTAGGGAATGAGTGCGATTTCCAGGCCTGTTGGAACTTGCTAGAATGTTGCTCTTTTACCTGTGCGAGTGCTGTGAATCAAGATATCACAAGAAAGAGTGTAGTGTGTTGCCCATGACTCAGCACACACAGAGGACCTCCGAGGGACCAATGGGCCTCGTCGTTGCTCAGCAGGCCTACAGGGGTGTGGAGGTACTCAGGGATCTTGGAACAAAAATGATGCTCACCCGAGAGGCCTAGGAGTCCTGAAAAGGGTACTTCCTTTAAAGTAAAGCAGAACAGCGACTTAGAGCTCATGGAAAGAGGTGCATGCCTACCTTTTTGCAGGGCTACTCAGGGCCTTACCTCGAGGCAAGGACTCACGTTGAGATTCCCTTTAGCTCTAGAGCATGGCAAGGTGAGCCCCACCCGGAGCAATGAAGCTCCGTGTGTAGCCAGAGAAAACTCATTTTCTTCCCACACCAATGCTAGAGTGGCCAGAGGCCTGTCAACAGCATAGAATTTCAGGGAGCTTCACGGCAGCAAGAATGGAGCTTTCCAAATGGAAAGCAAGGCTAGTACCATCATGCCCCCATTTCCATGGGCACAGGCAGCATACATCTCTGTGGTTTTTAACAAGTCAAATGAGACACAGAGTACACACTGTTTTCTTCCCTGAATCCACTTCTCGAGGCAGGGTGCTCTGCATCTAGTGAACGGCCTCACCAAGGAAAGCCCTAGCTAGGCCTCTGGGCCCGTGCCTCTTCAAAAGCCTGCAGTACTTCAGGAAAAACTGTGCTTTAGTTGCAATAGGAACGCAAGCCGTCGTTTTCCTGGAGGCAGGGTGACTTCAGGTAGGAGGTCCTGGATGGAAGGAGAAGCCTAGTGTTTTTCTCTGTGCAGCTCAGACCAGGGAATGAGTGCAACTTCCATGGCATTTTGGAACTTGCTAGAACGGTGCTCGTGAACCTGTATGAGTGCTGGCTAATTCAAGATGTCCCAGTAAGAGTGCACTCTGTTGCCCTACACTCGGCATACACACTGTGAGTCGGAAAGCTACGGGCCTGGATATTGCTTAGAAGGGCCAGGGGAGCCTGAGGGTACTTGCTGTTCTTGCAGGAAATAGGGTTTCCAGGCGAGGCACCTAGGTGTCCTGAAAAGCGTACTGGCGTTAAAATGCTGCAGAGCAGCGACTACGGCCTCATGGAAACTGCTACACGCTTCCGCTTCTGCATAGCATTTCAGGGCCTTCCCTCGAGGCAAGTTCTCACGTTGCTTGCACTGTGAGCGACACAGCATGTTAGGATGCTGTATTTCTCCTTGAATAGAGTGACTTCAGGAAAGAGGTCCTCGATAAATTCTAAGAAGAGTGTTATCTCAGGACATTCAGACGAGGGCAATGTCGAAAACTTCCAGGGCATGTTGGACTGCCTAGAAATGTGGTTCTGATGCTGTTCGACTGCTCTGCAAATAGAGCTCTCCTGAAGTAACGTACAGTGTGTTGCCCGAGACTCGGCAGACACAGAGGGCCTCCGAGGGTCGTATGGGAATCAATGCTGCTCAGCAGGCACGCAGGGGTGTGGAGTGCGTCAGTGATCTTGGAACAAAAATGATGCTCACCCGAGGGGCCTAGGAGTCCTGAAAAGGGTACTTCCTTTAAGATAAAGCGGAACCTCCACTAAGAGCTCATGGAAAGAGCTGCATGCCTCCCTTTCTGCAGGGCTACTCAGGGCCTTACCTCGAGGCAAGGACTCACGTTGAGATTCCCTTTAGCTCTAGAGCATGGCAAGGTGAGCCCCACCCGGAGCAATGAAGCTCCGTGTGTAGCCAGAGAAAACTCATTTTCTTCCCACACCAATGCTAGAGTGGCCAGAGGCCTGTCAACAGCAGAGAATTTCAGGGAGCTTCACGGCAGCAAGAATGGAGCTTTCCAAATGGAAAGCAAGGCTAGGACCATCATGCCCCCATTACCATTGGCACAGGCAGCATACATCTCTGTGGTTTCTAACAAGTCAAAAGAGACACAGAGTACACACTAGTTGCTTCCCTGAATCAACTTCTCGAGGCAGGGTGTTCTGCTCCTTGTGAACGGCCTCAACAAGGAACGCCCTAGCTAGGCCTCTGGGCCCCTGCCTCTTCAAAAGCCTGCAGTGCTACAGGAAAAACTGTGCTTTAGTTGCAATAGGAACGCATGCCGTCTTTCTCCTGGAGGCAGGATGACTTCAGGTAGGAGGTCCTGGATGGAAGGAGAAGCCTAGTGTTTTTCTCTGTGCAGCTCAGACCAGGGAATGAGTGCGACTTCCACGGCATGTTGGAACTTGCTAGAATGTTGCTCTTTTACCTATGCGAGTGCTGTGAATCAAGATATCACAAGAAAGAGTGTAGTGTGTTGCCCATGACTCAGCACACACAGAGGACCTCCGAGGGACCAATGGGCCTCGTCGTTGCTCAGCAGGCCTACAGGGGTGTGGAGGTACTCAGGGATCTTGGAACAAAAATGATGCTCACCCGAGAGGCCTAGGAGTCCTGAAAAGGGTACTTCCTTTAAAGTAAAGCAGAACAGCGACTTAGAGCTCATGGAAAGAGGTGCATGCCTACCTTTTTGCAGGGCTACTCAGGGCCTTACCTCGAGGCAAGGACTCACGTTGAGATTCCCTTTAGCTCTAGAGCATGGCAAGGTGAGCCCCACCCGGAGCAATGAAGCTCCGTGTGTAGCCAGAGAAAACTCATTTTCTTCCCACACCAATGCTAGAGTGGCCAGAGGCCTGTCAACAGCATAGAATTTCAGGGAGCTTCACGGCAGCAAGAATGGAGCTTTCCAAATGGAAAGCAAGGCTAGGACCATCATGCCCCCATTACCATTGGCACAGGCAGCATACATCTCTGTGGTTTCTAACAAGTCAAAAGAGACACAGAGTACACACTAGTTGCTTCCCTGAATCAACTTCTCGAGGCAGGGTGTTCTGCACCTTGTGAACGGCCTCAACAAGGAACGCCCTAGCTAGGGCTCTGGGCCCGTAGCTCTTCAAAAGCCTGCAATGCTACAGGAAAAACTGTGCTTTAGTTGCAATAGGAACGCATGCCGTCTTTCTCCTGGAGGCAGGATGACTTCAGGTAGGAGGTCCTGGATGGAAGGAGAAGCCTAGTGTTTTTCTCTGTGCAGCTCAGACTAGGGAATGAGTGCGATTTCCAGGCCTGTTGGAACTTGCTAGAATGTTGCTCTTTTACCTGTGCGAGTGCTGTGAATCAAGATATCACAAGAAAGAGTGTAGTGTGTTGCCCATGACTCAGCACACACAGAGGACCTCCGAGGGACCAATGGGCCTCGTCGTTGCTCAGCAGGCCCTACAGGGGTGTGGAGGTACTCAGGGATCTTGGAACAAAAATGATGCTCACCCGAGAGGCCTAGGAGTCCTGAAAAGGGTACTTCCTTTAAAGTAAAGCAGAACAGCGACTTAGAGCTCATGGAAAGAGCTGCATGCCTACCTTTTTGCAGGGCTACTCAGGGCCTTACCTCGAGGCAAGGACTCACGTTGAGATTCCCTTTAGCTCTAGAGCATGGCAAGGTGAGCCCCACCCGGAGCAATGAAGCTCCGTGTGTAGCCAGAGAAAACTCATTTTCTTCCCACACCAATGCTAGAGTGGCCAGAGGCCTGTCAACAGCATAGAATTTCAGGGAGCTTCACGGCAGCAAGAATGGAGCTTTCCAAATGGAAAGCAAGGCTAGTACCATCATGCCCCCATTTCCATGGGCACAGGCAGCATACATCTCTGTGGTTTTTAACAAGTCAAATGAGACACAGAGTACACACTGTTTTCTTCCCTGAATCCACTTCTCGAGGCAGGGTGCTCTGCATCTAGTGAACGGCCTCACCAAGGAAAGCCCTAGCTAGGCCTCTGGGCCCGTGCCTCTTCAAAAGCCTGCAGTACTTCAGGAAAAACTGTGCTTTAGTTGCAATAGGAACGCAAGCCGTCGTTTTCCTGGAGGCAGGGTGACTTCAGGTAGGAGGTCCTGGATGGAAGGAGAAGCCTAGTGTTTTTCTCTGTGCAGCTCAGACCAGGGAATGAGTGCAACTTCCATGGCATTTTGGAACTTGCTAGAACGGTGCTCGTGAACCTGTATGAGTGCTGGCTAATTCAAGATGTCCCAGTAAGAGTGCACTCTGTTGCCCTACACTCGGCATACACACTGTGAGTCGGAAAGCTACGGGCCTGGATATTGCTTAGAAGGGCCAGGGGAGCCTGAGGGTACTTGCTGTTCTTGCAGGAAATAGGGTTTCCAGGCGAGGCACCTAGGTGTCCTGAAAAGCGTACTGGCGTTAAAATGCTGCAGAGCAGCGACTACGGCCTCATGGAAACTGCTACACGCTTCCGCTTCTGCATAGCATTTCAGGGCCTTCCCTCGAGGCAAGTTCTCACGTTGCTTGCACTGTGAGCGACACAGCATGTTAGGATGCTGTATTTCTCCTTGAATAGAGTGACTTCAGGAAAGAGGTCCTCGATAAATTCTAAGAAGAGTGTTATCTCAGGACATTCAGACGAGGGCAATGTCGAAAACTTCCAGGGCATGTTGGACTGCCTAGAAATGTGGTTCTGATGCTGTTCGACTGCTCTGCAAATAGAGCTCTCCTGAAGTAACGTACAGTGTGTTGCCCGAGACTCGGCAGACACAGAGGGCCTCCGAGGGTCGTATGGGAATCAATGCTGCTCAGCAGGCACGCAGGGGTGTGGAGTGCGTCAGTGATCTTGGAACAAAAATGATGCTCACCCGAGGGGCCTAGGAGTCCTGAAAAGGGTACTTCCTTTAAGATAAAGCGGAACCTCCACTAAGAGCTCATGGAAAGAGCTGCATGCCTCCCTTTCTGCAGGGCTACTCAGGGCCTTACCTCGAGGCAAGGACTCACGTTGAGATTCCCTTTAGCTCTAGAGCATGGCAAGGTGAGCCCCACCCGGAGCAATGAAGCTCCGTGTGTAGCCAGAGAAAACTCATTTTCTTCCCACACCAATGCTAGAGTGGCCAGAGGCCTGTCAACAGCAGAGAATTTCAGGGAGCTTCACGGCAGCAAGAATGGAGCTTTCCAAATGGAAAGCAAGGCTAGGACCATCATGCCCCCATTACCATTGGCACAGGCAGCATACATCTCTGTGGTTTCTAACAAGTCAAAAGAGACACAGAGTACACACTAGTTGCTTCCCTGAATCAACTTCTCGAGGCAGGGTGTTCTGCTCCTTGTGAACGGCCTCAACAAGGAACGCCCTAGCTAGGCCTCTGGGCCCCTGCCTCTTCAAAAGCCTGCAGTGCTACAGGAAAAACTGTGCTTTAGTTGCAATAGGAACGCATGCCGTCTTTCTCCTGGAGGCAGGATGACTTCAGGTAGGAGGTCCTGGATGGAAGGAGAAGCCTAGTGTTTTTCTCTGTGCAGCTCAGACCAGGGAATGAGTGCGACTTCCACGGCATGTTGGAACTTGCTAGAATGTTGCTCTTTTACCTATGCGAGTGCTGTGAATCAAGATATCACAAGAAAGAGTGTAGTGTGTTGCCCATGACTCAGCACACACAGAGGACCTCCGAGGGACCAATGGGCCTCGTCGTTGCTCAGCAGGCCTACAGGGGTGTGGAGGTACTCAGGGATCTTGGAACAAAAATGATGCTCACCCGAGAGGCCTAGGAGTCCTGAAAAGGGTACTTCCTTTAAAGTAAAGCAGAACAGCGACTTAGAGCTCATGGAAAGAGGTGCATGCCTACCTTTTTGCAGGGCTACTCAGGGCCTTACCTCGAGGCAAGGACTCACGTTGAGATTCCCTTTAGCTCTAGAGCATGGCAAGGTGAGCCCCACCCGGAGCAATGAAGCTCCGTGTGTAGCCAGAGAAAACTCATTTTCTTCCCACACCAATGCTAGAGTGGCCAGAGGCCTGTCAACAGCATAGAATTTCAGGGAGCTTCACGGCAGCAAGAATGGAGCTTTCCAAATGGAAAGCAAGGCTAGGACCATCATGCCCCCATTACCATTGGCACAGGCAGCATACATCTCTGTGGTTTCTAACAAGTCAAAAGAGACACAGAGTACACACTAGTTGCTTCCCTGAATCAACTTCTCGAGGCAGGGTGTTCTGCACCTTGTGAACGGCCTCAACAAGGAACGCCCTAGCTAGGGCTCTGGGCCCGTAGCTCTTCAAAAGCCTGCAATGCTACAGGAAAAACTGTGCTTTAGTTGCAATAGGAACGCATGCCGTCTTTCTCCTGGAGGCAGGATGACTTCAGGTAGGAGGTCCTGGATGGAAGGAGAAGCCTAGTGTTTTTCTCTGTGCAGCTCAGACTAGGGAATGAGTGCGATTTCCAGGCCTGTTGGAACTTGCTAGAATGTTGCTCTTTTACCTGTGCGAGTGCTGTGAATCAAGATATCACAAGAAAGAGTGTAGTGTGTTGCCCATGACTCAGCACACACAGAGGACCTCCGAGGGACCAATGGGCCTCGTCGTTGCTCAGCAGGCCTACAGGGGTGTGGAGGTACTCAGGGATCTTGGAACAAAAATGATGCTCACCCGAGAGGCCTAGGAGTCCTGAAAAGGGTACTTCCTTTAAAGTAAAGCAGAACAGCGACTTAGAGCTCATGGAAAGAGGTGCATGCCTACCTTTTTGCAGGGCTACTCAGGGCCTTACCTCGAGGCAAGGACTCACGTTGAGATTCCCTTTAGCTCTAGAGCATGGCAAGGTGAGCCCCACCCGGAGCAATGAAGCTCCGTGTGTAGCCAGAGAAAACTCATTTTCTTCCCACACCAATGCTAGAGTGGCCAGAGGCCTGTCAACAGCATAGAATTTCAGGGAGCTTCACGGCAGCAAGAATGGAGCTTTCCAAATGGAAAGCAAGGCTAGTACCATCATGCCCCCATTTCCATGGGCACAGGCAGCATACATCTCTGTGGTTTTTAACAAGTCAAATGAGACACAGAGTACACACTGTTTTCTTCCCTGAATCCACTTCTCGAGGCAGGGTGCTCTGCATCTAGTGAACGGCCTCACCAAGGAAAGCCCTAGCTAGGCCTCTGGGCCCGTGCCTCTTCAAAAGCCTGCAGTACTTCAGGAAAAACTGTGCTTTAGTTGCAATAGGAACGCAAGCCGTCGTTTTCCTGGAGGCAGGGTGACTTCAGGTAGGAGGTCCTGGATGGAAGGAGAAGCCTAGTGTTTTTCTCTGTGCAGCTCAGACCAGGGAATGAGTGCAACTTCCATGGCATTTTGGAACTTGCTAGAACGGTGCTCGTGAACCTGTATGAGTGCTGGCTAATTCAAGATGTCCCAGTAAGAGTGCACTCTGTTGCCCTACACTCGGCATACACACTGTGAGTCGGAAAGCTACGGGCCTGGATATTGCTTAGAAGGGCCAGGGGAGCCTGAGGGTACTTGCTGTTCTTGCAGGAAATAGGGTTTCCAGGCGAGGCACCTAGGTGTCCTGAAAAGCGTACTGGCGTTAAAATGCTGCAGAGCAGCGACTACGGCCTCATGGAAACTGCTACACGCTTCCGCTTCTGCATAGCATTTCAGGGCCTTCCCTCGAGGCAAGTTCTCACGTTGCTTGCACTGTGAGCGACACAGCATGTTAGGATGCTGTATTTCTCCTTGAATAGAGTGACTTCAGGAAAGAGGTCCTCGATAAATTCTAAGAAGAGTGTTATCTCAGGACATTCAGACGAGGGCAATGTCGAAAACTTCCAGGGCATGTTGGACTGCCTAGAAATGTGGTTCTGATGCTGTTTCGACTGCTCTGCAAATAGAGCTCTCCTGAAGTAACGTACAGTGTGTTGCCCGAGACTCGGCAGACACAGAGGGCCTCCGAGGGTCGTATGGGAATCAATGCTGCTCAGCAGGCACGCAGGGGTGTGGAGTGCGTCAGTGATCTTGGAACAAAAATGATGCTCACCCGAGGGGCCTAGGAGTCCTGAAAAGGGTACTTCCTTTAAGATAAAGCGGAACCTCCACTAAGAGCTCATGGAAAGAGCTGCAGGCCTCCCTTTCTGCAGGGCTACTCAGGGCCTTACCTCGAGCAAGGACTCACGTTGAGATTCCCTTTAGCTCTAGAGCATGGCAAGGTGAGCCCCACCCGGAGCAATGAAGCTCCGTGTGTAGCCAGAGAAAACTCATTTTCTTCCCACACCAATGCTAGAGTGGCCAGAGGCCTGTCAACAGCAGAGAATTTCAGGGAGCTTCACGGCAGCAAGAATGGAGCTTTCCAAATGGAAAGCAAGGCTAGGACCATCATGCCCCATTACCATTGGCACAGGCTGCATACATCTCTGTGGTTTCTAACAAGTCAAAAGAGACACAGAGTACACACTAGTTGCTTCCCTGAATCAACTTTCTCGAGGCAGGGTGTCTGCTCCTTGTGAACGGCCTCAACAAGGAACGCCCTAGCTAGGCCCTCTGGGCCCCTGCCTCTTCAAAAGCCTGCAGTGCTACAGGAAAAACTGTGCTTTAGTTGCAATAGGAACGCATGCCGTCTTTCTCCTGGAGGCAGGATGACTTCAGGTAGGAGGTCCTGGATGGAAGGAGAAGCCTAGTGTTTTTTCTCTGTGCAGCTCAGACCAGGGAATGAGTGCGACTTCCACGGCATGTTGGAACTTGCTAGAATGTTGCTCTTTTACCTATGCGAGTGCTGTGAATCAAGATATCACAAGAAAGAGTGTAGTGTGTTGCCCATGACTCAGCACACACAGAGGACCTCCGAGGGACCATGGGCCTCGTCGTTGCTCAGCAGGCCTACAGGGGTGTGGAGGTACTCAGGATCTTGGAACAAAAATGATGCTCACCCCGAGAGGCCTAGGAGTCCTGAAAAGGGTACTTCTTTAAAGTAAAGCAGAACAGCGACTTAGAGCTCATGGAAAGAGGTGCATGCCTACCTTTTTGCAGGGCTACTCAGGGCCTTACCTCGAGGCAAGGACTCACGTTGAGATTCCCTTTAGCTCTAGAGCATGGCAAGGTGAGCCCCACCCGGAGCAATGAAGCTCCGTGTGTAGCCAGAGAAAACTCATTTTCTTCCCACACCAATGCTAGAGTGGCCAGAGGCCTGTCAACAGCATAGAATTTCAGGGGAGCTTCACGGCAGGCAAGAATGGAGCTTTCCAAATGGAAAGCAAGGCTAGGACCATCATGCCCCCATTACCATTGGCACAGGCAGCATACATCTCTGTGGTTTCTAACAAGTCAAAAGAGACACAGAGTACACACTAGTTGCTTCCCTGAATCACTTCTCGAGGCAGGGTGTTCTGCACCTTGTGAACGGCCTCAACAAGGAACGCCCTAGCTAGGGCTCTGGGCCCGTAGCTCTTCAAAAGCCTGCAATGCTACAGGAAAAACTGTGCTTTAGTTGCAATAGGAACGCATGCCGTCTTTCTCCTGGAGGCAGGATGACTTCAGGTAGGAGGTCCTGGATGGAAGGAGAAGCCTAG
Organism: Balaenoptera ricei; assembly: GCF_028023285.1. NCBI lineage: Eukaryota > Metazoa > Chordata > Mammalia > Artiodactyla > Balaenopteridae > Balaenoptera > Balaenoptera ricei. The sequence continues at coordinate 82,616,955 of NC_082654.1, forward strand.
TGTTTTTCTCTGTGCAGCTCAGACTAGGGAATGAGTGCGATTTCCAGGCCTGTTGGAACTTGCTAGAATGTTGCTCTTTTACCTGTGCGAGTGCTGTGAATCAAGATATCACAAGAAAGAGTGA